>NW_011888980.1:96198-116688 GCF_000151845.1 Pteropus vampyrus | reverse complement strand
ATATAAACAATATTATTTCTTTGTAAGACTTGGCTAATTGAAAGAAGCCAGACACAAAAGGTCACACATATTATATTATTCTATTCATAAGAAATATCCAGAATAAGTAAATCAGTCGAGACAAAAAGCAGATGGGTGATTGCCAGGGGCTGAAGGAGGGAGTTGGGGAATGACTGCTTTAATGGGTATGGGGTTTTTTTTTAGATGGTGAAAATATTTAGGAGCTCAGTAAAGAATGTGATTGCTCAACATTGTGAATGAACTAAATGCTTCTGAATGTTTTACTTTAAAATAATTAATGTGCTGTTATGTGAATTAGCAAATCAAAAGATGTGGGTATTGGGGGCAGGGGATTCTGCCAGACGTGTTTGTTCAGACAATTTTGTAAATGAAATCTCAGATGCTTACTCATAGGCTTCTTTATAAAAGGATGTTTGCATAGTTTACTTTATCTGCTGTTAGTGTTTGACTCCATGAAACTAAGTTCAGCAACTTCTGTTCATGCAGTTGGGTAGGTACCGAGGATAACACATTCAGTGAACTCCACAGATGTTTAGACGAATTCCCTTTGGCCTCTGGGGTCCTCTGGTTCTACTAACCTAGTTGCTATTAGAGGTGTTTAGGATAACAGATTTGTGGAGGAAAGCATGGTTTCATTAGCTCTCTTTAGCCTACTCTTGACAATTTACCACTTCTAAAAATCATACTTTTGCTTGAAATGGCATGCTGACTTTTCTTTTTCTTTTTTTCTTCTTCTTCTTCTTTTTTTTTCTTTTACCTAGTTGGCAAATCTTGACTTTTGTATGTTTAACTTTCCTCGGTGGACCTCTTCTCTGAGCTTCAAAGAGAATTGCTATTTCATGGTATCAATTTTCCCGCTGTAGGACATTGCCTTCTGATCTTTTCAAGGGCCCTGCTTCCATTCCAAACCTACGGGGTATATTCAAAGGCTGTCAATTAATATCAAGAGGATTTTTTGCCTTTATTTACAGTACAAATATTAAGAAGTGATTAGTCAAGCTATCAACATGTTTCTATTTGTACATGCATAATAGGTGATTACATATGTGATTTGAAGTACAAAATTTCAAAGAATGACTCATCTGATATTTTTCATTAATAACCTTTTAGCCTTGGGAAAAATCAGCTAAAGAAAAATAAAAAAGCAGAATCTAGGTTATATTGACTACTGTAGGATCACAGAATCTGAGCATTGCAATGGATTTTTCCATGTATTCTTCCAACAAATCATGTGACATTTGAATATCACTCACCAAGCCCCTATTAAATTGTTATCTGCCCTATGCTTGATGGTGGCTATTTGAACATTAGAAAATTCTTCCCTAAACTGAGCCAAATTTGATTACTTTGCAACTTTTATTATCTAGTCTGAGGTATATCACTTGAAAACATTCAAGATAAGTCAAATTTGTCTTCCACATGATTGATTTTAAATCATAAGAAGCAGCTAAATGGTTTTCCTGTTATTTTAGGCTAAACATGTATAGTTTCTTCAACTATATGTAAAGCTTGACATTCCATGTGTAAAGCTTGAAATGTGTAAAGCTTGAAATTCCATGGTTGCTTTGTCATTATCTTCTGTATAGACTTATGTTTACTCATGTCTCTATGAGAATTTGGTACTCAGAAGCAAATATAATACATCAGGTGTATACAGAGGAGAGATTGTCAATCATGACCATCTTTCTAGACCTTAGGCTTTTATGAATAAACCAGTTTAACATTAAATGTTTAATATGATGTGTCTCAATCTTTGTATGGTTATGAGAAGAATTTTAACTATAGAATGTAATTGGCAAGGTTGAAGTTTGAGAAATTTAGAAACATTTTAACATTCTCTAATGATAGAAAAGAAAAAAAATTATTAAGTTTAGCCATTTCAATGTAGGATCTATTACACAGAAAAAAACCAACTGTATGTAAGTGTTCAAATTGGCACATTTTATTTTGTAAAATGATTGATTCCCATTACGTAACCATCATTACAATATTTATTCATGGAACATAGCTATGTGATTGAAATCACAGATCTTGAAAAGTGTATAAACAAGCAAATGAACCTACATGCATGGTGTTCTGTTAAGTGAAAATTTTTATAATCAGTAAAAATGCTGTTCTTTTAGTTCTACAAGAAGTTGATTTTGCTATTTAGGACACAAATAGCTTCCACCTAATGTGGTTCCCAAACTGTGAACAAATCTCTACAGTAAAACCGAGGTACCTGGTAATCATACAATGTAATCTCCACATGGACGAAAATATCATCTGGCAAGAAGTGGAGTTCAGGGAAATAACTTGCAGAAAATGATAACCCTTGATGCTTTTAAGATAGACTATCTTACTCAGTGCAGTAGGAGGTCAGCAACTTAAAGGGCTCCAAAGACTGGACCAGACTGAGTCTTCTTGTCTCCAGAAGCCTGTCCTGTTTTGATGTTTGTTCCTGGAACCTTCAGGCAGATTCAAGTCTGGTTCTGTCAAGTGACTTTCCATGTGGGTATTGATGTGCCAGGCGCCAGTTGCCCTCTACCTGATGGAAGATGTCTGCCGCAGTTTGTTTGCTGGAAGTTGTCTCTCCCAAGGGAAAAGATTCTGAAATAATGTGATCTGGGAAAACTTCATAGAGATTTTCAAATCAGGGTTTTCACTGTATCAATAATTTCACCATATCACTAAAACATAAACTGTTTATGTTTTATACCTTCTTTGTTTCTGAAAACGATCTTAGTCCTCTAATGTCAGCTAAAGTCTTATTTTACACAAGACCAGGAAAAAAGTAAAAATTCTGCAAATTAAAATTCCCTCAATTCAGTTTTCATTGCATCATATTCTGAAAGCAGAGCCGTGAAACGCATCGTTGAGATGTCTGTCCACTGTGATGCCTGCCCCTCGGAAAACCCATAGAACCCAAACTGGTTCAATGAAGTCCAAACTTTAAAAATAAATAAATAAAGATCAAGCAAACCTCTGCTTTTTTCCATCCTTTCCTTATCCCAACTTCACCTTTTGTTTCACCACCTTTCACAGCCAAATTATGGATTGAGAAAATAAATACTTGCAGACATGATCTTATCTACTGAGTGACAGCTGATGTTGAGATCATAGTGCATTTCTGGAGGCTATGTCCTTGTTTGCTGAGCAGATCTCTTAGCTTCTGAAAAGAGCCAAGCGGAGGTGGGTAGTTTGACCTGTTAGGGAGACTGGGGCATTAAATCAAATACAAATATTGAACACATATGCAAAACAAGGAGCAGCTCCACGCTCTTCATGTTGGCTCTTCAACAGGGACTACATTCCTCTCACTGCCCCGTCTTGAGCTAGGCCCGCAGGGCTGTAAGAGACCCGTGCATCTGTTAAACATCAACAGAAAACAAACAGAAGTTCTGTTGTCTCTTCCAGTTTCAAATAGATAGAAACAGTTAATCCAGAAATGGCAAGCTTAAGAGTGCTTTCTTGTGGAGAGAAATCCTGAAGGCATCTCTTTCTCCAGGAGCAGCTGGGACCGGCACCCCACCCCCACCCACTCACCCATGTCCGTTTATTTTGGATATGCTACAGCAAATCTTCCCGGAGACATGTGCTGCTCATGTTTCATGGTGGAGCAAACACAGCTTCCGTTTGTTTGGTGATATTCCTCCTGACCGCTGACCCTTGGATTTGCACTGCCCTTCAAAAGAAAGGGGCTCTGTGGGGCAATTTGTTTGTGTTTACCAGAGTGTGGCGATGCTTGTTCCTGACCAAAAACCCACTCTGTTTGGACAGTAGGCCTTCTACTGAGTAAACTTGACCCCAGGCAGTGGAGTGTGCAAGTTATGAAGCTCCAGGACCTGGGAAGGGACACCTGAAGAGGCCTCCTGAGTTGGCAGGCCTTTCAGAGGCAGTCCTGGGAAAGTGCAGTTATTTCTACAGCTTCCCAGGCTTGTTGTGGGAATTCCTGGAATGTCAGGAAGAATATCTTTATCTGCAACATGTTGGATTATAAAGTCAGAAGTGGTTACGGCAGCTAAGCCTGTTCTTTCCCAATCTCCACTCCAGAGCAATTACTCAGCCTTCTGAGTGTTCAGGGTTGAGATTCAGAGTCCTCCATATGTCCACAGTGAACGCAGTGGCCTTAATTCCCTGGGAGACTCAAATGAGTCACTTGTCTTCCAGGATGAGCCTACTTACCTGCCTGCAAGGGAAGGCCATCTGCTGGACAATAGGCATACCAAATGCATAGCAGTCCTGTTTGTCCTTCCCCCCACTTTGTGCTTCAGATCACCTTAAGTACAAGCCTCATTAAAAAATAAGAAACCAAGAGAAACAACGTTGATAATGAGAATAGCTATCAATACGTGAATAGGCTGTCTTATACCTGTGGCTTGCTATATGGAGAGGAAGGAAAATGACAACACTAAGTAAAACAGCTGGGGGCAGAGAGAAAACCTGAAGAAGCTATTGTTTTGCAATAAATTTTAGAACCAGGAAATTGCTAATGTAAATATTGCAGAGAGCCTAATTTCTCTAGGCTTGTATATAAAATTCCAGGGTCTGAAAAGCATTTGGAGATCTACCTGTAAGTTTTTTATTCTGTCCAGGTAAGCCCTCATTATGTTAATACCATACCCACACATTAGGTCTAGAAAGCTGGGGTGCAGAAAGAAAATAAGCCTGAATTAAGCCACCTCAGTATGACTGTATTTTAATACCGTACCCTCAAATCAGGAATAGTGAGCTAAGAGTGAGAGGAAAATAGCCTGAATTAACCACATCAGTATGGAGACCCTTTCATTGCTATCTCTGTATTTATGTATTTATGTCTAAAAAACACAGTGGGAAATAGCATCCATTTTTCATGGTGCTTCAGAGATTACTATAGCCAAAGCTCTACCTGAAGCTAAATAAGCAAACATCATAATTTCCTACTTTTTTCTAGCTCGAATATAGTAGTTATTTCCGAGGGTATTGAGAAGGAGGGCAGGTATATTTGCATTATGCCTGTGGATCCCTTGCCAAGTATATCATCTTGCTGTTGACACAAGAGCCAGCTTTGCCTGGCAGCACTGACATCAAAGCCCCCTCATGGAAAAGCAGCCCCCAATCTGGAAGAGGCCTTTTATAATTTCCAACCATTTCATTATGGCATTAAGGTGCATTAATTGCTTCATAGCCATGTGGATATAGGGTTATATTCACTGACTTAAGTTGACAACTTCCTTTTTGCTAAAGCTAGTTAGGAAAAAGCACTTCAAATGGGTTTCTAATGATCTCATAAACACTGTGTTTCTCCTGATTGCTAAGTAGTCTCCTTTCCTTTCTTCTCTTTTTAATTCTCAGCTTCCAGTCCCTCTTCATTGTGGTTATGAACAGCTGAACTTATGCTCTGAAGTGCTATTTTCCCAGTCTTCTCAGAAACACGATGACTTTATCGGTGATTATGGACAGAAGGATGAATTGTCACTGAACTAAAGGGAGCCAGAAATGACTTGGATTCCAACTAAAATTAAAGTGTTTCTTTTTGAACCAATGACAGGAAATTTTCCTAGTAAACATGTGGATAGTGCCATGCCTCGAAAGAAGTGGAAACAAAATTACTTGAAAACTTCAGGTTTTTATTCAATGAATATTTATTGTAAACCAGAAAAAAAAAAACTCAAAAGCTAAAAGTGCATTAAGAAAGTCATGTATTTGAAAGCCAATAAATCTGGCATTTTAAATGCCAGATAATCTGATCAATTGGGTAGAAAGCTGCTGTTAAGGATTCTTTTGAGAACATGGGATGGGCATACTAGTTGATCGAAATGGCAGACGAGTGCGGCCACATAATAACACAGCCTCCACATACTGCTGTATCTAAACTATCACCAAGTGCTAAGAGAAATAAAGGCCACAGACGACCAAGCACTATATATGCCCTTACAATTCTTTGTTTAGAATCGATTCGGGCAGAGAAGATGGCCTCCATTAGAGGTCTGCTCATCAAACTAGATTAGCAGGATGGTAAGAGTTGAAAAGCAGGGGCTCTTTAATAACCTTATTTTTTTTTTCTTTTTTGCAAATACAACTCAAAATGCAATCAGTGTAAAGAGGATAGCATCCATTCTACTAAAGATGTTTCCCATGTATCTTTGCAAGAAGTTATTTTTCTAAAAATACACACCTTCTGCCAACTTTCTATGATATTTACACAGAATCTACTGAGGATTAAATGTTTTCCAAGAACTTAGCATTTCCTGTCGGAGTTTTAGACAATCCCTTCTAACAGCTGTAGACAGAAACCCAGCTCCTGCTGTCATGAATGACCTCCAGTGTTTGGAACCTAAAGAGCAAACAAACATTTACTCCACCAAGAAACAGAGTCTTGGACAGAACATGAACTTTGCCATGTTTTACCTTCTCATAACAATTTAATGGAAATTAATTTGGTAGTCACCCAACCACTAGCTGTTCTAGAAAACATATCTGTAATCTATCCAGCACTTCCTAGGACTTAAAATACTCACACACATAAAACACACACACACCTAAAATACTACTGGATGCTAATAAAAGAGGGGAGAGATAAGTTTAAATTTAAAATTATATATTTCATTTTTTTCCCCTTGAATGTTTGTTTTACCTTTCAGGTCACTGGTTTCCATAAATTCCCTTGTGTCTTAATAATATAGAGGATATTTTTAAGCATAGCTCTTACACTGGAGTGTACATTAAATATTTGTTCAGCTGATTAAAACAGTTCTACATTTATTTAATGTTTGAATAGTAAACAGTTTATTGAAAACTGAAATCTTTTTATACATACACGTACATTCACACAGACACACCTTTCAAAAGAGAGGCTTCTGTTATGAGGTTTCTCCACTTATGCTACTGAGTATAAACAGGTCTGGGATTAACCCCATTTTCAGTCACAGTTATCTTCCAGGGAGGGCTGGGGCTTCTGGTGGGCGCTGGTCCCGATCTAGGGTGGGCAGCTACATTGAGTGGGCAGAGCTGTGGTAAAGTGGTTTAAAACCAGAAGAGTTTTATGCTAACGGAAACATTTATCTTAGGGGAAAAAAGTACATGGTCTCAGATATTAAACAAAGCTGACACACCTCAATCGTAGTATTCTCTGCCCTTTACCCTCATTTGTTAAAACAGAAGATTTTTCGACCTCAGATAAACTAGGATAAGTTGAGATTACTTTGAAGAATGAAAAACAGATGGAAGATAAACTTTGTAGCAGTGCTTTTGCTTTGTCATCTATGGAGCCTGAGTGAACCAGAAAGGGAATTGTCACACCGTTTATGTTAGCTTCTGCAATCACCCGCCACAAGGAAATTGTATATATTACCCTATTAATTCTCACCATATCTCTGATTAAGAAGGTACGTGTATACATTCAGTACATTCTGTTATGGAGCATGGTGCTATGCCGTGTATTGGTTAAATAAGTATAGTTGCTCTTACCATATATAAACAGCCAATTTTGAGGGTTAGAATGTAATATTTTAAAATTACTTATTATTATCAACTGTATCCAGTATAATTTAATCTTCTCTGGTTACTCACTGAGTATTTTAACATATAACATTTCAGATTCTGCATTCCGAACAATATTATTGTAACATCAGTTTGTAAGTTTACAATTAAGTGAGACTTTCCTTTTAGAAGTAGACAAATGCATATCAGGATAACCATTGATTTATTATGTAATAGCACATAAAAAATAGCACATAATTGAGCTAGAAGCCCATTAATGAAGAAATGGTTAAAGTATGAAGTAAAAATAAAGTGAAATATTATGTAGTGCTTAAAAGGAATAAGGTGGATCAGTGTGTATGACATAAAGGCATGTCTAAGACACGTTTTTAGTGAAAAAAAGCAAGTTGTAAAAGACTGTGTCTGGTAAATGTAACTTTTGCTAAAAGGAAGACACACGTCCATATGCTTACATGCTCATAAAGACATGGAGAATTTCTGGAAAGACACAGGAAACTATTAGCAATGTTATGTATAGGCAAGATGAGACTTTAACTTTTTGCTTTATGCTAGCTGAGCTGTTAAACTTGTAATTTACAACTCATAAAATATAACTCAAAATTATTAAAAACATAATTAAATTTATATTTTTATGAATTAAAGAGACTAGTTCCAAAACAATGTTAATCAATAAGAATTTACTTCACATACTGAAGTAAGCACTTCTCTTTAAAAACAAGTTAAGTTTCAAGAAGGTCATTTGTACATGAGTCCAAAGTGACATTATACAGGTAACCAATGTGTACAAATTGATTGTCAAGGCAGATAGCCATTAAGAACTCTAAATATAGATTTTTGTTTCTTTGGAGTTCTCTTAAAATTTTTATACAAAGATATTTACAGTTTGGCTTCCTTGTTTTCCCTAAAAATGAATGTAAATAAATTTGTATCAAGCAGCTTTGACTCAGTGAGGAATACTACTTGAAATACTTTAATTTTCCCAACTCCCTCTTAACCATGTTCTGCACAAATGACCCTGAACATCATTTAACGACGTTTTAGGAATATTGGTGACTCTCCAAGTCCTTTCATCTAAGTCCACCACACAATTCCCTTCTTATATTTCTTTTCTTCTTATTTCCTTCTCTAACCTAGTGCTACCTCTAGCACTAAACATTTCTTAATTGAACTTGAACCTGCCCTTCCCTTATTGAAACCTGATTCCTATGATGATGAAGTATAGGAAAGACACAAGGGGAGAAAGAGTAACCATCTTTTCACTTAATCGTTTATGGCTGCGGTCCTTTCTCTGTGGATTGTTGTTGCTTCGCTGGCCAAAACTGGCTGGCTACGGAAGGCCTCAGTGTGCATGTGTGAGTTTTTACAGGGCCCTTTGGGCCTCTCCACTGCAGTTCCCTGCTGGAGTGGGGGATCCAGGTCTACCTCCATCTCCATGTCTTCCTCCACCTTCCACCTACCAACAAGCTCTTGTTGTTGACAGGGAACACCAAAGACGCTTGCTTCTGGTATTTCATTGCCTGGCAGATTCCTTGCCTAGCAAGTTGGCCCCAGTCCAGATACATTGCTCAGTGCCCAGTAAAGTAGAGGAAACCCAGGCCTTCTTGCCAAGCCCAGTAGTAAGAAGTCAGGCTGTACCCCTATATGTCTTTTCTCTTCATCTTGCTGCCCCTCAATTCACTTTGCTCTATGTCACAGAAAAAAAGAGATCAGCAAGTCCACTGAGTTCATGTCCAAAAGGAGAATGATGTGTAGGGTCTCATTCTTGCAGACACTTTCATTTTTCACAAGTGCTTCTCTTGGAGGGCCCTTCATTTGACTTTAAGGAAGTACAGAAAAAGAAAAATTCTTTTTAACACAAAATCACTGTATGGCAATAAGGCTGTTGCCAGCACTCAGATTCGCAGAACTTTCTCTTTCCCCTTCCCCAGCTTCTGCTTGTATTGTGTGTAGGAATAAGGTATTGAGGTGAAAGCTGGGGTTGTTTAGTCCCCAGATTTTTAAGCTGAATCTAAGTAAGACCTGGCAGGTGAGTGGCCCCAATTGTTGGTGGCTCTCTTTAAAATCTGGAGTTGTTAGTACTCTTCTTTGTCTTCAGCTTTGGACTCCAGATATGAATTCCAAGGTAACTGAAAAGTGCCATTCAACATGCTTTTACACTCATGTGTAACAAGACACTTCTTCAGGATCAAAACAGTGGTCATGATTTAAACGTTCAAATATAACTGGCATCGTCATCTCATGGTGATAGGAAGAGTTATGTCTTTGGTGCATAGCATTTTTCACATTCATGAAAATGTGGAAATTGAAACTGCAGAAAAAGAGGAACTTCTACAACTTGTTATTCAGTGGAGCACTACTGTTGTATCAGCTGCTGGACATGTAGCAGGGATTAGAGGTGGGTGGGGAGGGATAAGGTGGAGCCATATTGTTCTTGGGCAGCTTGATGTCAAGTCCCCAGTTTTCTACACAGTGTACTTACTATTCTACAAATGTTGGGGGAATGCAGAGTCCAGGGGAAATCTGAATCCATGGATGTGGATGAGTGGGACTTTAACAGAAGAAGTGAGGGAGGTTGGTGTACGGAAAGGCTACTAAAGAAAGACATTAAAACAGTGGTTTTCAAATGTGTTTGGTAGGACCTAAACCTCTGCAGAGGTGACTCAGGTATCACTGCAAAATGGCAAGGAGGACAAGGAGGACCTTGGGAAGCGGAGAGGAGAGCCACCCTACCACACACATCGCATTCTTGTTTGAACAGAACAACTCTGCTTCTGCCAGTTTTACATAATCAATTTCCATCTACGGTTCCATTTTTGGAAAGGATTTGCAGATTTAAAATTGTGAAAATGATTGGGTTTTGAAGTAGGTGGGCACGAGATGCATGGCAAAGGGCTTGTGTATAGATAGATTAGTTGGATGCTGAGCAGAGCTACCATGTTTGGGAATAATTTGATGGGAAGAACTGGAGTGGGTAGGTGGGGGGCAGGGTGGGAGAAAAATGAAAAGAAGTTGAATAAATGACTTAAAGGGTTTGATTTGAAAACTTATGCTGCTGAAGGGTTCAGAAAGAAAAACGTGAAAAGTAATGTCTAAGGAAGATTATTCCAGCTGTGTAAGACATATGCATGAATGTATATGCACATGTGTATGTGTATGCGCATGCACACAGGCCCAGGTGGCGACTCAGTCTATAATCTTCCCATTCAAGCAGATGTTGATGGTAAAAAGCAGGAAATAAAACTAGTCGTTCTGACTTCTACTCTATTGACCTTTTTCTTAAGTATAGTCCCTTACCAAGGTGAATCCTCAAAGCTGCCTTTCCTGGGTGATGTTTAGTATACAATCCCTCACATTCCAGAACTCCTTAAGTGTGTCTGTGACAAGGGCTCTTTCTTTCTGCTGGAGTGGCAGCCCCCCTCCCCCCAACTCTACCCCTTAGAAGAGGACTACCTCATAAAAACAGGAAGTCTTTTCAGGCTATGACCAAAATGAGCTGCTTAAAGTAATCTCGATGCTGCCAAATGTTCAGCAAAGCCTTGACAGTGTTTAGGAGAAACCTTGCCGAATCCCTCAAGTAATGAGTTGAAAAACTACAGGATGCTGTGAGCTTCGCCATGGGGAGCCTTCTGACACTTTTTAGCAGATGGCAACGTATACACTTCTTTTATATACAGTGCTTCTCTAAATTAAAGATGATTTTTCCAAAACAATCCTCTTAGAGAGAGATAGAGTAAAGAAAAAAAAAACAACTCAGCTGTAGACAAACATGTTTACATAAGCCATGAGGAAATTAAAAGTCATATTACTATGATATGTTTCTTACAAGTCCTATGAATGTTAAATACTGAGAAAAATTAAGTTTTTACATTCCACTGAGGTGAGAATTCTCAGAGGCCTGGAAATCTGGTAAGGTAGAATTTTAATATCATCTTACATTGTAAAAGCTATAAAATGACCATCATCTAATATGATCTCTAAATAAAATAGCTCAAGTAAGTACTCATTACTATTTTTGATTAAATTACATGCACTTTATGTCCATCCTCAGAATTTGAAATAATGAGAAACTTTTGCTTTGGAATTTAGCTTTAGCAATTAGTGCAGTGGCTCAAAATAGAGCCTAGTATGTGGTACCCAAGAGCTGATTGACGACTAATTCTTATAATGGCGAATTTTGTCAACAACCAGCCATTACAAAATGTTGACACTTTAAAAATTGTTCCACTGAGTCAAACTGATTGACTGGAGTTTGGCTTCATGGATAAAATACAGCCTTTTCTACTGATATTCTACCTCATTTTTATTTTTTATTTTTTGAGAGCTCACAGTTCAACAAAGAAATACATGTCATAGTCCTTTGGAAAGTATTCAGTCCCATCATTTAGCCACTGGAGTTCTTCGATCTCCTTACTGCCACTTTGTAACATGATGTCTATTTCCTATCTGCTTCACCAGGATAATCTGAGGAGATCATGGCTTTCAAGACCAAACAAATTGTTACCCAAAATCTCTAGCATTCACCTGTTTAACAAATGTAGTTAGTGCAAAGCACTTCCCTAGGAAATCTGGGAAAGACAAAGGTGAAGAATACCTGATTCTCAGTCCAGATGAATTAAAAGTCTGTACAGGCGGTGTTTAGGTGGCTCAAGAGCTATGGATACAATTTAGGAAAAAGTGATAGGTGCTTTTCTATAATACCGACAGTCAGCATTTATTGAAAATTCTGTATGGACCAGATACTTGACTAAATGCTTCATATATATTATCTCATTTGACTAGATTAACAGTACTATTATACTGATATTATTTTTCTCATTTTATAGAGTAGGAAACAAGAGTTTAGAGAGATTAAGGAATTTTCCAAGTTTCACACAGTTGTAATAGTCAGAGGTACAACTAAGACTGAAGTCCAGATCTTTATGCTATAAAAGCCTCTGCTCATAACCACCATACTTTACTCTTTTCCAGTGTCTCCTTATAGGTGTACTTACTATCAATATTCAGTGGAGGCAGCGAATACTTCAGACTTGAGAGAAGATGGGAGATCAAGAAGTGGTATTTGTTCTGGGTTCTGCAAGAACGGTGCAAGGGAGAAGGGAAGAGAAATCTAGAAAGAAGAAAGAGTGAGAGCAAAGGCATGGGATAAGGAATTTTAAGGTCTTGCATGGGAAATTAGGATACAGGTATCCCTGAAGGAATGCCTCCTGTATCTTCTAATCTATCTGGTTGTAGCACCCCAAACTGTTAGCCAATCATCTATTATGCAAAACTTCTCAATTGTTCAATTATACTGGCAACCGCGTGTGTGCGTGCATGTGTGTGTGTGTGTGTGTGTGTGTGTGTGTGGTGCACGCATGCCTCCTCTGGTTAACACATTTGCCTGGAGAAAAACTGAAGGAGGAAGGGTTCACTTTTGCTGGCATGTGGCCCAGAATATTCCACCATCGATGCATATGCAATCTGGCCATAATATCCCAGGGAATGAACTCAAGCCCCTTGAAAAAAAAAGCAAAAACTCAAAAACGAAGTTTAAACATTAGCTTCCCTTTGGACTCATCTACACATCAAATGTATGTTTTACATTGGTCTGCCGTGGCATAATGTCTTTTACATTAGTGTGACTCAGTACCTTGTTTTCTTTGGCATAGTTTGCCACTGTAATTAGAATATGTTATTTTATACTTGACTGTCAGTGTAAAAATATTATTTCCAAAGTATAAGAGGCTAAGAGGGTGGACGATTGGCAGCCTTTTCACCCAATATATCTTCAAAATGCAGAATAAACTTGCCTTGAAAAAAAAAATCCAGCTAGACTTTAAAGGAGAGTTCACTAGTTAAAACTTATCACCTCTGACCCTTTGGCTTTTCTCCGCTTAATATACTTTCAATTTTCTTCAGTCGCCATATTGATCAGTCAGAGATGCGCCTCCCCTTACCCCGAATAATTGGCCTTCTACCCTGAAAATATTCCAGTGTATAGGTAGACTTTTGCAAAGAATTACAATTTCTAAATGTACTTATGGTTTTTTAAAAAGTGGGCAACTAGGGCTTTCTTACCCTAGTTTTATTCTGAATGCCTCTACTAGGCCAGCACCTCTGAGAAATCATGAGTTTGGGAGCTTTCTCCCTGGGCCAGAGGACTCCACGAACATGGTTTCACACTGCTTTTTATTCTTGGTACATATAAATGTGGAACCATTTTTGTACCTGAGGCTGGCACACTGTACTGTCTGTTTAATTTAACCTAATAGAAGAAAAGCTATTTTCCCTCATATGTGAAAAAAAGAAGACAAAACAAAAGATGTGGGTGTGAAGTAGGCAGGTAAGATCTTCCACTGTCCTTATATGCAAGGCGAAGCCTACTGTGAATGCTGGGACGGCTCTCAGCTAAAGATGAAACCGAAGCAGCACTTGATATCTGAGGTTTCCAAAGATGCAACATGCTCTGTGCTGGGACCCTGAAGTAATTGGAATTACAAGGTTATTCTGAGAGTCAAGGTTAT
The DNA here is from genome assembly GCF_000151845.1 of Pteropus vampyrus. Taxonomy (NCBI): domain Eukaryota; kingdom Metazoa; phylum Chordata; class Mammalia; order Chiroptera; family Pteropodidae; genus Pteropus; species Pteropus vampyrus. The sequence continues at coordinate 102,703 of NW_011888980.1, read as the reverse complement.
CAAAAGGAAAAACAATTGGTTAGGCAGATTCATAGGTGCCTTCTTGCTGATGAATCCTAAAGAGAATAATTTTCAGTGTCTTGGGGCACGTTCAGAGAGAAACCAGTGGAAACTAAGAGCATCATACACAGCTCAGGAAGGATGCAGGCAACACGGAGACCCCACTTCCCATCCAGGATGACTTGGCCCCTGGCATTATGTGAAGAGAGCCTCTGTATGTCATAGGACACCTGGTTTTCTCATTCCTTCTTAGCAATTTTAAACATAGAGGATGAATTACAGGAAAGGAAGATGGCTTGTATGTGAGGTTTTTGTCAGAGGGGTGAATGGCCAGATAGATGGTTGAATTAGGAGCAGCTAGCAGGAGGCAGATGAGCCTGAATGTGTCCTACTGCAAGTGGTAAAAAGTTCAGAACTATGTGTTTGACTGAGGATTAGGAAATGCTTTCAAAACATTCCACAAAAATACAACTTCTGCAAGAGTTGAGTTACAGGGGAAAGAAGTTGGATCCAAGCTTCGGATCTACCAATGAGGAAAATCTGTAATAATGCAACCTCTACCACTCAGTCTTTTCCTTGGAGAAAGTTTTTCTGTAGGAGCTGAGGTAGACTTGGGTTTTAGATTATATCTGGGAGATTTCTGGCTGAGCTTGCTTTGCAGAGAAAGAGGACAGAAAGAGCTAGATAATATGTCCAAATTAAAGACGGGATTATGAGATGGGACCTCCTAGCACCATTGAGGCAGTCAGCCAGGCCTACTATGGCATGAAGGGCGACAATACAGTAATAGGAATTCACAGAGTCTTGGAACTTCTGGAAGTTTGAGCAAATACGATAGGTTCTTTTTTTTTTTTCTGATTTTCCTTCCTTCACAGAGTTAATTCTGAATTCCAAGGATTTTCATCTTTTTACTATACATGTTATGTAATTTAAGGGATTATGGTTGATCATTTGACTCAGCCCCTTTACATTTACATCAGAAACAGTTGAGTTTCCTACAGAAATACAGAATACTTTATATGTTACAAGTTTCATCTGCTCATTTGCGTTTTCTCAGATGGAAGCTTAAAAAAAAAATCTACCCTTTTTAGTAATTAAATCTTGTTCAGTGACTGATTATCAAGGAACAAAATCTTCACAGTCATATATGATATAAAAGAATCTTTGCTAAAATACAAAAGAACAATGAAAATGGGAGAGAAGATGAGAAGATGCTCAAGTAAAGATTCACAAAGTTGCTGTGTAACCTTAAAGCTAGCACACAACTAGAAGTGGGCAAAAAGTCAACTGTTTTGAAAATACCTCATCCCTCTCACTCAAAAGGCCTGATTTTTAATGTGCATGAATGGAAAACTCTAAAGCTGGAACAATTCCAGCAAAGTTTGAGGGATCTGTGAGATTTCCTTAGTTCCTTATGTAATTCGAATCTCAGAAAATAGGCACTTATAATGAAAACACGCACAGACTCTTAACTACAACACTGCTAGCAGGCATTGCTATAATAGCAAGACATTCAGCAATAATGGGTAACTAGGAAGAAAATTAAGTAGTTTGCTAAGATACAAAAAACAAAAAAAACAAAAAAAACAAAACCCTAAGCCAGAACACATTTGGCCTCATGTTCAACTTCAAATGCAAAGTCAGTTCATTAGTGTAATTTAACCTTTTCATAAGAATTTCAAAGGTAAACTCCATTAATACATTGGAAACGCCAGCTGTTACGAATAGTCTGTGACTATGAGAGGTACTGAAAAGGTGGGTTGAACTCTGATCCCCTCCCGTCTCTTCTAGCTCAGCAAAAATGAGTGGATAGCAGGTTTTTACCTTTCCTGATGACAGCAAATGTCCTCATTCCACTCCATTCAGCCTAAGCCTTAGGGCAAGCCAGGGTTTGCAGCCATTCACTACAATAATAGCAAGACAATTTAGCAGTAATGGATAAGTAGGGAGCAAATTAAGCCGTTTGCTAAGATACAGAAATGAAGCCAGAAAATATTTGGCCTCATGTTAGGCTTCAAATTCATAGTCAATTCATTAGTGTAATTTAGTCCTTGCATAAGCCTTTGAGTGATAAATTCTACTAATACATCTGAAATGCCAGCTGTAAGACTAACTCATTGAATGTTGAGTAAAATTAAAAGATGAGCAAGAATAAATCCTTCATTTTCATCTCATATGGGAAGATTTATGAAGGCCTTTGAGAAGAAGCATCTGTCTGCTGGTTGTAAATTGAAAGTATTAAGGGAAAACATTGGAATATTTTGGTTACATTAGTAAGAGGAATGTATTAACTCAAATGCTTTGGTGATCTTTCCCTTTGGGACTAAAGATTACTCTTGATGAAGAACATGTGAACTTTTAGCATTCATCTCTTGCTTTGGAACAAAAGCCACAGGACAAACAATATGAAAAGACTGGTGTTTAGGGGAGTGATTTCTAAGAAACACAATAACGTGTGGGATGTTGGTAACTTGTTCATATGGATATGGTTTTCTCTGTGCTTGTGAGTGTTCTCTTTCAAGCCCATAAAGGCTGCAAATCAGAGAATTTAGAACAGGGATGGAGAATATAAACAACTAATATTTGACTTCCTAAAAAAATTAAAAAAAAAATCATTCTACCAGTTAGTTTAGTTTCCCTCTTGCTGGTCTCTTAAAATTAGATATCTTCATAATAAAATAAACTGTTCATTCAAAAAAAAAAAGTAGAAGAAGAGAAGGAAGTTAAGTTTTTTAAGCAACTATCACATACAAGGTGCTTTATATAAATTAGCTCGTTTCCTCTCCAAAAACCTGTGAAACATGTATTCTCAATTTACAGAAGAGGAAACCATAATTTCAAAGGAGTAAAGTAACCTCCCCAAGGACAGCAGCTAATCCGTAGTAAAACTGGGATGGGAACCAGGTATGCCTCAGTCCATGGAGTCAGACACAAAAGGAGGTTTGTTGGCAGGGGGTGAGCCTGGGATATACAAAACCGACTCATGGTAATAGGCTCTGGCAGCCTGCTGTGTCTGGAGTGATGGACCCCACTCTGGTCCCCTGGTCCTTTTCTCCTTGTGAAGGTGCTAGTTTTGGCCACAGCTGTGTTTTTAACTCTTCCTGCTCTGAATTGTCATTTATGACTAGAGACCCTGGTTCTGACACCTGTATATCCTCAACTCTGCTTTAGGTTTGTAGGAAAGATGTGAGTCTGCTGCCCAGTCTCACCCTTAGGCCCAGACAAATGGGCCCCCACCTGGAGGTCCGTGACTTAGAAGGCACTATTCTGGCCCTTCTCTGTCCCTGTCCACTGGAGTTGCCAGACTTAGCCAATATAAATAGAAGATACTCAGTAAGTTCTGATTTCAGATAACAAATAATTTTGTAGTATAAGTATGCCTTGTATAGTATTTGGAAAATACTTATAGTAAATATTGTTCATTGTTTATTTAAAATTCAAATTAAATCTTTTCTGGTAAACTTACTTCCCATGAGGCAGAAGTGCAGGGCTGTGTAATGAAGAATCAATCTTATCTAAAGAAATCTTTGGCTTTGGCCTGGTATCCTTGGAGGTGAACTCTAGAAAGAGTGTCATTGTTTATCTGGGGGTGTTGGACCACGCTGGACAGTCTGATGATGTGATTTATGAGAGGGATTTGGGCCACATGGTATCTGCTCTACCAAAGGCAATGAAGACTGAAGGTATAAGCTCAGCCTCTAGAGGAACTTGAGACTAAACTCAGGTATGGGACTGAACTCTAATAAAATCTCTGGCCACCAAAGCTTGGAGAAGCTTCTCTGCTTGGCAATACTCTGCATATTGTCATATATCAGTACTGAGAGTAGTAAATCCTGCCCGTGACTCCCTGGGAGAAGGCGACTGAAAAATTTGGGTTTGGAACCCCCCTAGGCCTTGCCCCATGCATCTCTTCCTTTGGCTGCTTTTGATATGTATTCTTTCTTTGTAATAATCCATAACCATGAGTATAACAGTTTTCAGTGAGTTCTTTGAGTTCTTCTAAATTATTTGAACAGAGGGTGGTCTTGGGAACTCATGAACTTGCAATTGGTGTCAGAAGTAAGGGCAGTCTTCTGGGCTGTGCTTTCTCTAAATTCTCAAGGTCAATGGGATATGCCTACCTAACCAACCATGCTCCTAGCACTGGGATTCTGGATTTCCATGCCCAAAGATACCTGAACATGGTCCCAGAGCCTGTGTGAGCCTCTTCCCCAGATTTATTTGAGGGTGGACCATGGCATTGATGCAGCACACTTAGTCTGGAGGGGAGGCTAAATAGTGACTATTAGGGTCAAATGGATATATCTATATGTGCAGGCCTGTGTAGATACACACATGCATATAAAGACTTCATTTATAAGACTGAGCTGCAGCGAGAAGAGGTGGGGAAGGATCATAGCTAGTGTTAGGGGCTGAGGTGGGCTTCATCCCGCTCTGCCTTGCCTTATTATGCAATGTAAAGCTTGTCCCTACCTTCAGCTTATTTTCTCCTGATTGACATGGCAATAGCTAGAGATTTTCCCATACTGTATGGTTCAGGTAAGGCCGTGCATCTCAGAATTCACTGTTTCTTGAACAAAGAACAATCCCAGTATCACCTCTAGCCCCTGACTTGAGAATGTCAAATAAATCTATATGAAATGTCCTGGATTCTAGGAACCATATATCATAAAATCCACCTCTGAATTAACAGCACCTTTTAGTGACTGAGGAAGAAATAGCTCACCAAAGTTAATGCATTTATTAATTATAAGATACATTTTATTTTTAGAAACCTTAAAATATAAAAAAATTAATTTGATAATTTGATGAAATATGACATACACAGTATTATCATACCTCTATGTCACTTGGAAGTTTAAAAAAACTTTTTGCATCTTCTGTCTCATTTGATCTTCATGATGACTCTTGCAGCAACAGCCAGAACACCACAACACACCCATCTCCTTTTAACCCATTGGCATCAGGGGTCCCCCTTTTTTTCTCTCCCCTTCACCCCAGTTACTAAGACCCATCTGTGACTTGAGAAACTACACCACCAACATCTTTGTGTCTGTATTTGGTGGGGAGAGGGGCCATTGTTGAGGCCTACCATGTGACTGGGATGAAGTCGGGTCTGGACCAGGGAGATAGAAAGGAAGAACTAGCTGTTACCATAGGGACAGAGCTGTGATGCCATGCCTTCTTTTAGATGATTTCCTAGGTGAAGAGCAGCAGGCTTGAAAAGGAGGGAAAAGAGCTCCTGGTCTTAGAGGGAAAAGGACAAGCCTTGGACTGGGGGAAAATGGGTGCCATGCAGTTTTGGACAAGTCACTTTACTCTCTGATTCTCAGTTGTTGCCTCATATGCAGAGTAGAACTATTGGCATTGCTGGACTGTTAAATGAGACAATGCACTTTACCTAGTATGTGGCACACGAGCTTGTTAATTTTACCTGTTGTAATAAATTGGAGCCTAGTATAGTTCTTAGCATAGTAGATACTCAATCAGACAATGCAGCTCTAATTATGATTATTACAAACCCTTCCTAGGAGGTAGCTTTAAGGCAGAGTCCTTCTCAGTGTCACTTAGAGGGCAGAGAAAATGATAAGAGGAGAGAGTCAGAGGCAGTGCAGAGACAGAGTATAAATGGAGCCAGGGTTCTTTCTAGTGAAAAAAGATAAAGCTGCAGATCTTTCTGGCTGTGCCTGGCACAGGTAGAGTTGAAACCTAAACAATATATGGCTCCATTTATAAACCTACGGTAGAAAAGACAGTGCTTATAAGTGACTTACTGATACTGTTGTGTCTCTCTGCTTTCCATACCCCCACCTTCTCCTTTCTCTTGTGTTAGAAATAGAAGCTCTTAGAAAGCCATAGAAAATGATAGAGAACTGAGGGAAGGGAGAAGCAGGCCGCTTATGGTCTGAGAGGGGAAGTTATGATTTGAAATCATAAAGAGTGGGAAAAAGAATACAGCAGAACTCCCTGGAAGCAAGTGAAAAGGGACAGGCCCTGAAAACTGGTCTTGCTTGCTCGTGAGATTGACTTAGGCTAGAGGCTCCTAAGATTTGCAAGTGTCGTTAAACAGAAAAATCAGGGCAAGGGCGATGGTGAGGCCAGGATGATTAGGGAATCCGTGAGGTCTTGCTGGTTTGCTGTGTCCACTTCAGAGGCCGGGCAGTCCTGAGTCCCTGCCCACGGCCATGTGGCCCCTTTCCACAGAGAGCTGCCGCCGGAGGCACAGGATTGTGCTTCTCTGTTTGACATTATCGTTTAAGAAAACAGAAAACAAATCGAAATGCTGCATGCCTTTAGAAGTCTTTCTACTTCCTGCGCCACTGATATGCAGAATCTTAAGACTTCTGGTTTGGGACCTTTGTGCAGCAGGCACTTTACAGTCAAAGGCTGTGGCCCCACCAGTCCTTGAAATCGCACCTAGAAACAAGGTTCACTTTAAAAGATACTTTTTAACTGCTCAGTTTTGACTATTCAGTTTGCTGATAGAAAATTCCTGATAACACTT
>NW_011888980.1:91587-96148 GCF_000151845.1 Pteropus vampyrus | reverse complement strand
GGCCTACCATGTGACTGGGATGAAGTCGGGTCTGGACCAGGGAGATAGAAAGGAAGAACTAGCTGTTACCATAGGGACAGAGCTGTGATGCCATGCCTTCTTTTAGATGATTTCCTAGGTGAAGAGCAGCAGGCTTGAAAAGGAGGGAAAAGAGCTCCTGGTCTTAGAGGGAAAAGGACAAGCCTTGGACTGGGGGAAAATGGGTGCCATGCAGTTTTGGACAAGTCACTTTACTCTCTGATTCTCAGTTGTTGCCTCATATGCAGAGTAGAACTATTGGCATTGCTGGACTGTTAAATGAGACAATGCACTTTACCTAGTATGTGGCACACGAGCTTGTTAATTTTACCTGTTGTAATAAATTGGAGCCTAGTATAGTTCTTAGCATAGTAGATACTCAATCAGACAATGCAGCTCTAATTATGATTATTACAAACCCTTCCTAGGAGGTAGCTTTAAGGCAGAGTCCTTCTCAGTGTCACTTAGAGGGCAGAGAAAATGATAAGAGGAGAGAGTCAGAGGCAGTGCAGAGACAGAGTATAAATGGAGCCAGGGTTCTTTCTAGTGAAAAAAGATAAAGCTGCAGATCTTTCTGGCTGTGCCTGGCACAGGTAGAGTTGAAACCTAAACAATATATGGCTCCATTTATAAACCTACGGTAGAAAAGACAGTGCTTATAAGTGACTTACTGATACTGTTGTGTCTCTCTGCTTTCCATACCCCCACCTTCTCCTTTCTCTTGTGTTAGAAATAGAAGCTCTTAGAAAGCCATAGAAAATGATAGAGAACTGAGGGAAGGGAGAAGCAGGCCGCTTATGGTCTGAGAGGGGAAGTTATGATTTGAAATCATAAAGAGTGGGAAAAAGAATACAGCAGAACTCCCTGGAAGCAAGTGAAAAGGGACAGGCCCTGAAAACTGGTCTTGCTTGCTCGTGAGATTGACTTAGGCTAGAGGCTCCTAAGATTTGCAAGTGTCGTTAAACAGAAAAATCAGGGCAAGGGCGATGGTGAGGCCAGGATGATTAGGGAATCCGTGAGGTCTTGCTGGTTTGCTGTGTCCACTTCAGAGGCCGGGCAGTCCTGAGTCCCTGCCCACGGCCATGTGGCCCCTTTCCACAGAGAGCTGCCGCCGGAGGCACAGGATTGTGCTTCTCTGTTTGACATTATCGTTTAAGAAAACAGAAAACAAATCGAAATGCTGCATGCCTTTAGAAATCTTTCTACTTCCTGCGCCACTGATATGCAGAATCTTAAGACTTCTGGTTTGGGACCTTTGTGCAGCAGGCACTTTACAGTCAAAGGCTGTGGCCCCACCAGTCCTTGAAATCGCACCTAGAAACAAGGTTCACTTTAAAAGATACTTTTTAACTGCTCAGTTTTGACTATTCAGTTTGCTGATAGAAAATTCCTGATAACACTTGCTACATATCATGTTTTAATTGCTTGTACAGTTAACCTTTAATTTTATCTAGTAAAGAGTATCAAATTAGAACTTTTTGAATTCTAAATATGTGGTTTTATTAAATAAAAGTCATATAAAGTTGTTACTTGTATTCACTGTGGTTTGGTTTAAAAGTGCAATTCTCACTTTAGTGTGGCAAAAATTTGAGAAAAAAAATAATCTAGAGTGTCCTGATGCCATCATCATTCCGTCTGACCTGGGAAGAGAAATGACACGAACATCCCAAATTGAACTTGTGAGCTTTTTTTTCCCAATCATCAGTGATAAGCCATATTAGCTGGATTCTATACATTTTCCATGAAGGAAGCCTGAGAATTTAACCACTGTTTGTAGCACTGTTTCTGGGGGGAAATGCATTCTGACTCTTCCATTTTCTTATTTCCCTACTGATTAAGAAATAAATTTCCAGAATGCACACCCTGCCCAGAAAGGCGGTGGTTAATGCCACCCACCTGAGTAGGGAAAGATGACTGGCATCTGCTGTTTTGTTTTGGCCACAAAACCAACTGAATCCTTGGAACCAGATCAAAGAGGGCTCCACGTGAATGCTGTGCAGAACAGGCAGTTGACTCTGGAACATGCAGTGACCCTGGGAACACTCCCAGGGCTTTCCGTTGGACAAACCTTGAAGCATATCTTCTGCAATAGTCTTATTCACGTCACCCTCATTTATTCCAAAAGCTCCCCCTTCCCTGAAACCACAGAAACAGTGGCAATATCCATTCCCTGTTTCCAGGAAAAAAATCTACCCTTTGTATAAAGTCATATAGATTTTTCTGAACTCCCACAGCAAGTAGAGTCTACACTATAAGATCTAATTTATTTTATTCTTCTATGAACATGTATTAATGTTTCGTGCAGCCGAATATTATTTTTCAAATGATATTGTCAGGTGTTTTTTTTTAAGGACAAGGACTCTCATGCTTCTGCATCTCTCAAAGCACTTTTCAATCCTGAGACTGAAGAATGTCATTGCAGATGAATGCTTTGCTCATATGTTTACAGATAACAGTGCCGGCCATCAGGTTAATCTTTAATCCCAATCACTGCCATCATCACTGTGCACAACCCTACTGTCACCACCGCCACTAGAAATTTTATACAACAGTTCAGAGTTTACTAAGTGTTTCCACCTGCAGTATTTTATTTTCTATTCACAATCACCCTGTGAGTAAATATTATCGTCCCATTTTTCAAATGATAAAATGAAGGATAAAACGAATCAGGCGACTTTCCTATAGGCAGCACTGCAAGTCAGAATCTTTTTAGGTACTCTATGAACACTCATTTCCATGCATTTGTGAGCATGAAACAATGAAACTGTTTTCAAATAAACACTTAAAAGTGTTGTTCTGATTACGTAATAAAACTTTCCAAATTTTAGTGGCATGAAACTCAACCATTTTCTTATGTTTCTAATTCTATCAGTCAGAAATTTGGACAAGGCAAAGTAGAAAAGGCTTTTGTCTGAGCCAAGATGCCTGGGCCTCACCTGGGTAGATCATGTGCCTGAGGTCCTGTGTCTCAGGCCTTGAGCCTTGGGCCTTGGGCCTTTTCCACATGGCATGTCCTGGTACTGCAATGTTTAAGGTAGTTCTTTCATTAGCATGTGTCTGACATCCAGGCAAAGATGGCTAGCACAGCTGAAAATGGTCTTTCCTCACCACTTTTTCCCCGTGTGGTCTTCTGTGTTGGCCTTTGTCAGAGCATGGAAGTCCTAGGGTAGTCAAGTTTCTTACATGGAGGCTAGCTTACCCTCAAGCAGGTAGTCCAAGCCACCAAGATGGGTCTGTATGACATCTCATGTCCGAGACTCAGAGTCAGGCAGAGTCATTTCTATCACATTCTCTTGCTTATACATGGCCAGACTAGAAAAGTGTGAGAATGGACTAACCAAAGTTATAAATAGGGGGTGATATGGCTGGATGATATGGCTCATCAAAGAGACATCTTTGAAAATTAGCTACACATTTGTTTTAATTAAAATTGTATCACAAATCATATATGTATAGACACTCCCTGTGTCTTTGCCAAAATGTTCCTGGAAAAGAAAGAAGAAAGTCAAAAAACAGACCTCTTAGGCATCTGTTTAATTCAGAAAGTCTGTCTTTTATACCTGCAATTGCCCCTTTTTATCACTGGGAGGTAGGCTTGAATCAATAAGGCAAAAAACTGTTTTAATTGGTCCTGAAGCTCACAAAAATTGCATAATAGATTGAGTAATGTAGCAAAAGGCAACATGGGTGTCCATGTGGCTAATTTTTTCTTTTTTAAAATTTTTTATTTTAAATCATAAAAGCAACACCAAGAAAAAAACGATTTGAGTTTATTTCCTTGAAAGTTTGTATTTGACATTTTGAAGTGTGTTATGGGATGTAGGGCAGTGTTTTCTTCATAAATTAAATTGAGGTTTGAGGAGGTGATTGGAATTCCAGCAAAAATAATGACTTTCAGTTTGCTACAATCAGCACTCATTGAGCAGCTACTAGATGTCAAACACAGCACCAGTTATCAGATATATCAGAGAGTAAGCCAGACATGGTCTCTGCCTTCACAACTTATAATCTAGTGAAGAGAACAAAACAAACAATTAAAATATAATGTCAAACATTTTATAACTGGACAAGTACAGGGAGATGTCAGAATACAAAGAAGGGACCCATAGCCCAATCTCAGTTGGTATCAGAAAATGTACAATACACATCAGAGAGAGAATTTTAAAAAATCTTTACTTTAAAAAATTTGTGGTAACTAGACATGACATGAATTTGCCATTTTAACCAGTTTTAAGTATACAATTAAGTGGCATTAAGTACACTCACAATGCTGTACAACTATCACTATTCATTTCCAGAACTTTTTCATTGTCCCAAAAAGAAACTTTATATTCATTAAAATATAATTCATTTCTCCCTCCTCCCAGCCCTCAGTAATTTCTATTTTATCTTCTGTCTCTATAAATTTCCCTACTCTCGGTACCTCATGTAAGTGGAAACATACATTTGTCCTTTATGTCTGGCTTATTTCACTTAGCAGATTATTTTGAAGGTTAATTGATGTTGTAGCATGCATCAGAATTTTCTTCCTTTTGATGACTAA
>NW_011888980.1:73642-91537 GCF_000151845.1 Pteropus vampyrus | reverse complement strand
ACTAGAAAAGTGTGAGAATGGACTAACCAAAGTTATAAATAGGGGGTGATATGGCTGGATGATATGGCTCATCAAAGAGACATCTTTGAAAATTAGCTACACATTTGTTTTAATTAAAATTGTATCACAAATCATATATGTATAGACACTCCCTGTGTCTTTGCCAAAATGTTCCTGGAAAAGAAAGAAGAATGTCAAAAAACAGACCTCTTAGGCATCTGTTTAATTCAGAAAGTCTGTCTTTTATACCTGCAATTGCCCCTTTTTATCACTGGGAGGTAGGCTTGAATCAATAAGGCAAAAAACTGTTTTAATTGGTCCTGAAGCTCACAAAAATTGCATAATAGATTGAGTAATGTAGCAAAAGGCAACATGGGTGTCCATGTGGCTAATTTTTTCTTTTTTAAAATTTTTTATTTTAAATCATAAAAGCAACACCAAGAAAAAAACGATTTGAGTTTATTTCCTTGAAAGTTTGTATTTGACATTTTGAAGTGTGTTATGGGATGTAGGGCAGTGTTTTCTTCATAAATTAAATTGAGGTTTGAGGAGGTGATTGGAATTCCAGCAAAAATAATGACTTTCAGTTTGCTACAATCAGCACTCATTGAGCAGCTACTAGATGTCAAACACAGCACCAGTTATCAGATATATCAGAGAGTAAGCCAGACATGGTCTCTGCCTTCACAACTTATAATCTAGTGAAGAGAACAAAACAAACAATTAAAATATAATGTCAAACATTTTATAACTGGACAAGTACAGGGAGATGTCAGAATACAAAGAAGGGACCCATAGCCCAATCTCAGTTGGTATCAGAAAATGTACAATACACATCAGAGAGAGAATTTTAAAAAATCTTTACTTTAAAAAATTTGTGGTAACTAGACATGACATGAATTTGCCATTTTAACCAGTTTTAAGTATACAATTAAGTGGCATTAAGTACACTCACAATGCTGTACAACTATCACTATTCATTTCCAGAACTTTTTCATTGTCCCAAAAAGAAACTTTATATTCATTAAAATATAATTCATTTCTCCCTCCTCCCAGCCCTCAGTAATTTCTATTTTATCTTCTGTCTCTATAAATTTCCCTACTCTCGGTACCTCATGTAAGTGGAAACATACATTTGTCCTTTATGTCTGGCTTATTTCACTTAGCAGATTATTTTGAAGGTTAATTGATGTTGTAGCATGCATCAGAATTTTCTTCCTTTTGATGACTAAATAAAATTCCTCTGTGTGTGTGTGTGTGTGTGTGTGTGTGTGTGTGTGTGATGTTTTGTTTATTCGTTTATCCATTCATCTGTTAATGGATATGGACATTTGGGTTGTTTCCACATTTTGGCTATTGTGAATAATACTGCTATGAGCCAAGATACAGGTATCTGAGGCCTTGCTTACAATTCCTTTGGGTTTATACTTAGAAATAGAATTGCTGGATCATATGGTAATTCTATGAAAAATTTTTGGAGGACTTGCCATACTGTTTTTCATAGTGGCTGCATAGTTTTACATTCCCACCAGCAAACGCACAAGGTTACAATTTTTCTCATCCTTGCCAACTCTTGTTATTTTCATTTTTTGATAATAGCCATCTTAAAGGGTGTGAAGTGTTATCTCATTGTACTTTTGATTTGCATTTCTCTAATGCCAATGATGTTGAATATGCTTTCATGTGCTTATCAGCCATTTGTCTATCTTCTATGGAGAAATGCCTTTTCAAGTCCTTTGCATAATTTTGAATTGAGTTATTTGTTTTTGTAGACCTTTGTATATTCTGATATTAATCCCTTATCATCTGAAAAGTTTGCAGCTCTATTTTAAGAAGTCACTTTTGGAGCTGATCTTGCCCATTAAATATAGACCAGGTGAATTCTTACTTCCAAAGGTAAATTCCAAATTTTTAGAGTTTTGAAATTGGCTCAAAAATGACTTCCAAATTGTTAAGAAAAATAAATGTGTCGAAATGACAGTTCTTTGGATTTGCTAACACTTCTTTTTTGTAGGCAAACGTGAACCACTGTAGCTTTCTGGCATTACATTCTTATCAGTGTTTTTTTGTATTAAACTTGCTACTAATTACTTTGTAAGTATAGTTCCTTACCCAATTCATAGTAAATCTGGAGTTGCCTTGAAACATACTACAGACTTTTAAAATCGGTAAATTATGACCTTTCCTTCTTTTATTGTTTGACTCTCTTTGATTATGTTTCACTAAATGAATGAAGACTTTATTCCACCCCTACCAAACTCTGTCTGGACAGAGCTAAATTCTTAACCTTTCTAAGAGGAGTTATAAAGTCAATGTTTCCATAATTTACACACCTTGAAAATGTATTCCAAAGATCTTTAGAAAAATTTTATATATATAGACTCCTCTTCCACCCCCCACACCCAAAAATCCCACAGGAATTTGAACGAGACATTTTTTTTCTTCACTTTGCATTTAATAAGGTATGTTTCTTTCAAGCCGTTGTTCAAAGACAAAAAAAAAAAATGATAAGAAGAGTTATGGGTCCTGGAAGCATCCCCCTTTATCTTCTTAGGGGGCCAAGTTCCATTGAAGAGAAGGTAAAGATCTAAAGCTATCTGTGTTCACAGGATCACCAAACCGGGCTAGGTGAGACAAAAAGCAGAATGAGGGATATAGTTCTAAAGATTCACTATGAGGTCAAAAAAGAATACAATGCTTTTGGCTTAAAGAATATTGTCTCTACTTTTGCACAATGTCAGATTATGTGGAAACTGATTACAAAACAGAATTCTCTAATACTTCTTCCTATTTTTAACAATCCTACAAGGCCTGATTCTTGGGGAAGCAGAGTAAAAAAAACGCATAGTTGCCCTAAATTTATCTCCCCCTCCCAGGGCCCCCAGGATGCTGGTTAATAAATGGTTCCTCACTTACATGCCAGCTGCATTTGCTCAGGGCTCTTCCGAGGAGTTCACCCACCTCACATTAGTCAGCAGGTTCCTATGAGATAAACCTTCACTTTGCCTCACCGAAGGATTATTTAGCCTTATAAAACACACCAGATTCCTCATTCTCAGTAGGACATTTAATTAAGCCCCACTGATTCACCAAGCAGAGCAGCCAATAGGAAGTTTTCACTGTGGCCTTTAGGATATCCGCCCACTTCTTGGTATTTAAAATTTTTTTTATCCCAGTTTCAATCTAAGTTATCAGAGTAGAAAGAGTACAGAAATAAGTAATTTCTTCAGGTAACCCAGCAGCTCTGTTTGAACACCTATGTGGTGTGAGTGGAGCTACTTACTGGAGAGACTGGGGAGAACTGGAAGGGGAGCCTGTGGGTCCAGCGTATGAGTGCCATGTGTACACAGTCGCTCAGGACTGTTCCAGAGAAGTTGCCAAGGATACTCTTCTGTCAACCTGAGCTTACAGCCCTCTTGGCGTGCTCCTTGAGAGGGAGCTCTCCTTATAAGAAGGCTCTATCTGCATTTGGTTCAGATCACGAACTGGATTCCAAGGCAAAATTTGAGAAAGTTTGGTGCATGAGTGGAGGTTGATCTTACACTTTATTTTATCTGGCCTTTGGGCAATTACTCAGACTAATATCTCCTTTTTATAGCTGAGAAATATACATACCTCTAAAACTTTTAGTAATAGTACATCTAGATTTAAATGCCTAGTTGGACCAAACCTTGAAATAGGCTTTTCTCTCCCTAACCATCTACTATATTTTTTTTCCAAATTCATATACAGTAGAAATATGTTAACTATCCCTCTGTGCTGGGATCTTTTCTAAATTATCTCACTTAATATATGCAATTATTCTGTAAAGCTATCACCAGACATTTTATCACACATAGTGCAGTTACTAGCACATAGTAGGTTCTCAATAAATCCTTGGTAAATGAAGAAAAACTACACAGATATAAATGAATGAGTTTACAAATGGGCTCAGATGGTGTTGAGTAAGACTTGATCATGATAACATAATTAATAAGATGGAGAGCAGGTATGTAGGGTTAAAAAAAATAAGGAAGGAGAGTATTGCAGACTTGATCTAAGTCAGTTTGCCCATTCAAAATTTTAAAATTATTTTGGTATGTATCGGTGGCTTCCAACCATTATAAATAGGCGGGACTATTGTCTCCTCACAGATGGCATTTGTTAATGAAATCAAATAATAAGAAGAAATTCTACTTCCACAATTAGCAAGTGGGTACAACAGCAGTCATACAATTATTTTTTGGAAGCTTGCTGGTATACTGTTAGATATTCTGACAAGCAGCTTACTTGTAATATGTGCCCCCAAGTCAACTGCAGCAAATATTCTGACAGCAGGATAGGTAATCTCCTGCTTGGACCAAGGAATAGACTCCTCTATTAAGTGGGGAACATAGGACTATAGAAGTTTCAGACCATGAACTTGTTCCCAAAGAGAAAGCTACTGTATATAGCTTCCTGTTCTTCATTTATGAGAAGACAAAGATGCCTGTATAGACCTCGAGCCAACCTTTCCTGAACTGTTTAGAGTATGGCAAATGTAGGACCTAGTTATTTCTATAACAGCTGCCTTTCTTTTTCCAAGTTTATCTTTCTTCCAGGAACTGCTGAAGTCCTTGAGCTGAAACTACTCCTAGATATGGCCACCCCTGGATTTTTCCATTCCTGGACCATCAAGATATGGCCAATACAAAGATGCTGGACCTCTGTCTAGGACCCTTCAGAGGCTGCTCTCTCTTCTGGCACTACTGCTGATTAGTGACTATTCCTTGGATTGCAGCTCTATCAACATCTGCTTCGTTATTCCTGTATCACCCTGGAGGTGAGAGTGACCCAGGAGTAGAAGGAACTACCAGGACCTCCAAGCTCTTCCTCTTTCTCAGTTGATGTACATCTCCGTAGAACTGGTCCTACCAGGGAAACCCCGAAGGTAAACTTCTACCTTCCTATTTTTTTCTATTCCAGATAAGAGACAGATGATTTCTACTCACTGAGCAAGGAACACCCTCTTCAAAGTGAGACCTAGCTCATAGTTACGTGTCATCTTTTTTCTCAACTCTAGCTCTCTAACCTTCAGCCAGTGAAAAGAACAGGCTGGCACTTCACAGTGACACACACAGTGCCCTGTATTTTAAGCATACATTCGTTCCAACAACTTTGATGTACCTTCCACCAGCCAGGTACTGTGTGCTAGCTAGACCCTGGGACACTATGCTGAAAAAGACTTCACAGTCCCTGCCTTCAAGAGACTTACTTTGTAGGGATGTTTGATAAAAGTAAAAAAAAAAAAAAAAAAAAAATTAAGTGCACTGGGTGTTGCAAAAGAAAGTGGGGCAGGGTGTTAGAAATGTAACCACACCCTAGTCCCTTAAGGTCTTTAATTCTCCGAGAGTCAGAATTTGGGCTCTAAAACTTCTTCAGTCAAAACCTTTACTTTTCCTCTCAGATGTTTAACGAAGACATGCAAATGACTACAGGATATATAGTTGTGTTTTTTAATCCCAGGTGGTGAGCGTAATCTATCATAGTCTTTAGCTACCTTAGAATTGGACTGAGTCCCTGGATATTCTGAAACTAGCCCACAGGCAAATTAGATTTGTGAATGAAAACATAAAAAGGCAAAACACGGAGAGACATGACAATACCGGATAGATAATATGTGATGCTTTTATAGATTACTGATAGAAAAAGAATATGAAGCCATAAACATGAGGCCAGCTTTTGTTTACTTTATCATCCTAAGTTCCTCATTTTATTTTTCAAAATTGAATCTGCCATATAAACTACACAATATCCATTTAACCAAAATGTCAATTTCTCCATGCTTCATCCTCCAAAATGCCTGGTTATAAAACATATGAAGAAAAACAAAGCATAATGGAAAGAATTGAGGCTTTGGAGTTGGGCAAATTTCTAGCTTCACCACTTAGCATCTCTGTGTCTCTGTGTATCTTTGAATCTTTTAAATATGAACTAAAACAACTATTGGACCTATTCTAGTAGCCTGCTAACCATGCAGCTCCTGAGATTAACATCATTGTGTTCCTGTGAGCCCGCTTTCTGGTAAGGCTACTTTCATTTTTTGTAGAAAAAAAACACTTGAGCATATTTGAAGATTTCTGAGCACATAAGAGCCGTTGTGTATTAAGCTGCCATCTTCAT
The DNA here is from genome assembly GCF_000151845.1 of Pteropus vampyrus. Taxonomy (NCBI): domain Eukaryota; kingdom Metazoa; phylum Chordata; class Mammalia; order Chiroptera; family Pteropodidae; genus Pteropus; species Pteropus vampyrus. Next base: position 85,396 of record NW_011888980.1, on the reverse strand, counting down.
GTGGTAGAGCAGAAAACACAACTCACTGAAGGCTGAGATTGCCAACCCGTGTGTGAGTTACCTAACTTTTTTATTCAGATGTAGACATGACAAATACACTGTAGCATATAAATCTTTGTATTCCATTGCTTGTTCCTAGACTGAGCCTAATCATTGAGATGGGTTTGGAAAATTAAAGCCTGAGAAAGGGAAGTGCAGAAGGCTAGCACAGAGCATCATGGATGATGACTTGTGAGCCCAAGCGTGGGATAAAACAGAGGAGACAGTGTGGAGACCAGAGGACAGCTACCTAAAAATGGATCCTGTCAGAAAGGGCAGAGGTATCTGGGAAACCGAGAAAAGCTATAAGCTCCAGAGTGTTGTCTAGTCTGGAGAAGTCACCATTCCCAGTTAATAGTTGCAATGATCATGGTGGTAATCTTTCAACAGTGATTTTTGGGGACTGGTGTTTATACTAATCATTATCCTTTCTGTTCCAAGTAACATAAACCAAAATAAAACAGACTGAAGAGGGGGAGGGCACAGAAAGAATAATTTATTGGTTCAGGTAACTAAAAAGTTCAAGACTAGATCTAGATGCCCAAACTATGACAGTAGACATCTGTCTTCCTTTGTTTTTTTGCTTCTGTTTTTTCCTCCGAGTTGACCAACGATGTGCTAAAGATGGTTGGTAACAGTTTCAGGATTATTTTCCTTCTATTTAGAAACACCAGGAGAGAGTTTCTTCTTGATATCTCTGGAAATTTTGCTAATTAGTTCGCTCACGCTTCAACTAAGCTCTTTGACCAGGCCCAGGTCTTGTGTCCATCCTTGGAGCCTACACAGGCTCAATTCCAGCTGAAACATGTGACCTGAAGGGAAGTAGTGACTGAAGAAAGAGATGATTCTTTTAATATGAGAGGTACTGAGCTGGCAAAAATAAGAGGTGTTCACCTCAGAGGTGTTATTGCCTTTAGCCATATAACTAAAGGAAACCAAATTAGGACAACAGAAGTTCTCCATGATATATGTTTCTCTTCTACTTGAGAGGCTAGATTAAATTTTAAAGATATCATTCTTTTCCTGTCTTCCATCCTTCCTTCCTTCCTTCCTTCCTGCCTTCCTGCCTTCCTGCCTTCCTGCCTTCCTGCCTTCCTGCCTTCCTTCCTTCTTTTCTTCCTTCTTTCCTTCCATCCACAGAGAGTAGATGAACATGTGCTGTGTTCCAGGCACAGTATTGAGTGATGGGGATATAGATGAATAAAGATACTGTCCCTGACCCTCAAGAGCTCTAGAAGTTTTCTTAGGCCTACATTTGCCCTGAAAAAGGTAGTGTTAGCTTGATGTCCTTTGGCTTAAATGTGAGATTCTGGTGGTGTCTAGGGAAATTTAGTTAAATAACTAGGAAGAGATTTTTATATGTGGACATGTCCCAGGACTTTTCTAGCTTTCTTTGTGTGGAGTCATTAACCACAGAACCATAGCTTGTTTAACCCTGACACCTTGGGCTGTAGTGTAAGTTTTGAATAATAGGGTAATTGCGAATAGTTTCTGCCATATACATGCTAATAGTAGCCATTATTGCTAATTGGTTGCTATGGCCAAAATATTTCTAAATGTACCCTGTACAAACAGTATGAGGGACGCTTTCTTGGAGTTACTTAGGCAATTAAAATCTCCCATGATTTTCATTATACAAAACCAAAGAAACATGATAAAAAGCATTCATTAGGTATATAAGTAATGCAGTCCCATAGTAACTGAGGCAGCTCTGTGAGCTGTGGGTATGAGTGTAATGCCCTTAGGGAAAACTGTCTCTTCTCTTTATATTAGGAGACAGGATTTCCTGACTCTATTTTAGTTTTATTTTGTAATCACTCATACTGGGGCATGTACTGGCTGTGTCACCAGCTTGCTTTCCTTCATTTGTATTTGTGCTGGATATTATTAGGATAACATTTGATACTACCATCAGAGATGGGAGATGGCCTGGTACTATGAAAGGATAGAGTAAGACAAACTGGATCTTTTCTAATCGCAGCTAAGTTACTACCTGTAAGACAAGGGGGCAAATCACTTGACCTTGACCTCTATAAGCCTTTGTTTTCTTTTCTATAAAATGAGAGTCTAGCCAGTGCTGTCCAATAGAACTTTGTGCAATGATGAAAGTGTTCTATATTTGTGCTGTCCAATATGGTAGCCACTGGTGACATGTAACTTGTGACTAGTTGGTGTGACTGAGAAACTTTTTCTTTAAATTTTAAATTTTACTTGATTTAAATTACTTTAGATTTTAATATAAATAGCCACATGTGGCTAGTGGTTAGTGTATTGGACCGCACAAGAAAAAATCTCTAGAGTCCCAGTCTACTCCCAAATTTTAGGGTTATAGTGCTAGCCTACATGTGAAGCTTGTTAGCTCTGGGTTTCTCTGTATGAAAGTCCTTTTAAGTGTCAAAATCCATTTTGTGTTCTGAAACACTGCAGTTTCTATTCAGCTTTCTGATTCAGCTGAAAGATGAGTAAAGGCACATGTAAACAGAAAAGCTCCCAGGGGAATGAACATCATCTCAACAGGGCTCTTGTCAATTGAGCGTTCCAGCAGACTCCCAGAATACATTACCTTTGTGAACTATTCTGCTATGGCAGTCAAAGACACACTAAAATACTGCTGAGAGGCTGGAGCCTTCCTCCCAAGATTTTCTGATACAGGTTGCTGTTTCACTCCTGTGAGGTACACATACCTACAACGGGATTGTGCCTACATCGAACAAGGTGATATGGAAGTTTAGAAGTTACTGGTTAATTAAACCAATAATGATCACCCAGTAATGTATGGTAAGATCTCTAAAGCCAAAGAAAGTTAAAGAGAGAGATTGAATTACCACATCGCCTGGGGTTGAGTCTGTGCAGGTAAGTACTTGCTCCAATTAGCCAGCCAGCAAGTATCAATTTGGATTGGTTGGTGCTCTATTCTGAAGGGTTGAGACTTTCCCCAGCTTTGTCATCCTTAGAGCTGCCAGGTTCACATCAAGTAGAAGAGCAGAAGGAGCTGACTCATACAGTGAACCTTGTTTATTATCCTTTGAATAGATTTCTCCAACTCTGCTTTATGCCTCAGTGCACAACCCATGAGCCCACCCAGCTCAGGGTGTACAAAGTCACCTTGAAGAAACCACATGATGCGAAGACTTGGTTAAGTCTAGAAATTGCCAATTGTTCTTTGTTATATCTTTTTCCCCAAAGGACTCAGACACATGAGACAGCATAGCCAAGGGAAAGAGTGCTGTCTTTAGAATCACACTGCTGAATAAGCACCCATGCCCAAAGTCTCACAGTGATGCCAATTTGTCCTCCAGGGCTGAGCAATGCAAAGGGTCATAGGAAACAGCTTAGGTTTTTAGCTGCAGTACTCTCGCTTTATTCAAATGCCTGATACCAGGCTGAAGTGGTATCAGACAGAGTAAATGTTGACCTCTAGTTCAGAAGGGGTGCTAAAACTCTTCCCGGCTTTGCATTTGAGGGATTCTGTCATGACTGGCTCTCAATGGGGAGGCTCTTAATGTCTGGGCACTCAATGGTTATCCTCAAATTCATTTTATTGCCCCTTTTCCTGTATTTGATGGCAGCCAAATGGTTATCATTTATTCATTCAACAAGAGAGCACCTTCTGCCTCTCAGAACATATTCCAGAAAATATTTTGCTAGTGAATCAAACAAGTCTCCATGGAGCTAATATTTTGATAAGTAGAGTGGAGCATGGAAAAGATAGAGATAGAAAACAAGTAGATAAATGGTATGTTGGGCAATGAAAAGTGCTGGAGAGAAATGTAGATTGAAGACATGATAAGAAATGAGAGGTTGCTATTTTTTTTATAAGGTAGTCATAGCAAGATTCTTTCTGACAAGAAAACATTTGGGTAGACACCAAATGGGAGTGAGGGAGTGAATCATTTTATTAATTGAGAGAAAAGTGTTCCAGGCAGAGGGAATAGTTAGTGCAAAGGCCCAGCGCAGGAGGATACTTGATGAGCTTAGAGAACTGAGGTGAGACAACCTAGCTGGCAAGGTATGAGCAAGGAGGAAAGTAGAAGAAGAGGAAATCAGAGGAGTGGTGTGTGTCTATGTGTCTGTGTCGTGTGTGTGTGTGTGTGTGTGTGTGTGTGTGTGTGTGTGTGTGTGTGTGTCTGTGTCTGTGTGTGAAGAGCATGAAGGGCCTGATAGGCCGTTGCAAGGAATATGGCTTTTACTCTGAATGACATGGGAAATCACAGGAAGATCTTAAACATAGACCTGTCATGACCTGACTTACTTAAATTTCACTCTGGCTGTTGTGTGGAGCAGAGTCTGAATGAAGATGAGCATGGAAGTGGATGACCAGTAGAGGTAACAGTGTTCTTAGAGTCTGGTATATTTTAAATGTAGAGCTAACAGGATTTACTGATGAACTGGCTGTGAGGTTTAAGAAAGACAGAAGTTCAAGGATTGATTCTAGGTTATCATAAAAGCAGTTTCTTACTGTCTCATTTTTGCTTTGTAACAGAAAGAATGACAGAAGTTTGCTAGAATAAGATATGTGAGGCTTTGGACATCTATACCAGCAACTAAGGGACATCTATCAAGTCAATCTTTCTGATCCAGCAAACAGCACAGTTTGGGGAGTCAAAAAGACTTTAGGAAGGCTGTCAACCACTTATATCATCCTTGAGACATTTACCCATCCTGGGTCTCCATTTCTTCATCTTATAGGATTTTTGAAAGAATTAAATGAGATTAATAAAGCACCAAGGATAGAGTCTGGCATACAATAAGTATTTGGTACAGCTGTACCTACAGAAGTAACTTTTATTATTGTATCTCACAAATTAAACAACCTATAAAATCAAGGCAATGAACCTGTTCTCTTTTAAATTGCTATCATTTTATGCTCATAAAAGGCTTAATTTCACTCTTCTCTCTCTGACTCTATGGCAACTTGGAGAGTGAAGGAGGTGGAAGTGGGGAGTGGTACCCACTGGGACAAAAGATAATTCTTAAATGAAACTATTGGTTCTTTTCCTTCATATTGATCCAGTTTCAGAGTGGGAGCTCACTTCAGTCTATCATAAAGCAGCTTTATTAAAAAAATAAATAAATAAATAAATAGATAAATAAATAAATAAATGATAATAGTAATAGTAAAAAAAGGATCCAGGTTAATTCTAGCTATTGACCCTATGGGCAACATTTCTATGGGCAAAAAGGATGCTTTCCAATGCTGATATTGATGTCCATATATAAATCCCTTTTCACACAGTCCTCTCCTCATTGCAGGCAGTGTAAAAGTAATCATTCTCTTTATGATCGTTCCTTCAAGTCAGACCCCAAACCTGTTGTAAAGAAGGAAAAAAGTCAGGAAGGAGAGGCCTGTAGCAGAAAGGCACATGAGGCATCTCCTTTTATGAGCAATGCCCTGAGATAGCTCTAAACCCCAAAAGCTAAGTGTCCTAAATACTCCTGAGACAATGTAAATGCAGCAGCAACTAGAACTTTCTGGCACTGAAGATGTGTCATAGGGAATGAATTGTTCTGTTGAAGGGAGCCTGAAGCAGAATCAATCATCTCACCTAAATCTCTCTCTCTCTCTCTCTCTCTCTCTCTCTCTCTCTCTCTCTCTCTCTCACTCTCTCTCTCTCCCCCGCCCTCTCTCTCTCACACACACACACACACAAACAAAACTTAGCTTGCCCCATTCCCACTCCCCCACCCTAGCTCTGTCCCACACCTCTAGGAGCCTCATGTTCTTATGAATAGACATCCTAGCTCTTTTGTCCAAGTTCATTCCAATACCCTTAACCCCCTCAACTTGTATCCACCATCAGGGCCACCCTTGAGCTGGGGGATGTGCACTCTACTCTAATAGCAAGAGGCACACTTGCGGGGACACACAGGTAGACTTGTGGCTATAGGTCTGAGAGTTCCTAGGTCCTGTATACCTAAGAGGATGATGTAATACTACTGTGCTGTGTCATATAACAAACACTAGCCACATGTGGCTATTGACCTCTTGAAATGTGGCCAGTTCAAAATAAGATGTACTGTAAGTTCAAAATACATACTGGCATTTGAAGACAGTACAAAAGAAAAGGAATGTGAAATATCTCATTAGTAATTTTTATGTCGATTAGATTTTTAATTAATTGTATTTTGGATATACAATTAAACTCAATTTCATGTTTCTTTTTGTTTTTTTTTCTTAACATACTCGTGGAAAATTTTAAATTACACATGTGGCTTGCAGCTCATTTCTGTTGCACAGAGCTGGTCTAGACTAGTGATTCCCAAAGTGTGGTCCCAGAACCAGCAGCATCAATATCCCCTGGGAACTTGTTAGAATCGCACATTTTCAGGCCCCAGCCCAGACTTATTGAATCAGCAACTCTGAGTCCCGCAACCAGTATTTTATCAAGCCTTGATGAGAACCACTATTCTAGAAGAGAGTGCAGCCTAGAGGCGGAATTTTCCCAACTTGGCCCTGGACTGGACTCTATGCCACTGGGACTGGACCCCTTGCCTCAGGATGCAGAGAACTGCAGGAAAGGGGCCAGAGATGAACTTTCTGAAGTCTCAGAGCCCCAGCTCCAGCCCCAGGCAGAGCTAGTTTGGCCCCTAGCCCTTCCCCCAGTGCCTGCCTGGGGTTGTTCTCCTGCTGCAAGGAGATGTATTTATTCAAAGGGGTTCAGTCATCTTGCTAAATAAAATTGCTGGCTTAGGCTGGCAAATATTGACTCAAGCTGTTACGCTTTTATGTATGTCAGCATCTCCCAATGTTTGAGGGCTCAGCAAGCAAACAAGAACAGGTACAGGAAGTTATTGTGGTGTTTGGGGCCCCTGTTTGTTTTGTGAAGCTGATGCCTGTTGCCCATTGTGTAAGGCTGGTTACTAATAACCTTGTTATGGAGCACTCTGCAGTTGATAAGGCCAAGGGCTTTAATAGAATACAAATGCCTTTTACATTTCCACTTGAAGAGTTCACTTTAATTGTGTTTTGAAATATACAGTACCCTAAAGGCCTCTCTTTTCTCAGCTATGTGCATCTTCAAAATCCAACCCTGCAAAGAATGGAATGCACAATTGGGTGACATGTAATGGGTAGTTTTGAATTCAGTTTGAAGTGGGGCTGCTGGTATCCATTTAAGTAGGGCTCCAGAACTGGGAGGGAGAAAAAAGCGGCGGGCTGCCTCCTGAAGGGCTGTAAGGAGCTGTGCCCTCATCGTCCACGGTTTTAAAGAATTGGAAAATGTTGGAAATTCCTTGTAGGTTTTTGTGTTTTCTTTAATTAGCCTCTTGGTGCACTAACGGTGGAAACAGGAAATTTTCTTTTATTTCTGATTCTAGCTGGAGTGCTGAGGGTGGAACTGGGAGAATGTGTGAAAGCTTCAGCATGCACGGGGTTAGGGAATGGGGAACAGGTCTGACTGCAGCCTGGGGATTTGGAGAAAGAGCAGAGGGCAGGGCAGAAAAAGCAGGGCTTCTCAGTCACTCCTCCATTTCTTCCTTTCTATATCCTGCTCCATTATTTACTCTCTCACATTATTTCTCTCCTCTTTTCTCTCTTTTCATTCTTGATTATTTTCTTTTCCTCCTCTTCCTTCATTCTCCCTTTCCCCCCTCCTGGAAAGATGTGGAGACAGAGAATCACTTCAAAGGAAAAGGGAGGAGATTAGACACTAAATAAATTGGGTCCACATATCTACCCTACCTCAGGCACATGCACTTACAAATGCACCCTTATTTGTCCTGTGTGAGCACCCAGAGATGTGCACAATGCCCTCATGTGTGTGCGCACGCACACACACACACACACACACACACACTCACACACACACATCCCTGAAATATGTGATATGATTGATTCTTTAACTGTCATATATATATAAAAATATAAAAGAACACTTTTGCCAAAGTGAAACTGACCCACAAAACATTCAAAGATTTTGGTGCTTTGGGATCTCTTGTTTAAAGTGATCATGTTGAGATGACTCAATCAGGTAACATAATTAAGGCACTTTGGTCTACTTGGGCTGCCATTACGGAATACCAGACTTGGTGGCTTAAATAGCAGAAATCAATTTCTCAACATTCTGGAGGCTGGGGAGTCTGAGATCAAGGTGCTGTCCAATTTAGTTCCCAGCGAGAGCTCTCTTTCTGACTTGCAGATGGCCAACTTCTGTGTGCTCGTATGGCCTTTCCTCAGTGCCTGGTCATGGAGAGAGTGATTAAGCTCTCTTTCTCTTCTTGTAAAGACCACTAATCACATCACGAGGGCCCCAACCTCATGATTTAATCTAACCCTAATTACCTACCAAAGTTCCTTCTCCATCACATTAGGGTTAGAGCTTCAAGATATAAACTTTGGTAAGGACACAAACAGTTACCAAGCAAACAATAGATATCAGTGTTATTGCTGCTTCTGGAATGAGAACTTGTAAATTCAAAGCATTCTGTGTTTGGAAGATCTATTTTTCTTTTCTTCTGTCATTTAGACCTGAGCGATGTGGTCAAATCAACAAAATCACAATTAACTAGATATTCTTTTTTCAGTTGTTATTTTTTTAATTATGATACATATAATTTACACAAGATTTAATCCTTAATAAGTTAATACTGAGCGCTTGCAGGAACTATTCCTCTCTCTGTCTCTCTCTTTCTCTCTCTATTTCTGTGAGTTCTTCTTTATTGACATTTCAAAAGAAACCTGGGGATGAAATAGTTCAGTTCACTGCCATCTAATCCACTGCCAAGGGATGACCACAGTTTTGTTACTGAGAACATGATTAGTACCAAAACTCCAGATAAAGATCCTGTTCCAAGCCAGTGTCTCTTGATTCACCCCTGACTTTAGATATCAATCTGTGTTTTCTCAGTGCACAGTTTTAGAAGATGTGGGGCGAGAGGGGTGGGGGAGGGCAGGCTCAAATGGATTAAACTCTGGGATGGTAAGCTGATCATTCCAGTTTCATTCAAGTCCCATCTGGGGTGGAACCATATTATTTCCAATGGAGCTATGCGTTCTGACAGTTTTTTTTAGCCCTAAATGCTTTTTATGTTTTGATGCAGAAATTTTCCCTCAAAATTGTGATAGAGATAAGGAATAATTTTTGGTAGGATCGATATCTATATGGTGTTTCACTGTTAGACCCAGGTTCCTCAAAGTGTGATCCTGGAGTTTGTTGAAGTGCACATTCTCAGGCACCATCCAGAGTTACTGAATCAGAATCTCAGGGATAGGGGTCCACAAATCTGTGGGCTAAAATCTGAAAAACATGGCTCTAGATCTGGATATGAAAACTAGCATTTCGTTGTTCTTGATACCTTCTATTTTTTTCCTAGACTGAGAGTTTTTTCTCAAAATGGAAAGAACTTTATATTGTTTCATATGATTATAAAATCTTGTATATTCATCATAAAAATGTTCCAATACAGAAAAGTTCAAAGCATAAGTTAAAAATAACCACTAGTCACATGACTTAAAGATAATCACTGATAAATTCTATCGTCTTTGTCCATTGCATATCACCGTGAACAAAGCCCATTCTGTGAGCACAGTTGTTGCTTTCACAGAATCATAGGATATTAACACCATGAGGGAACCTGGAGATTGTATGGGCCCCATTCTCTCAGTTATATTAGAGGATACTGAGTAATTAGCTGTACAGCACTGGTGCAGCCAATGACTGTCATAAAAGAAGCTAAAAGCTGTCTCCACCAGATTTGAATAAGGTATCAGATTATCTAATAGGCTGCACTTTAGAACAGAGCTCTGCATAGTTTCAAATCTCAAAAACCCCTAAATAGTATATGTACCTAACATGCATGAGAAGAAAACAAACAGGTAAAAAAAAAGATAGCACATGAGACCCATTGCTATTTTGATGAAGTAGCCGCCACAATAACCACTACCCATTACTCAGTTACCAGTGTAAAATATATTAATATAAATGAAATTTATTCATTTATCCATTCATTGCTTTCACAAGTATTCTTTGAACATTTAATTTGAGCCAGGCAGTACTGCTCTAGGACTAGTATCTTGGTAACAAGCAAAATGTGCCTATTTAGGTATATCATTTAAATAAACTGGTACCTTCCTAAAACATAATCTTATCTGAAAGTGTTCTATCTGAGACTGGGTTTTTGAAGCTGGGGAAATGGTATGCTTTCTCCTTCAATTTTAACTACATACACTGCACATGAATTTAATGAGAGTATTCCATTTCTGGAGTTGCTCAATATTTGGAGATTACTTTTTAATAAAATATCTTGTTATCACTATTCAAATAATTGATGACCTTTCAAATGGAAACCATATGTAAATACAGGGACAGGAAATTAGTGTTTTTCTTTGTATGGACAAAAAAAGAGAAGGCATGTATCATGGTTTAAAGAAAAGAACTTCTGTCAAATGTCTATTACAATTTCTGGTTGGTGAGTTTTAGTTTACCTGTTATTTTGCAATAATATGTACCATTCCATTTGCTCTTCAGAATGTCACTGTACCACAGTTGGCAGCTAACGCTAATGCTGTCACCGAGGGCACTGATGTGTTAGCTGATGGGTGAGAAGTTGCCTGTGGGTGAACACTTAGTGAATTCAACAAATTTAAGATAGTAATATGAAAATCAGTACATGTGTATTCTAGTAAAACACTTTATGATCCTCATAGCAAGGGCATCTAACGCCAGGAAATAATTTTCAGGGATGTAGTTAGCTTCCTAGAAACACAAAGCTTAAAAAGCTTAAAAAACCTTTCAAGAATCAGGGACTTTATAGGTTTTCAGGCTCCATGCCCTTATTATATTGATGAGTAAAACGGAGGCTCAGAGAAGTTCCATGCCTTACCCAAGGATTGGGACCTGGGATTCCTGTAATGCTCCTTCTACTGCATTCATCTTGCCTAGAGAGTCTCAGAAACCACATCTACACCTATTCCTCTTTAATCCGTACTAAAGTTACCTTACATTATGTCTTATCTTTAATATAAGCATCTAACTGTTAGATGGTGGTGATAGTCAATTGACAAGAAAGTCTAATTAAATTGAGGCTTGAGAATGGAGTGGAAACTGGGGTTGGAGTGTAGGTTGGGAAGCTAAGGGAATGTGGGGATAGGAAGTCAAGAGCAAATGAGAACATTTCTGGAAAGGGCAGCTAGAGGAGGGTCTTTAATAGAAATTAATCAAAATTAATGTAAACTTGAAGAAAAATTTAATTGATTTTTGAAAGAAAACCGTGACTCTTGCCTCTCCTCTTTATGATAGGGCCCAAGTTTATGATCTAGCATTTTATCTCAGTTTAAAATGCGTTATTAGGACAAGGCAAGGAAAATGGTTTATAAACATGATACTCCACTAGGAAATGTCTAGACGGCTGTTTTTGTTCTTTCCCTCCTCTCCTTTCCAATCCTTCAGACTTTGAATGTGAGAAGGAGACTTAAGACCTTCAAACAATAGGCCAAATAAGTGTCTTTTACATTCTGGAAGGGGAAAAAAAGTGGTTCTCAAGGGCTCAGTAAACTGACTCTAAGTTGGCCTGAAAGAGCCACAATACTTTTTCGTTCTCTGGATCCCTCATGGTCCCCACGGAATTATTCCACCAGCTTTGTGACATTCTGGGGGCTTTTATCTTTTATAGTAAATTATTGTATGTGATGCAAATCTCCAGGGCTCAGAGAGATCTCAGTAAGCAAGGAATATGGAACTGCTCAACTCAGGAATAGATGGGGACTTTGAAGATAAC
>NW_011888980.1:65487-72277 GCF_000151845.1 Pteropus vampyrus | reverse complement strand
TCTATGCATCTTTTTGGAATCCTTAGAGTTCTTCCGGGCAGGGTTTCTGCCATTTGTCCATTCCATAGGGGAAATCCTAAACTACCATCAGGAGTGTGCGATGAAAGCAACTGCTGACAGCTATCATCATCTACCTTGATCTCTCTCAAGCCATTTAATAATATGTGAATCAGGAGATTATTTTCCTCCCAACTGGTATAGGCCCAATTTCCTGAGATTTTAAAATGGTGAAGCTTATACAGGCAGGGGAGAGGGAGGCGAGCACCCTATATAAAGAGCTTCTCTTTGTAGCCATTCTCCTGCCATACTGGATTTGAGTACTCATTTTCAGAAGACGACTCATTGGCAAGATGATACCCAGTTCCCCAGCCTCTACTTGGTTTTGTAATCATTCCAGAAAGGTTTGAGACCAGACACTTGTCTCTCTCTGCTGCCTATTGAGCTTCTTCTACCCAGCACCCCACAGATTTCAAACAAGTGCCAAGCATGAAGCAAAGTCAAGGAATCAGGACACAATGGGTCTCTGGCTCTCTGAGTGATCCTGAAAGGACACTTTGAAGTCAATAGGCTCAATGTGGAAATCAAAAGTAGGTCTGTGGAATGCATGGAAAAGTCAGAATCATTTTCTTTAGAGTGAACTTCACTGCATTCCCCAGTGACTCAAATGCTGTTGGCAGCCCTCAGGTTTGCTGATACTGCCACAGATTGGCACTATTTATTGCTAAGATGAAAGGGCCCAGTATGACATTGAAATAATAATAGTGTGAATGTCCAAATTAGATAGCACTGATGGGACATCATTTAAAATATTCAGAGAAGTTACCACTTATTCACAAACCAGCACTTTTCTTCAATACTTGAACAAATTTTCTATCTGAATTGCATACAACCTCCCATTAGCACAAACGATTTGTATTCACTGCACGTGAACAAAAGTAATAAACAAACTGAACTTCTGCTATTAAAATTTAAGACAAAGAAATCTCCAGACATGTTGGGGAGATGCAGATACTCTGAAAGGCTTATTTTTATAGTGCTGAGAAATGAAACCACACCTCCATCAAGGCTTGGAGGCTTTCCTGGAAATAAGGAATCAGGACTTAGTAAATATCAGCTTGTTGGAAAATGTTGGCGGTGTTAATGGGGTGGACGGGTGAATTAGTTCCTACCCAGAATTTGCAGAGGGATCTCTCAGGAGGAACAGAAACAAGTAAACACTTGGGGTTTTAATTAAATTATTAACAGACAAGCCTCGGTTTGAAAATTCATCAATAATAATGCATCTGAAATTCCTTAATGTTGATGCAATCCAGCCTAGCTTATTGCTAGAAGTGGTGGGTCAAGGAGAGCACCAGAAATGCACGCCACCCACTTTCCTATTCAGTTATGTTATTTTATTGAAACAGAGGCTGTTCTCCAGTGATAGGCATTTAGGACGTTTGATGATTGAGTAAATAGAGCATCACCACAGCTCTGCTGTACTAATGATACTTGGCATTGAGTTTAATAAAGGTGACTGGATAACAGGTGCTTTTCTGATGAGGTGTCTGCTTCTACAAATCAGGCTAAATGTGCTGAAGTTGGTTTGTGGCCTTTTCCTGATAACTTTATAGCTGTCATTAGAGCAACAGCTCTTTATCATTTCAATCTGATTTGAAAGTTGTAACAGGATGTTGCTGCTGAAGTTTGTTACTTCTTCGATGTTTATCCTCCTCCAGGATAGTTGTTGACTGTCATAATTTGGGCTCCATTAGAAACAGACCCTGAGGCACAGATATGAATACAAGTAGATTATTTGGAAAGCAATCCCAGATAGGGTTGCCAGATCTAGCAAATACAGTAGTCCCCCTTATCATAGGAGGATACTTTCCAAGACCCCCAGTGGATGCCTGAAACTGCAGGTACTACCACGACCTATATGCACTATATTTTTTCTATGCATATATACCTATGATAAAGTTTATTTTATAATTAGGCACAGTAAAAGATTAACAACGATAACTAAAAATAAAAGAACAATTATAACAATATACTATAATAAAAGTTAGGTGAATGTGATCTCTCTCTCTCTCTCAACGGTGACATTCGTTTCAAGGAATCCCTTGCTGAAGTTTTTGTATAAGCTCAGCGCTTTCTGGGGAAACACGTTGCGACATTTTGTGTTTACGTCTTTCACCCACAAATTTAATGCCTTTTCCACCTTAACTAAGCATTTATTATGCACTGTGGTCATAAGCTTTGCATTTTGAGGTGCGACAGCAAAACTAGCATAAATTTCTTTTTCATTCTTCACAACTTCACAGATAGAAGATTCATTCTCACTGTAGACCTTAGCAATCTCAGCATGTGATTTTTTTTCCTTCTCTTTATTAAGTACAGAACTTGCACCTTTTTACTTAAAGGAAGCACTTTGTGGCTTCTCTTTGGCAAATCCAAATTGCCAGATTGCTACTCTTGCACTTTCGGGCAATTAATAAGGAAAATAAGGGTCACTTGAACACAAGCACTGTGATTCCATGACAGTCGATCTGATAACCAAGATGGCTACTAAGTGACTAATGGGAGAGTAGAATATATACAGTGTGGAGACACTGGACAAAGGGATTATTCACGGCCCAGGCAGGATCTCATCATGCTACTGAGAATGGTGTGCAATTTAAAACATAAATTGTTTATTTCTGGAATTTCCCATTTAATATTTTCGAACCATCGTTCATCATGGATAACTGAAACCGTGGAAAGCAAAACCACGGATAAGGAGGACTATTGTAAAAATGCAGGAGTGCAGCTACATTTTAATTTCAAATAATTTTTAAAAAATGTTTTAGTGTAACTTATGTCCCAGGTAATATTTGGGACATACTTACACTAAAAAAAAATCAATTACTCTGTATGCGAAATTCAAATGGGCATCCTGTGTTTCATCTGGCAGCTCTAATTTCAGGAAGTTAAGAGAATGGAAACATGAGACAAGGCAAGGGAAGGAAACCGATGTATGCTGTACTAATGAGCCAGTGTGGCACCTGTACTCAGTCCCTCCGGGGACTTTGGGAAACTGTACAGAACAAGACCTAGAGTTGTCCCATCTGGGCACAAAGGAACCTAGGGCATGTATCCATCTCTTTCCATCATTTGTTAAGGGTTGATCCTGGGGATGCAAATCCTCCACCCTTGACCCCTTCAATTTTCCCTTTGTAAGGGTGGAGAGAGCACCTTCCTGCATCATAGAAAACCTTTGGCAAAGAGGTGAAGATTCTTGTAGTAGAAAGCCCCTGTCAAATGCAAGAATCTTAAGGACCAAAGGATATGGTCAAAACCTTGATAGTGCCTTGTTTGGTGACTCTGGGCAAGTCATGGTGCTTCTTCATGTCTAAATTCTCAACTCTTCACCTTTCTTCCCAGGGGCTCTCTCTTGAAGACAGTGAGCTTCAATACCTTCTCTAGGAGAAGCTGCTCATTTTCCCAACTTGGGGCAGGGAGGCGAGGTTTGTGTTCATCTTTCCTGTCCCCCATTCTATAATTTCTCCAGCATTTTTTAAAACCCTGCTTCTTGGAGAGGCATCCTATTCTGTTGTCAGTGCCTTAGTGAGCCTAACACAAGGGGCATACTCTTCCATCATGCCTCACATCCTAACATCCGCCCATGCAACTCCCACACCTGCAAGGATGTCTCTCCTGACACCCAAGAGGGTCCCTCCTCCGGAGACCTTTACCTCTACTTCACTTCAGCCATCTGTTCCCTTAGACACACTCCATTGTGTTATCATCAAGAACTGCTCTCCTACCACGTATAAATTCACATGTTGCTCCCTACCAATTCTTATCTTTCAGCCTTCTTCATGAGTCACTCTTTAGATTTACTCTTTGACCCTTCTGAGAATCATAATACCTTGAACCTCTTTACCAGCACACCTAGACTTCACTGCTTTTCTTATTATGTGATATTGCATGGTTTATGTCTCTGAACTCACCCTTTGCCTGTGATTATTTTAACACTCCAGCCTAACAAAACCTTTACCTGCAGTTATCCATATCTCCATTTCCTCTGCATCTACACCTGGGCAGTGGAATACTGCTGTTGGACATCACAAAACTATGGGAAATGATGCCTCTAAAAGGTCGCGATCTCTAGTCTTAATTGGTCCCTCAATACTCCTGGCAATCTTATATTATTTTCCTAAGGTGTTCTCTCTCTCTGTGGTTCCTTCTAGCAACTATTTAAAATTTGCCTTATCCTCCCTGCCAGTATTTTCCCACCTGATTTCTCTTTCCCACTCTTAGGATGTGATCGTACCCGTTTCCTGCTTCACACACACCTGCGCGCATGCGCACGCACGCACGCACGCACGCACACACACACACAAATAGAAATTATTGGATGAGAATTCTCTCAAATTCTCACCGTAGAAATCATAAATTTTCCACACTCGTGTTTTCCTTTACCTATTTTTCCTTTTGTTTTGTTTTGATACTGTGGAAAATAGGTCCTGTATTTGTTGCATTCGTCTTTTCCCATCCCCTTCCAGCTGTTTTGGTCATTTCTTCTGGAAACTCTCATCTGTTCTCTGCCTCTACTCATACTCCATTATGGGTTAGGTGTCTTGCGCATGTCTTCTCCTGGCACCTCTTCACTTTGCACTGAGGATTGCTTACATGGTAGTTAGCCACCAGTCCCTAGCCATAAGCTTGAGGGACAAAAGTGATAATAGATTTGACTGGTTTATATTTATAAGTACATCGTTGTAAGCTCAGTAACTATTCAAAAAGTATTTGTTGAATAAGTAAATAAAAAATGAAAGAAAAAAGTGAATTGGCTTTGCATAGTTTCCTAAGCTCCTAGAGATGAACATTTTTATTTTCAAGCATTAGATTTCAATGAGACCTGTTAAATTTCCAGAGATTATGAATAACTCAGCTATATTTTTGTAAGTGACCCTGAAACAAATGCTTAAATCAATCAGTTTAGTCAATAAAATGGCCGATTAATGGAAAGTGGGCCTTCTTATTTGATGACTTTGAAGGGTTAATTCAATCAAAATGAAGAGATCCTATAGCCCCACAAAGACTCAGCGGGTGTTAGACCTCAAGAGGAATCACAGTGTTTCAGCAATGCAATAATTAAGAAATTAAATGAAGAAGAAATGCAACTATTGCCATATACATGAATATTCTATCAGTTCTTTCTTATTGGATTTCTCCTATCAGTCACAACAAATGAAAATTGCTGTTATGTTAAGGATGTAGATGACTTGTTATTCCTTAGTGTAATGTATTTCAACATATAAAATTAGTTTGACTATCATCTTCTCTGTTCTATGTAAGAGATCTCACTAAACAACCCAACACTTATATATGTCTACTTTTAAATTTCAGCAGAATATAGGTTCTTTGCCTCACTGGGAATATAAATAAAATTTTAGTCCTTAGGCATCCAGAGGAATCAGCACATTTTGGTGATTTTTTTTCTCTCTCTTTGAATAAATATGTTCATAATTTCTCTGAGAAGTTTCTATCCCAAATCACCAGTTCAAGCCCAATCCAGAAAGTCATTTCATTAGGTACCCCATAATTCATTAGTAGTTACAAATCTCATAGTTTGTAACTACTAATGAATTATGGGGTACCTAATGAAATCTCATATCTTGAAATACCTTAAAACACATTATATTGGTCCCCAAATTGCAAAGACCTAAAGGATTTGAATAGGAGTAAAACATCAGCAGCATCTAAGACCAAATATAGAGTCAAAATACATGTAATTACCAACAGGATAATTCTGATATTTGCCTCAGTGGGTCTCCCATTTTATATGTACTCATTTTTTCTGTGACCCCATAGGGCACTGCCATTATAATAGCCTCTTACTAATTAATGCTAATGGTGAGGAGGTATATCAAATTCCAGAGAGAAAAAGAATTTTAAAGTATTTGATAAAAACATTTATTTGCATTCACTTGTTCACAAAACTATGGGTTCTTCCCTTATTCTTCCTTCACCTCACTTTCTTTATCCTTCCATCTTAAATCCCCCCCTCTCCACTTCTAGTTTGGAGTGTAATAAATAGGAACAAAATACTGTTGTAAGCTCATCAGCAAGACAAAACATTGAGCATTAATGGTACCCACTCACTGAAGCCAGGCTATGTTGGGAAAAATAGCTCAAATTATGATGCACATGCAAAGCACGGATAAAGAAGAACTGATCATATTTTTGATTTTCTTTAATTTTATACTCCCCAATATTGAGATTAAAAACTTGCCAAACTATACTCATAATATAATTTTTAAAAATAGGACAAATGTAGATAAAGAAGGCAGAAGAGCATTGTATCTAATGCTTGGGATAAGGAACTCAGCACTGAATTTAGCTCTGAGTTCCCTAGAAACTAGTTCTAAAAGAAAACCCAGTTTGCCATATAATTCTCATTATTTGCATTTACAGTGTTTCAACAATGCAATAATTAATGTTTCGGAAGTATGTGTGCATGGCAGTAAATTCTGAAAGAAACATGTTGGGGATCATCAATTGTTTCTGTGTCATTAATGACACAATGCAAAATGCCTTCTCAAAACAATTGAGCACCATAATATTCTTTCATTGGGTTATTAGACATTTTTCTTTCCATTTTGAAGATAAAAAAAAGAACTTATATGCAGAATCAACAGGAGAAGAATACAGACATCATACTTAATTCTCCTCTGCTGGCCATTTCACCATTTCTCTTTGCTGCATGGTGGTCCAAAGCAGTATAGATATAGCTCTTAATGGAGGTATTGGGGGTGCTATTTAT
>NW_011888980.1:64023-64507 GCF_000151845.1 Pteropus vampyrus | reverse complement strand
GTGACTCCAAAATCTACATTTCCAGCTATTCTCCTTTAGCCGGCCAGTAGAAAATTTCCTCCAACGTTTCTGCTGTCAGTTCCACATTAACACAATAAAATGCAAACTCATTATTCCTCCTGGAAACCAGCTCTATCTGCTGATAGTGCCCCCCCTTCATTTTTCTCTTTTTCTTTTTCTATTTCTTCTTCTCCTTCTTCTTCTTCTCCTTCTTCTTCTTCTTCTTCTTCTTCTTCTTCTTCTTCTTCTTCTTCTTCTTCTTCTTCTTCTTTCTTCTTCTTCTTTCTTCTTCTTCTTCTCTTCCTCCTTTTTTTTTTAACTAAATTAGATCTGGGTGAATTCCTTCTACATTCTGCTCTCTATAAGCAGGAGTGTGCATGACTCTACTTCTGCCTGCAATTCTGGAGTAAGATGGTCTCTTACTAACATAGAATGAAATATCTCAGCAACTTCCTTGTTGGAGAGAAGGTTTCCTAAGTATTCA
>NW_011888980.1:60169-63973 GCF_000151845.1 Pteropus vampyrus | reverse complement strand
CTGCCTGCAATTCTGGAGTAAGATGGTCTCTTACTAACATAGAATGAAATATCTCAGCAACTTCCTTGTTGGAGAGAAGGTTTCCTAAGTATTCAGCAGAACCAGATAAATATAGTTAGCCTCACTGACAACTTCATGTTCTATTTCTATACATATTCCCTGCCCCATATAATTAAAAATAAAAACAATTCTAATTAGTTAAATACACACACACATATGCTATTGCGTTAGGAATTCTATAGAGTTCTGTTTTTTTTTCCCCTGTGCTGATTATTTCTATGTGTATTTTAAAATTTAATTTCCACTTGTTTCTTCCTTTTTTTTTTCTTTTATTAGTCTCCCCCAAATTTGCAGATTCCTTAAGAAACTACTTTGTCTACCTTTGGGGTGCTCCCTTTGGCAGTATCAGTGGTTCCTTAATGCTGTGCTTCCACATCTGTCTGTGACCTCTTGCCTGAATCCTCTCTTTGTTTCTCGTTTGCTGCTGTTTAGTCTGCACGTTTGGGTTATGATCTTAGAATCCATTCAAAATTTTTCCACTCTTGACCATTGGTCTGGGCAAGCTATACCTTTCCCTTCAGTGTCTGAACCCTCCAGCAGGAGTAAAGCCACAGCTTTACTCAAAGCTGAAGTGCCCAGTTCGCCTCGGGCCTACGCTATTTGTCTGGACCCTAGCTCATTCCTGACTATGAGCTCCTGGACTTTCCCAGAATTCTCTTGTCCTGGACCACTTCTTTTCCTCTCAGTGTGTCCTTCACTCTCCTGCTTTCAATAATGGCTCTTTTTGCTGGCAGCCTCCACTGCCTGCTGTCTCCTGACATTCTTGCTTTAAACCTAGGAGTCATATTTGATATTGTTCCTCTCTTATCCAGAATTACTTGCATAATAAAAAGGCTTCTCATATTATTTCTAGAGATCATGGTTTCCATCTGAGCCTCTTGTTTTAATTAACATCGGCCTGGTCCAAGCCTGTGTCAGTCTCAACTATTTTCCATACATCTGGGACACAATTACTAGATTAATCTTCTGGATAACACCACTAGTAAGACCTCACAAGTCAAGCACCTGTCTACATGCCTTTTGTTGACAAAATAAATTCCAAATTCCAGACATGACATTTTACAAATAGGCCCAAACCTATCTTTTCAATCAATATTTACCTGTACTATTTACCTTACTAAACTGGTCTACATGCCATCCCCAAAATACATCTCATGCATCTATCTGTACCACTCAGCTTGTTCATACTGCTCAGATAACCCATATTCAGAAGTATTATTATGTCCTCATTCACATTCTCCAAGTATTCTAAGTTGTCACTGAGGCTATCTGTGTCTGTTTCAGACCCACAGTGAGCCCCTCTTCCTCTGACTCTGTTTTGCCCTTTCTCTCCCTACTCATTTGGCCCATAAACACACACATTCTTGAGTAACTGTTTAACTTGTCATATGTCTCTTTTCTCTCTAATTCCGGAATCATGGGATCCAGGTATCTAACCATCACCTTGTAGTAGTGAGCATCCAATCATTATCCACTGATGGATGTTGAGTGAATCAAGTCATTAGCGAAAGTTGCTGGAACAATAAATTAGAAACATGGGTATCACAAGGGGCCTCGTTAAATGTACTCTCACTGGTCTAATTGCATTTAATTAAGTCCCTTGAGAAAAAATTGCCCCTTAGGCCATGTTATCCAAGGTCAATGTGACTCATTTTAATCAGAACATCTCCTAGGGGTGATGAAGCAATTGCATAGCATTTGAACTTGTATCCATGATTTGGTTGTAGCATTATTATAATTTTGTGTCTGAAACATCTGACTTTTAAAGTGTAGGAAGAAGACTTTGTAAATTAGGCCAAAAAATAGTCATGAAGACCTGCTTACATAGTCATTCCAGATTTCTTCACAGTTTCTCTCCCCTTGCTATGGGCTTTCCTTTCAGAGGCCCTGGACTCACATCAGATGACATAATGACTCTGAAGAAACTACTTATGAGAGGTAACTGAAGGTTAAAGTGGACATAATGTTTTAAATAGGTATGATTTTTCTGTTTTACCTAGAAATGTAAATTAAGATAAATTATTGTGTGCTAGCTTTCAGTAAATGTGGCATTAGCCTTCAGACATGTTAACCGAGAGGCTAATAAATATAATAGATTAATAATTATGTTTTACTTTTTGGATGCTTTTTTTGATCATTACAATTTTGGGCTATTTCTTGAATCCACAGGCATCTGCTCTTTGATCTCAAGTGGATTCCATGATCAAAGAAAATGATTGCAGGTACTGTGGAGTAATTTTCATTCATTTCGTCTCTCAAGTCTTAGAGAGTTTAGGTTGAATTAAAGATTTTTCTCAGCTATGTATTACTTACTCACAAAATGTTTCTGTGTAAAAGTAAACTTTTTTGTCATTGTCTAGTTATTGTAAAGAGGTCACTCACTGAACAATAAAATAAAATATTCTGAACAATATTGGAAACCGGGGATATTATTTTTGTTTATCTGCAGTAGATGTAAAAGAGGGCATTGGGATGGTGATGCATAGTTTGGGAAAGATGAATGGTATAGGGAGGGGAAAAAGCCACTAGACCAAGGTGAGCATCTGGGTCTTTATCCCAATTTTTCTCTTATTGTAGTCTGTAACCTTGAGTTCATCATTTGATGTCTCTGTACCTTAATTTCTTCAACTGTAAAATGGTAATAATAACTATTCTACTTACTTTTGAGTTCTTAAAATGATTATTTGAGATAATTTTTAAAAGACAAAACGTTACATTGCTATACATGTTTAACCTATTAGCATTACTTTTTCCCTAGATGCATTGAGAATTATCTTTTGAGCCATTTGGAAATACCTCATCTCATCTTCATTCTTATCCACCCAGGATCAAATTCTAGTCATTTGACATAGAAGGATAATGATAACTCAGAACTATAAAGGCATTGTGGAATCACAGGTTGGAGATTCCATGATTCTTACTATCAAATTAATATTAAGTTGCTAACATATTCTAGATCCTTATAAAAAAGATAGGGTACACGGAATTCACTTGCTTTTTATCAAGGGCCATATTTAAACATAAAAGGCCTTATCATCTAACTTCCTTAATAGTGCCCTCAAACTGTTCTTAGAACAGAGAGAAACTAATTCTTCATTAAAAGAGCTATTCTCTATGTGCAATTACTATCTCTAGGCTACCTCAACAATACAAAGAGAAAATGAAAATAATAAGTAGAAATAAAAAATAAGGATTAGGGATTTCAGCCTTGGGATAAAATCTGATAAATATGAAGGTACAGCATAGTAAACACCAGAAGTAATTTAAAGGTCTGAATTAGTGTAGGGATGGCTTTAGAGAACAATTATTGGTTTCAAATAATAATACTATGTTTGGTCCCGGTGGTTTAACCAAAAGAGTGCTGAGGAAACACAATTAAAAACTTTGGCTCTGTGGTTGGCTGGGCAATCCCTGGGCAGGTCAGGTAGGTTGGTGGAGGTGGAAAAAATCAAGTACCTGTGGTGTAAATGGTGGGGATCTGCACTTAATGATTTCTAAGAGTCTTTTGGGGATCCGCATCACCATACTTTGTGGGAGGTATCATGTAATATATTAAATAAAGCTACATCTCTGAATTAAGCCAATTATTGCATATTATTTCTCCTTTCTTTCTGAGTTGCTCCCATCAACACATCTTCACTTTATATATTCCCTTCAAAGTCAACTACCTGAATCTTCATGTATGAAAAATTATACATCAATTACGTGCTTAGCATGTGATACCTTATAATATATATATATTTT
>NW_011888980.1:51705-59079 GCF_000151845.1 Pteropus vampyrus | reverse complement strand
GCAAAATCCAGAAAAATACACTTTTTAAATGAAATACCGGGCACTCCTATATAATACTTTTCTCCTAGGTTTTTTGACTATATATGCTTTCATTACCAACTCATGACAGTGATTTTGTAACATGTTTTTAATAAAAAGTATGTAAAGATAACTGAGTTTTATTATGATATAATCAAGTGTTTTTATTATTGATAGTTTAGCAAAGATTCCTTCAAATTCACAACGTGTTATTGATAATTCCATGTAAAATTTCAGGATTTTATCTATTAAATTTCTTTCATATATGAAAAGAAAGATTTCTGGGCATTTCAAATTTCCTTGTGTAGCGATTAATCTTAAATACTCATTGAATTGACATCACTTATTCAAGAGTTTGCCATCATTGCCCTAGTAATAATGGCATATTATTAGTTTTAGTTTACCTTTGTTATTGTCTATCATTTCATGTCAAATCAACAAGTGTGAAGGATTACAAAAATGACTAGTTTTTTCCCTTTTCTTTGGTCATGCCTTTTGGTAAGTATTTTCCCATAATAACTCCAGGCTTAGCCATGTGACTTGCTTTAATGAAACATTACCAATTATGATGCAAATTGGTGCTTGAAACACGCTTAGATTTGGGGCTTGTCTCTGCTTGCTGTTGTTGGAAACACTGCAACTACCATCGTGAGAACAAGCCCTGACTTCTCTGCTAAATAAGAAGAGACTGTGGTCTAGTCATCCTAGTTGACTGTCAGCCAACTACCAAACCTGTAAGGAAGGACATAGCAGATCACTCACCGGCTAACTGCAGACACATGAGTGAGACCAGCAGAAGAACTGCCCAACTGAGCCTATCCCAAATCACCAGCATGGTGAATAGTGAGCTAAATAAATTGTTGTTTTAGGCCAGAGGTTGGCAAACTTTTCCTGTAAAAGACCAGATAGTAAATATTTTAGGCTTTATGGGCCACTTGTGGTCTTTGTTGCATTTTTCTTCTTCTTCTTTTTAAAAATATAATTTAATATAATTTAAATATAATTTAAAGATATAAAACCATTCTTAGCTGTGGGACATACGAATACAAGCCATGGGCCAAATTTGGCCTATAGAGTAAAGTGTAAGCCATTACGTTTTAGGAAAAGTTTGTTGCAAGCCAAAGCTAATTAGTACTGCAAAAAATTTGAGTGTTTTCCCAAATGCATTCATATGATTCATTTTCTTCCTTACTGGTTTCATAACAATTTCAGGGCCTGACATTTTTTCTTCTCAAAATATGTCTCTTCAATTTAACTAATTTCTGCTTTTAGTATGGTATGAAAATCTTTGTTAAATTCCCTTCTTAAGATAAGAATAATTTCTACTGATTACATTGCTAACTTTGTCTCTTCTATTTTACATTCCATTAATTTTTAATTAATATTCTTTTAACTCATATGAGAAATAAAATTAAAGGTGGCAAAAGAAAACACTCTTCTTATACGTATGTCCAAACCAGAGTATATAATTTCTCATCTTTTTCACTTAAATATTCTAAAACATCTTTCCACCTCGCAGTTAAAAGGTTGTCTTTGAGCTTGACCACCTACTAAAGTACATTTTTGCAGTCTGGTTATGTCTGTGTTTTTTATTCAATTTCTGGAATTTGGAGTTCTTAAATTTAGAGTTTTTAAAAAGTCATCGCACTTGTGTTGTAAGTTTAAATTACTTTTATACGTGTGTTCATTGTAAAAGTGTTTCATAGACTAGCTTCTTGCTGCATGCATTTTAAACCTCGTTTCTCTACCACCAGACATGTCAGGCATGGGAGTGCTTCTGGCCCACATGTTCATGTTTTCGTGACAAGTGAGAAGGCATGGTGGACCGTAGGCTATTCCTAGAAGCCATTTCTAAACTTGGCCAGTAGCACTAACTTAACTGTACATGGATTTGACTACATCTCACATAAATATACAGACTAAACCCAATAAATGTCTCCCAAATTGAACTTTCACTTATCCATAATTTAAAAATGCCCATGGCTACTTCAAATGCACCCAAGAAGGGGGAAGTGTGATGGAGGGAAAATCAAACTGGAACAAGACAGTAGTCTTAACCAATTACAGGTAAATTATCTTTCCTCACAAACTTTAAAAAAATATATGGCCATGTGAACACATTATTAGGAATCTTTCCAGGGAAGGTGCCCACGCAAGTGAGGCTATTTGAAACTTCAGTGTTATTAACTTCCCTATAAATCTGCCTCTGTAACTTTGAGATCATTTTAATCACATTAGAGGAAGCAAGAATGAGCTCAAGTGGGTGGGAGGCACTTATTACCCAATTCCATTACGAGATTTTATCTATAGAAACGGCAGTCTTTACTCTGAGTTCTCAAGCAGTAAAACTATTTTAGCATGAATGAGTTGACTATATGTGTACCACACTCTCCATGTCAAACATTCTCAAGTACAGCTTAATATTTCCATATATTTTTTCTACCCTCAATATAATATGGAGCACATTTTTAAGTTCAAAGCACTCGCTTTTTAAATTTGCATTCTCTAATACATTTTTGTAGTCCCATTCATCAACTGTCTATATGGTATCTGTTTGTAACATCAGTCACAGTTGACACAGAGTATGTCTTTGTAAAATTTTTCCCAGAGTTTAACTGCTATTACTAAACCAAAAACTCCTTATTGGTCAACAATGTGGAAAAGCTTCGCCTTGGCCAGGTTAATTTAAATAGTGTTGTGGTTTGGGGAAAAACATAAGTTTCCATGAGATTTTCTTTATCTCTGTTTCCCATCTGGCTTGCTGTTATAAACATTTAATCCCGTGTTTGCTGCCAATGTTTCCCAGAAAGCCTTGTAATTGCTTGGAATTTGTATGAACAGTTCCAGTCTGGTGCACAATTAGGGATGCACTATAAAATTTTCATTGCTCGATTTACTTGAAATTATAACATGGTTAGGGAACAATAACACCCATAGTTGTAGACTATAAAAAATGATTACCAGAAATTGACAAATAATAATACCAATAGATAAAAATTTGATTTGTAGTTATACATCCCAAATGAAGAAATTTAAATCTGAGCAAAGATGTAGAATATTTAATGATAAGTTTTATATGTGAAATATAAAAAGGACTTGAAGTTTGAAAATTCATAGGGTTCAGGAAGAAAAAAGGAAAGGGGACTTACTGCCCTGTTCTTTCTCAAGAAAAAAGACTTTAGTGCAAAAGCCTTGACTCTTATAAGAAGCAATCTTTTTCTGGTCCTCTATACCTAAGGAAATGGGGAGGTAAGTAAGTAGTGACAAAAGGCAATTGGTATCAATGTCCTGCCAAGAGTTGGCAAATTAATCCAATTGGCATTCTTCATTTCCGAAAAAGGCTAATTGTGCAAAACATTTCTAAAAGACTTTTTGTCATGCTGTGGACTAAAATTTCCACCGCTTCTATGTTTCTTGAGGCTTGCTCTACCATTGGCCATACATTAGAGCATATCCATTAAGTTCAGTGAAAGGTAGTTGGTATGCGCCAGTTAGTGTCTGTGAGTGTTTGTATGTGCCAACATCTAATTGAAAAGTATTTGGTCCCACGCTTGCACTTTAAATGTTTCAGCTGTGTGGGCATATAAATTTAAAAGAATAACATTGCAGGGCTCTTGGCCTAAAATGCATTTGAGTGGAGAAGCCAGGTGAAATGCAGATAATTCAAATAGTGGTAAACTGGGATTTCTGAAATCCTCTTGCTATGGAAAGCTTGCCGTGAGAGGACCAATATACAGAGTGAGAAAATGCATCAGCTGTTCAGTCTATTGGAGTAGAAAATACAGTATAATAGCAACTCGATATTAGATTCAGAAGTGTGGTCTCTGTCTGTCTGTCTGTCTGTCTATCTATCTATCTATCTATCTATCTATCTATCTATCTATCATCTTTCTACCTATCATCATTTATCATCTATCATCACAGGCAACACTTTGTAATCTAGTGAGCCTCATAGTCTTCATAGGGCCTAATAGTTCTGGCCGACTATACAGATTATTCTGACACTGAAATTAGACAGTGATTTTTTTTTTTTCCTAGTATTTTTCTCTCTCTAGATGAGTTGTACAGGGAACTCTATAGATTACAACTTGCATATTTCTCTTTTGTTTATTTTAAATTTCACCTCATACTTAGATGTCAGACAATTCTGTCAACAATGTATAGCTCTTATGTCTGTTAAAAATTCCATTTCCTCATAAGTAAAGTAAGAATAATAGTAACTACATTGAAGTGTTGTTAGAATTATTAAACAATATTTTATGTATGTATATGTATGCATATATACATATAAGCACATATATTCTTTATAAAGTTAGGTAATATGCTGCTTAATAAATAGTAATTATTATTGAGTTTCTTATTATATGCATAATATTGTATACATTCAAGGTAGCAATGTGATCAAAGAGAGTATACATTCATGAGAGGTTCAGAAAATAAAATATTTCTTATCTTTGGAAAGAAGTGTATGATTTGCCATATATTATCCAGTAAACTTGCTGTGGCTATAAAGATACATCTATAATTTGGCTCACATCAAAAGTTAACAGTCTTGGAAAATAGTGTCATCTTCATTGCAAAAACTGAACCAGAAATCTAGAGATGATTTCAAATCTTTTTATCCTATAAAACAGATTCAAAAAGGCTTAAACTTGTGATTCTCGATGAGGCAAGTGCGGCCACCATCAGATATGGGCCTCACTTACCAGTAATTGCACATTTTCAATTTTCCTTTCCATTTCCTCCCCTTCTTGTGAACCCATTGGACTGCCGGTTAGTAAGAAAGCTGAAGTATAAGAAACCGCAAAAAATGCCTCGATCCCCTTCATATAAAGCTCTTGAGATTTACTTGGAGATGAAGATAACCACGGAATGAGGACAGCGTTATGAAGTTTCTCAAGCCCAACCTTGTCCACAGAAAAGACTGAATGTGAAGGTATTCTAAATGTTCCCTCTCAAGTTTCCACTTTGAAGGAAAAGAAACTATGTTTAGGCTGTGGCTTCAGAAAGCCCAAGGGTTTTCTTGCATTTGCAAAACTTCTCCAAGAAGCCTTTCTGAACTGTGACTGTCTCTATTGCAAAGTGGTATCTCTGACTTTAAATGGGAAGTGTATCCAGTGTTAGACTAATTCAGTCATTAATTCTGCCCCTTTGAAAATGTAAGAGAAGGGTCTAAAGTAACAGTATAGGATCTGTCCCCTAGAGAAAAAACCCTGCTCATATAATTGCCTTATAGAAGCTTTCTATTAGCACTTGTGAATTTGCTGCCCTGGGGAATAGTAGAGAAATCACTAAAAGGATTTCGGAGTGACACTGCTGAGGAATCTTAGGAAATATTACTAAATATCCTTCAGTCTGAACTTGATCTCTATTACCAATTTCTGACCTTGAGCAAGCCAGTTAACCTTCCCGTAACTCAGCTTTCTCAACTGTAGAACAGGCCCCATAATATTTGTAACTTAACTCCCCAAATGGAATGTTGTAGAGATGAATGAAGCAATGTTACCAAGATGCTTGGAGGTCTGGGGTGAAAATGTGCTGAAACGTGGAACGCAAAGCTAAAACCCGATCTGCCTTGTGTAGAGCTGAGCATGGATTCTAGCCTTGTGATTTGGACCCAGTGCAGACAGCATCTAAACAGCAATCAACTCCAGCTCCTAAAGACTGTGTTAAGGCTAGTCGATCAGTTTGAATGCACAGGGTCATTGCAACTCACTATTTTAGCCTATGCTCATCATTCATAGCCTAGGTTGTCTTTAATGGTTCAGACCACTCTTGCCACCCCTGCATCCTCCTGCCATGTGTTGTCCTTCACTTTTAAAATACCAAACACCCTTTCCCTTTCATTCTTTGCTTTTGACACTATTTTATTTATACAGTTGTCCCCTGATATTTAAAAAAGATTAAGTGTTGTTAAGTATATGCACCTTTAAATGTCACCTAAAAATGTAAACTCGAAAGCAAGAATGAGGGAAATCAATGGGATTAAATAGTATTAAAGGTCAATGCTATTTAACCCACATCATATTAGTTTGATCCTTAGAAGAAATGTTGATGACAACCACTAGATCAAGTTAGGAAGTTATTTTAATGCTAATGCCTGTTTATAGGCTTTTAGGATAAAAGTATATTTGATGGCTTCCTGTCTTAGTAACATCCTGAGATAGTCTTATTTGAAATCTCCTCTTTAATCAAAAGAAATCATGGTCCCTAACTCTTTCCTTAGCATACACCTTTGCCTCTGTCTTGCCTGCTTGTGTCCCAACACAAGCACACAGACAATGATCATGAAAATAGTTGTTAGCCAAGGACAAGTTATTGAAATTGATCACACAGAGGTCCATGTCAAGATGTAGATGCTAAGAAGTATCTTTACTGGCAGGTCCTCCTTTACTGGATTTTTCACTGTCCCTCAAATTCTCAGATTACTCATTCCCATAGGTAAGAAACTGAAAATTATCAAGATGCTAATATTTATAGATGTATCAATACTAATATCTTGGAGGTCAAAAGAATGTGAAATGATACAGATAAGTTTGGATATAGGGGAGCAGTATACATGTGTCTGTTGATTAGGATGATACCAAGCTGGGGATGTCAGAGGGTATATATGTATATGTGTATAGGAGAAGAAGGGGCTTTTGGGTAATAAATTAATACCAAGACAGCCCTGGGTATACAGAAACGATGATGGAAGCCCAAAGACACATTAGAGAGTTCTAACACCATGGTGATTGGTTTCAATATTCAATATTCACATGTACAGGTTAAGGGAGTACAAATGTTATATATGTTCAAGAGATGACTCTAAAGGATCTTAATAACTTCTTTCAAATAGCTGAGGGATTTTTTGGAAGAGAGATTGGCATTATTTTATGAGGTCACAGGAAGCAGAGCCAGGACCAATAGTTGAGTCTTCCTTAGTATGATCAATTTCTTCCTCATCAGAATTTTTGAATTTAAAAAATTGCCCTTTTGTTTCAGCAAATATTTGTTGATTCAGTTCAGTTAGTCTTTATAAGTCAATTCTATGTGCAGTTTTGCTAAATAAATCAATGCAAATATTTGTTAGGACCTAAGTTTGTAAGCAGCGCAGATTTCAAAGTAGTTTCATGTTTGTTCCATGCCAGATTTTCCAAACTTCAGCTTTTCAAATACTACTTTCACTACTTTTGTCATATCTGTACACTATTGTAGTATCACTAATATTTTTTGTTTAAGAAAATTAACTTAATTTATTTAAATTTATAATAATAAGAAAACTATGTACTACTACCAGAAATGAAAAAAAAAATTCACTTGCTGAAAGTAGAAATAAACCACATATATAATTGTAATGAAAATAAACCAATGATG
>NW_011888980.1:38548-49713 GCF_000151845.1 Pteropus vampyrus | reverse complement strand
CCTCAATAAACTTAATTTAAAAATTAATTAATTAATTGATTGATTGATTGATTAATTAATTGAAAATGCCATTTAAGGCCATTTAATTTTGCTTTCTGAACTGGTTCCTGACCTCTGATCAGCTTGGTTCTCCTGCTGCCCAAGATCAGGATAAGTCTGAGTCTATCTCTCCCTCTCCTAACTCCACCGATCAAATAAAAGTGCTCTCATCCTCAATATGGCGGATACACACAGTTTCCTTATTGCTATAAGGAAATTCACAGCGACCAAAGTTTAGCAGCATGGCCTTAAAGCCTGAAGAACTATATATGATATATGAGCTTGGACAAGAAAATTTTTAGGATGATTCCTTGTCAGAAATGAATCCTTTCTTGTAGTGGTTAAACGTGCTCCACAGGAAATTTTGTTTATTGCTGGTCTTGGGGCAGTGAGTTAGTGAGATTCTGTCAACATGCTCAGATCTCCCAGGATGATTAACTCTTCCAAAGTCTATCCACTCATGCCATCTTTCACTACTCATCAAGAGAAACCATGGATCTAAAGCACTTGTCTTTTTTGCCAATGTGAGATAGCAACAGAAACTTACATGCTTTATTTCCAAACAGAAAATATATTTTGCTGTTCCAAGATTCAATTTCAACCATGTTTCACCCATCATTTAATTAACCATAAATGAGGGCTGAATTTCTCTTTTGTTTTGGTTTGAAACTCTATAAATTATAATTTTATGAACATAATTCTGTCTTACTTTCAATTTGGACCCCCATTTTATATCAGAGTAAGACCTCACTACATTATCCTTTAAGGAACTGTGTTTACTTTCTCCAGTATACATATCCAACTGTTCCCTAAGAGATCACCTGTATTGTTAGCAATATACTAAAACTTATGCCCATTACAGACAATGAAAGTTAAGACAGAATTATATTCCTAAAATTATAATTTAGGAAAAATTAATTCCTAAAATTAGAGTTTCAGACCAAAACAAAGCTTGTTTTCCAGAAGGGCAGTTATTTCCATATAAACTTGCTTCCTGATGAGATTTGTTCACATATCAGAATTAGATATCTCAGAAACTATCCTCTCAACATAGTTTTATTTGATGGTTGTGACATATGAAATCATAATGAGGTATAAAAATATCCTATTTAATGTTTTTTAATGTTCTTTATTTTTCTCTCTTGACTCTTAAAAAAAAAAAGATATATCAGAGGCCTCAAATCTAGAGTAAAATTTTTTCTTTAAATGCATTAATCATAGAGATGTTCTCTGTATGTGACTTCTATGAATTTTCATTATGTATTTTTTTGTAAATAAAATAGAGGAAATGAAAATTGGGAAATGCAGTTCTGACCAAGGAACAATTCTCTTTCTTCATTTTCCTCCAAGTTTAAGGATATGGTGTTCATTCTTACCAAACACTTAACAAAGAGGCAGTGCCTATTTAGACTGGACATTAGACTTGGCAATCCTGGCTTTACACCCACTGTAGCATTATAATTTTCTGTACATGTAGTAATCACTAGTAGTTTTGATTAAATAATTACCCATAGGCCTGCTCTTGAATAAAATGACAAATGTTCTCTGGAAAAATTCAAGTAGACATTGTAAACTTGGAAATTTTCTAGGATGTGAGTATACTCCAAATGGCTTTATGTATTAGTAACAGAAAGGATCTATGACTCAAACAATAATCTAATTCCTATAGAGAGGAAAAACAGAATAACTAGGTTTATAGACTAAAAATAATGGGAAAAAAAGTGAAAAACAATTTTTTTCAATATAAGGAAAAACCTTGGTGAAGTTCAAAGCTTTCTTGTCTTGAGAATTTGTATAAAGTGTGGTGGGTTTATTGGCCAATGTGGATTACCCATGCCAGAGAAGAACATTTTGGAAGAAGATTTAGAAGGCTGGAGAGTTTTGTCTTCTTCCTTTTCAGTCCCTACACTTATTATATTTGCCATATGAACAAGAACTTATTTTCTTTGAATGAAGAAAAATGATTTAGACATACAGATAAGAAAAACTTCCCAGATCTTGTTTTTCATTTCTAAGATCTAATTGTATTTCTAAAGAGTAACACACTGTGCTTTGACTATATTCTTCATTTCAGGTTTTCATCCTTGTGAGACAAGATATCAGCACAGCAGAGTCTAAAGGCTCAAAGTATAAAGAAGCTACAACCTATTTCCAGAAATATTTACAGTGTAAAAATAAATAAAATTTAACTTTTGCAATTAGTAAGTTTTCAAGTTATAATCGATATTTTGCTTGGAAAAAGGAATTATCTTCTAGAGACTTTCGATCTCAGCAAATCCTAAAATGATCATGATTATAGCTTAAGAAGTCAAAGGAATATAGTTAAGGGACATTAATTTATGCCACTGATATTTCATCAAATTATTAGCTTTTGAAATTTGGGGGTTTTTACAAATACAAAGATAAAATATGTAGGTTGTTACTTTATTTGTGCACCACAGGATAAACATTTACTTTTGGTTAGATGTAAAAATATTTTTTTTCATCATTAAACCATAATCACACTGGATATTCATATGATGATATTCCACCAAAAAAATCTACCTAACTCAGTAAATAAACACATAAACCCAACAGGTTTTAGGGAAGAACCATTTGGGGACCAAGTTTTCATTCTGGCTTTGCCATTAACTAGCTATGTGATTAGCTTGTTGATTTCAGGTGAACTAACCTATATGTTTCAGTTTTCATTCTCAATATAATGGAAGAAGGGGCCTTAAAGTTAGAACTCTCCATTGTTCATTCTAGTTCTAATTTGGATTTTCTTATTCTAAGCCCTCTGGAGGGATATGACATGGTTGGGGATTAAATGGAGGCCTAAAATCTCCATGAAAATAGAATGTGTTAGATTGGTTAATAAAGAATAAATGAAAGATTTTCAGTAAATTTTCTCTTAATGGGAGCATGGAAGGCAAGGTCAAGAGCACAGAAGAGAAGGGTAGGGTTAGCAAGGGTCTGGTCAAGATTGTAACTAAAAGAGAACATTTCTCCCAGATATCACTAACAATTCTTAAAGGAACATCAGCTGAAGGACTCTTTGTAGCCAATGGCCCTTCTTTCCTAACACTGCTGATGACTTATTGCCTCTTGACAGTGGACAGTCTGAATGTGTGTGATATCCAGCAGAGGACAATGAAGGACAGAATACCATAACTCTACTATTTCATATTGACATAATCCTTGGAGTTTACAAAGCAGGTCATCCATATTAGCCTACAGTTTTTCCCAATAACCAATCTTATGGCTGAGGCAGGGAAAGAGTACAGTGGTTAAGCATATAGGCTTTGGAGTCAGATAGTCTTGAGTTTAAATTCAAATGTCAGTTCCACCCTTCTTGGTTGAGTTGACTTTGGACAGTTAATTCTTTTAACAAATATGTGTTGAATCTGTTATGCTAGGCACTAAGAATATAGGAGATGGGCAATAAAGTAAATGACAATTTTAGATTGTGATAAATGCTTTGTGGAAAATAAAATAGGGTAATGAAATGGGAAATAATGGGGCTGGAGCTAAAAGAGATTAGATTTTAGGAAAAACTACTCTAAGAAAGTAACATTTTTTTGCTTTTTTTTTTCAATTACAGTTAACATCAAACATTATTTTATATTAGTTTTGGGTATACAGCATATGATCTCACTTGTATGCAGAATCTAAAGAACAAAATAAATGAACAGAAACACTCATAAATAGAGAATAAACTAGTGATTGCCAGATGAGAGGGTGATTGGGGGGCTGGGTGAAAAAGGGGAAGGGATTAAGAAGTACAAATTTGTCATTACAAAATAGTCATGGGATGCATAGTACAGTATAGGGAAAGTGACATTTGAGCTAAGACCTGAATGAGAAGAAAGAGCCAGCTATGTAAAGATCTACTGGAAGAGTACTCCCATCAGAACAAACAGCACATGCAAAATCCCCAGGGTGGGAAAGAGCTTACCTGCTCCAGGGAAAGCAGTTCAGCCAGTGGCCCTGAGTGCTGTGGAAGAGAGGAAAGGAGTGGATGATGAAATCAAATCAAAGAGGTAATTAGGTGCCAGATCACATGTGAGGCTTACTGGACATAGGAGGACATTGAGATTTTTTTTTTCCCCTAAATGCAGTTAAGCCACAGAAGGGTTTTCTGCAAAAGGATTACCATTATTTAAAAACTTTTTTTTTTAAAAGATCTCTCTTGTTATTCTAACAAAGTGCCTTGAAGAACAGTAAAAGCAGAAGCAAGGAATCTAGTTATGAGATTATCTTTGTTGTTCAGCCTCAGCTTTCTTATTTGTAAAATAGGAAAAATAATAGGTATGTCACAGAGTAATTTTAAGAATTAAATGAAAAAAGATAAATGAGAAAAGACACAATTCTGGCAAATGATGAGCATTTAGTAAATAGGGGTTGCCATTGTTCCTCATTTGCACACCAGGAAACTATCCCTCTTAGAGGTTAAATGACTTGGTCATAGTCAAATAGCCACTATCCATGGTTGGCCAGAGCTTGAATCCAAGTTTTAGAATTCCAAAACCCTGTAAGTCTATATTCACATGATCAGAAAGAGATAACTTGAACTTATATTTTAACTCAACAAATGTTTCTCAGACATATAATGTGCCAGGCACTGTGCTAGGACTTGAGGATAGCAAGGCCTCTTCCAAGAAGCTCAAAGTTCAGTAGGAATGACATATATGAACATAGACGATTTTGAACTGAAATGACATGTACAGCAATAGATATATGTCACTCACAGAGAGGATCGCACAAAAGAAATGCTATTTGAGCTGGGTTTTGAGGTGTAATGAATGATCACCAGACAGATGGAAAACAGCAAGAACAGCATCTGAGGGGTCATGGAATGAGAAGCAGCTTGGAAAACTCTGAGTGATTTCAAATTATTGGTGTAAAGAAGGGGAGAAGGAAGAGTTAAGTTTGGGGAAAGGGGTCAAGGGTACAATAATTACTAATAGGAATATTAATAGGGTTGAAAGAGGAAACCACTATTTCTATAAGTTGGAAATGAGTAGGATATCTGGACTACCAAGAAGGATGCGGTGATGGTGACATTAAGTCAATCCATACATGACACTTAAACATATTGCTTGACTTATATTAGCTCATATGAGCCTGCTATCAATTCTGTGAGTACTCAGATCACTGAATGCACATATGTAGAGATCGAAGCTCAGCTGGGGTAAGTGCCTTGCCCAAGGTCATTCAGATGGCAAATAAAAGAACCAGGAGGGCATCCTAGATTGCTTATTTTTTGTCCAATTTCCATCTGTCAACTATATTACTTGTCTATGTCACCTGTGTAATTGTGAAGACTGCTGAGACAGAACTAGGGTCAGGGCGCACTGGAAGAATTGGATGACAAGGACACTGAGAGCATAAGGGAAGATTTAAAGAGAATAAAAGGCAGAGAACTTAACCTCTGTCTGGATAATACCTGAATATAGGCTGACTTGAGAGAATTGGGAAGAAAATGGCATAGTGCCTGAAAGAGAGCAGGGATCCAAAGACTTGAAAGTAAAGAAAGGAAAGAGGAGGATGTGAAAGAAACAAGAAAAGAGAAAGGGGGAGCGGGAAAGAGAAAGAAGAGAAAGGCAGAAGGAGAAGGAGAAATGTGCTGGCAGATAGGCTGTGGGGAAATTGTGACTGGAGCATACAGATGACTATGCTAAAGGAACATGTCCTCGGGAATAAAAAATGTGCTTTGGAGCTAGAGAAGATTGAAAGTCATTTTCCTCTCCCCATTGTTTCTCTACCTCTGTCCTTTCTCAACATGATCATATTTTCTGAACCTCAAAAATAAAAACACACAAACTGATTAAGGAATTTTCTGCCACTTTCAAGCAGAAAAGATCTTCTAAAAGTGTAGTTAGTTGGCACTTTTAGGATTTTCCCATGCTACATGACTGTAATAAGAGAGAATATTTGAAACTGGGATATCTCAGAAATTCCAGAATATGCAATAATAATTATTATTCCTTTTTGAGTGCCAAGCATTGTTCTAAGGGTTTAAATCATTTAATCCTCTCAACAACCCTATGAAGTAGATTTTATTATCTCCACTTCACAGAGAAGGCATCTGTGGCGCGGCCAGGTCAAGTAACTTCTCAAGGTCACACACATAGCAAATGGCAGAATTGGCTCTGAGTTTTGTTGCCCCCAACTGCTATGCGAAATTCCCAAGGGTATGATTACGTTTCATCTCATTCTCTTTGAAGGCGATGCTATCTCAAAGAGTTTTGAAATGGAAAGGTTTTACAGGTTCTGTTAGTGTACATCAAGTTTAATTCACCATTTAAAATGTTTGCATACAGTAAGTAAAACATTATGAACCACCAGATAATTTAGGCAAAGTGCTTTGAGATCTTCGTAGGAAGTTGATGAATTGTTCTTTCTCTTTTAAAAGGAAAAAAAAAAAATCTTGCCAAACAAAGGTGAAAAGTCCCAAGCCAAACACTAAAGTAGGTAGTATTTCTTTCTCTGTTGCTTTATGAAATATTGGCAGCCAGACATATTTCTAACCCTAGAAGACATAAATCTTTCACAGGAAAACCAAATTTCTTTGGTTTGGCTGCCAAACTATGACTTCAGCCTTGAATCTCATCTCAGAAAACTGTAAACACCCTTTTCCTTTCCTGTGTTTAATTTTAAGCGTATCTTCCCTTCCTGAAGACCATCTTTCTTCCCTTTTGGGTTACTGTCTCTCACCCCATCTTGTCCCGCATGCCAGCCTGTGAGTGCTGACCTGCTGAGAGACAGGCTGCCGGGGTCTGTTTCAGCCCTCTGCATTCTCACCTCACACTCACTCCCCTCTGTCCTTCTTTCCTCTACTTTCATCTTTTTTCTTTTTTACTAACGGTTCTTGGCTTTCAATTCGCATTCCACTGAGGGTTGATGATTTTGCTTTGGCGTTTTTTTCCATGGACCTGCTGCTGCCTCTGTTATCACAGTGACCCTTGGCTTATACTCTGTGCCTATGGGGCAAAAGGATTCAGAGGTTTATTTTAAAATGGTTTTAGTTCACTTTTCTAGTAACCAAAGACTAATTGAATAGGTCAACCCATGAGCAATTAAGTCTACATAAATATGCAAACATAGCTCAATCCATATGTGCTTCAGGGTGAAAGGAATCAATGTGTCTGGAAATGGGGAGGAGACTGTGTTTGCTCTCTAGAAATTCAGATTAGCATGATATCTTCTGGGTATTTGCGTGAACAAGATGGCAGGGTGTAGAGAAACGAGCACTGGACTGGGAGACAGTAGAGTTGATCAGGTAATAGTCCAAGTTCTGACATAAGATAAACCAGCTGTGGGACATTGGAAAGAAAGTTATGCTGTCACCAGTCTGAGTATCAGTTTTTCCACACTTAAAGTGCTGGACTAAATAGATCGTAAACTTGGATAAAACTTGGAATCACTTGGAAAGTTTTGGAGTGTCAGAAGAAAAATAGATAGAGTTTTGATACAGACATACCTAACTAGAATCCTTAGTAGTGGAGAATCTGGATATATGACTTGATGTAGCCACCCAAGTCTAGATTTGAGCATCAGCATTAGCGGACTCTGATTCATTATAGTCTTTTGTCCAAGTTCTATCAGCACTTCCCAGACAAGGTAAAACATAGAATAAAACCCACTACTATTAGAGGATGCTTCAGGAGAGGCTAGTGCTGAGGTGGGCAGCAGAGAGAGCCAGAAGAGCTGGATTTGTTGCTTTGGACTAGTTTATTAGTTGCTTGGATGCTCACAGGTTTCAGAATAGTTAAGTAACAGAGTAACAATTTTTTCTCCTCTATGATTTTTCTATCCTAATGTATTGAAACCACAATCACTTGCAAAGTTGTTCCTAAAAGTGGGCACATTATCTAGCTGTGATTTGACCACTTCTGCTTCTATATTAAGATACTGGTCACAACCCTGCCATAAAGATTATTTTCTTGGTTCTTGGAGTATTATTGATACACAAAGGGGCAATGAGAGGAACCACTTAAAGCTGCAGTTCATAAGAGCCAAGTGAGAACAAGGCCTTCCAGGAATTATGCATTTGTTAAGCTCATTTCCTTTTTGCTACAAAGCATTTTTTTTTTTTTTTTGGTAAAAACATTGATTTCTTTCATGGTAATTATCTCTTTGATTCTTGCAATATTACCTCAATTTAATTATGACTCTCTTTCTTCATTCCTTCCTCTATCTATTTCTGTTGTCAATTGATTTTGCCACCACTCCTACAAAAGCGGAGTATACACTTGCCATTTGACTTTGAGCTTGGCCATATGACTTGCTTTGTCTAATGGGATATTAGTAGAGGTGATGTAAGCAGAGACTTCAATTCTGCTTGCATGGTGGGGCTTGCACTCCTGTACTTCGCTGTGGGAAGAGCCTTCCCAGTGTAGCTGCTTCCCCTCACCTGGGCCGCAAAAGGAAAATGAGTAGTGCATACCTTTGCCACTTGACCCACATCTTTAAACAGAGCTGCACATCTGGGCCCAGCTTAGATCAACTAATCCCCAGACTGTCTGCAGATGTCTGAGGAAATAAAGGAGTATAATTTCAAGCCATCGAGTTTGGGAGTGGTTTGCACACTGCAACAGCTGATTGATTTAGTATGTCAGTCAAGATGTCTTGCCTTCTCCTAGTGAATGAATGTGTGGCAAGTAACCGAATCTAGACCAATCAGATCTCTTCCCCAGAATCAAAAAACACTGATGAAGAGTTGGAACTGCCTCAGCCTCAGCAATCAGCTGTCCCCTAAAAGCTCTTCGTTAGTTCCTGATGTATAGACCATTTGAGCTTCCCTGGTACCTGTGCTGTTCTTGCTGGCTCTTCAGTCTTCCCTCAAGCTTTGCCAGTTCTTCATATTCTTCTAATAGGGTTTTCTTATTATCACGTCCTTATGTTATTCTTTATGTTTATATCCTAATCAGATCTTTTTTTTTTTATTTAAGTTAGAGTCTGTTCTATTTCTTTCAAATCAAATATCTAAACTGTTACTAAGGGACTCAAAGGAGGAATGAAAGAAAACCAAAAGCAAATTTGACCAAATTTACAATGTGTTGGTGTGGAGGGGAGGTTATTAGCTATGTTTTACTAGTCCCTTTCTCACATGAAACCTACATTTGTCATGAAAAAGAGAAAGAAATTTCATGAATTTATTATGCTTATAAATTGCTTTTAATGAATAGATCTACTGAGGTAAAAGTATTCTGAATTTGTTATATAGAATTTCAAAAACAATAAAAAAAGTTCAGTAACCTACTTAGAAGCAACTATTATTTAAAAAAGTAAATGATTACCCTACAATGACCCCACAGCTAGAAGTGGGCAAGACATGTTCTATCTTGAAGTTTTGCTGGCTGCGTGAGGTGAGTAATCTGAAATCATGTTCCATCTATGTTAATATTAGAAAACAAACTATTATTCTTTCAAGTTATATTTTCATTTTTTTGCAACAGCCTCATATTAAAGAAGTAACATAGGTTTCATTAAAAACAATCATATCTATAGGGCAGGAGATAATCTGAAACTTCCCTGGTACCTGTGCTGTTCTTTGCCACCACTCCTACAAAATTTTACTTATGAATGAACCAGCCATTGAGCACTGATAATTTAGATATTTCTGTGTATCATCACGGATATTATATAACTTTTTAGAATGCCAAGTATGTGCCATAAAAACATGTGCAGGAACATAAGTTCTGACAGATGTTAAACACCCTTTTTCATCAGAACCATGAATCTTTGTTTCCATGAATCTTGAAAAAAGATTGCCCAAGATCTTTGAAATGAGTATACACCAGAAAATAAATCCATCACAATCAAAAGGTGACTCAAAGGAAACAAGCTTCCAGAAGGGGAAAAAATAAAAGCAGCAGCCAGACTTCATGCCACTCCCATAAATCGTTGCACAGCTGTTACCCCCTCCAGTGATTTGTTTTGCCAAACCAAAGACCAAGGTATTCCTGGGATGATATGCTAAATTCCTCATCCAGAAATCTCTGTATATCTTATGCATTCCAAAAGTAAGGAAAATTGGTTCCTCTCCAAGGACAAGGAGTTGGTATAAAAGGGACATTTTTAGAGCATGTGTCTCCTGCAGGGCTCTAGGCTGAGGTAGTATCCCTGAGCATTCTTTTCCTTTCCAAAAGACTCTCAGGGACTGTGTTGACAGCTTATCTTCAGAACACAGAGAAGGTGTCCAGGAAACACAAACGCAGAACATTAAGAAACCATTACTCCAATGAGAAAGTGGAAAATGTAACAGAATGAAGTTTGTTCAGAATCCTAAAGTTTGATTTTACTCCACAGACTGTATGAAAATACTTTAAACTATGTTCTCAAGCAACCGCGTGGACACTTCTTTTAGCTTTCGTTTTTGTTTTTTGTTTTGTTTTGTTTTGTTTTGTTTTCTGGAGCGGTTGTTAATTTTTAATTTAGCAGAGACACTGAGTTCCTACAATGTGAATCGAAGCTCTTTGATGAATATTCTTATTACCTTGTAAAGCTTGCTGTAAGAGGTAATTTCTATTTTACTTACAAACTGTGCAGGAATGGATGGATTCTATAGTAACCCTAGAAGCATGGTTATTCAGGCTACCTTATTGAACAAATCTTTATTAAACTTATCATTTATTATGAGTCAGGCACTGTGCTAGACAATGGGGATATGTCCATGAATAATATATTATCCTTGCCTCAAGGATCTTATAGTCTAGTGAGGAGGAATTCCAGAGTTTATATTTAATAAATAAATGGATTATTTTCAATTCTATAATGGAGATATAGAGAAGGTTCCTGACTCATACATCCAACTGCTTTCTTGATATAATAGTTATGAGCATAATTTCAAGATTCACAATGAGTTGGACTTGCACCTAAGTTCCACCACCCCCAAACTTGATGTGTTAGCTAGTTTCCAGGAACTTCAGTATTATCTATTTTAAAATGGGGGCAAAAATCATAGCTACCTTATAGGTTTTTGTGAAAATTAATTGAGATCATACATGTAAGTAACCTAGCACAGACTCTGATACAGGGTAAGCTTGAATTGTAAGTTATTACTAAATTTCAGGCACTGTGTGACACACATGGGCAGGCCAAGATGAATAATTTTCTGTCACTACCATTAAGGATCATGC
>NW_011888980.1:22821-38498 GCF_000151845.1 Pteropus vampyrus | reverse complement strand
CGTGGACACTTCTTTTAGCTTTCGTTTTTGTTTTTTGTTTTGTTTTGTTTTGTTTTGTTTTCTGGAGCGGTTGTTAATTTTTAATTTAGCAGAGACACTGAGTTCCTACAATGTGAATCGAAGCTCTTTGATGAATATTCTTATTACCTTGTAAAGCTTGCTGTAAGAGGTAATTTCTATTTTACTTACAAACTGTGCAGGAATGGATGGATTCTATAGTAACCCTAGAAGCATGGTTATTCAGGCTACCTTATTGAACAAATCTTTATTAAACTTATCATTTATTATGAGTCAGGCACTGTGCTAGACAATGGGGATATGTCCATGAATAATATATTATCCTTGCCTCAAGGATCTTATAGTCTAGTGAGGAGGAATTCCAGAGTTTATATTTAATAAATAAATGGATTATTTTCAATTCTATAATGGAGATATAGAGAAGGTTCCTGACTCATACATCCAACTGCTTTCTTGATATAATAGTTATGAGCATAATTTCAAGATTCACAATGAGTTGGACTTGCACCTAAGTTCCACCACCCCCAAACTTGATGTGTTAGCTAGTTTCCAGGAACTTCAGTATTATCTATTTTAAAATGGGGGCAAAAATCATAGCTACCTTATAGGTTTTTGTGAAAATTAATTGAGATCATACATGTAAGTAACCTAGCACAGACTCTGATACAGGGTAAGCTTGAATTGTAAGTTATTACTAAATTTCAGGCACTGTGTGACACACATGGGCAGGCCAAGATGAATAATTTTCTGTCACTACCATTAAGGATCATGCGATGCAGTGTGGAAAAAACCTCCCTCTGTAGACAGCTCCACTCAGAGATTCCACTGTTCTCTCCTTTAGCAACACACTGAGTGCCCCTTCTAGAACCTACCATGATCTTTGATCTAGATTGAAAAGTCTCATTTTATTTTTTGAGGAACTTCATGAAAAAACAGTATAGGACAGATAATGGTAATGTTCCTATAGTCAGCTATAGGGGAGAGATAAAATAATAATTCCTAAATTTTCTCTTTTGTTTAAAGGATTCATTTATTTGGTGGCTTGTTGAGTAGTGAGGTATAGCATACATATTATAAAGTACACAAATTTTATATGTAGAGCTCAATAAATTTTACTTCCGTACAAACTTGTTAGTCACTACCCAGATCAAATTTACCAACAACATCCAGAAGCCTCTTTTGTGCACTCTCCCAATCATTACTTTCTCAGTAAATGTAACCACTATTTTGACTTCTATTGCCATGTATTCGTTTTGCCTATTTTAGAATTTTATGTAAGTAGAATCTAACAATGTGTACTTTTTCGTCTCTGCTCTCATTCAATATTTGTTCATATTGCATATAGCAACCATTTGCTCTTTTTCATTACTATAAGTATTCCACTGTATAAACATAGCACAATATATTTATTCATTTTATTGTTACTGAACATTATTATTTTTCATTTTTACTATGTTGAATAATATTGCTATGAACATTCTTGCACATGTCATTTGGTGCATATGTGTATGCTTTTCTGTTAGCACTGTGGAGTGGAATTGCTGGGTCATATGGTCCTATGTCACACTGCCAAATAGAAATCCAAAGTGATTTTAGAAGTTTATATTCCCACATATATTAAGTGAATGAGAGTTTCTATTTTTTGTATTCTCATCTATACTTGGTTTTGCCTTTTTTTCCCTTAAATTTTAGCCACTCTAGTGGGCATTTAGTGACAATGCATTATAGTTTTAATTTGCATTATTCTGGTGACTAATGATGTTGATCACCCTTTCATTTTCTTGTTACCATTTTGTGAAATGTTTGTTCAAGTCTTATCTTTTTTAAGTTAAGTTTTTTTTTCTTGTAATTTCCTTATCATTGGCTCTATTATTGTGAATATATTCTATTCTGTGACTTGTACTTTCACTTCTTTGCTTCTTTTAATGAACAGTTCTTACATTTAATGAAGAAAAGTTTATTAATCTTATCTTTTATGATTAGTGTTTGTGTCTTTTCAAAAATTTTTTGCATATACCAAGATTATGAAGATATTTTCTTATATTATTTTTTGAATCTCTCTTATTTTATGTTTCACATTTAAGTCTTTGACCCACTGGAAAGTGGTTCTATACAGAATGTAAAGTATGAGGTAATAGCTTTTTAAAAAATTTCTGTAGCTATTCAATTGATCCAATACCGTTAACTGAAAAGACCATTCTTTCCTCACTGCATTGCAATGATGAATTAGATGACTACATATGGTTCTCTCTCTAGTTCTTTTGCTATGTTCTATTTGTTTGTCTATTCTGTCACCAATACTACACTGCTTTAATTACTTTTACTTTATAATAAGACTTGATATTTGGGAATATAAGTATCGTACTTTGATTTTATTCTGCAAAAATTGTTTGAAAATCAGTATATCATTTTTTATCAATCCTTCTACTGGGTCGTTTGCATATTAGTTGTAACTATTGAGTCTATAGAACTAACATTCTTCAGTTTGAGTCTTCCAATCCATGAACATATTACCACCATTTGTTTGGGCTTCTTTAATTTCTCAAAGCAA
Organism: Pteropus vampyrus; assembly: GCF_000151845.1. Classification (NCBI taxonomy): domain Eukaryota; kingdom Metazoa; phylum Chordata; class Mammalia; order Chiroptera; family Pteropodidae; genus Pteropus; species Pteropus vampyrus. The sequence goes on along the minus strand of NW_011888980.1, from coordinate 35,929 downwards.
AGTTTTCTAGGGTGTTTATTTTCACAGATTTTATACAGCTTTCTTCATACATTTTTTTCCAAAATGATTTATGTCTTGCTATTAGAGTAAATTGTGCCATTTTAAAATTTTATTTAAAACATTCTTTTTTGTTGTTGTTAATATGTAGGAATATACTTGATTTTTATATACCGATCTTATAGCCAATTACCTTACTAAGTTTATTAGTTCCAGAACTTTATATACAGATTCTTTGGATAATTTTCTTTGAGCACAATCATGTCGTTACAAATAATGACAATTTTATTTGTACTTTTCTTCTTGTATCTTTTTGTTCCTTTTTTTTATACTATGTAAAATTTCCAGTATAATACTGAATAGAAGAGGTAAAAGCAGGACATGCTATGTGATTCCTAATCTCAAGAGGAAAGCTTTTGATATTTCATCATTAAATATTATTTTTGTTGTAGATTTTTTGGTACGTATTCTTTGTCAGTTTAAGAATACCAACATTTTTATCTTGAAAAGTTGTTAAATCTTACCAAATTTTTTTTAAATGTATTGTGATGTCATATTGGACATTTTTTTCTTTTTTCTTTTACTGTAGTGAATAACATTGATTTGTTTTTCTATCATTAAACCAATTTTGTATTACTAGAATAAAGCCTACTTAGACATAATGTGTTACTCTTTTTATATTCCTTGATAGAATTCGCTAATGTTTTGTTTGAAAAAAATTGCACCTATTTTAAGGAGAGAAGTTGGCCATTACAACACAAAAATTCTTATAATGTCTTCTAGTATTAAGGTTATGCTAGCCTCATAAAATGAGTTAAGGCAATTATGGAGAAAAATTTCTAGGTAAAAATGAATATATTAGAAAAAAAGCCTGAAAATCAAAGATGTAGGCAACCACACAAGAATCTATCAAATAAACAGCAATTTAAAGTCAAAGAAGTAGAATAAATAAAATATTGTAAAGATGTAGTTAATGAAATAGAAAACAAAATACAGTAAAAAAAAAACCAAATTTAATCTTTAAAAATATTAATAAAATTGGTAAATCCCCAGAAAGAATGATAAAAAAAATTCCTGATTTATCAATGGCATGTAAATAAAAGAATATATTCCTTCAAAGTACACTTTTAAAAAACAATAAAGGTATATCTAATTTTAAATTTTATGCTAATAATTTTAAAATTTAGAAGAAATGGACAAATTCTTTTTTAAAATTATCAAAATTGACAGAGGGAAAAGAAAATCTAATCTTTTTTTATTCCTATAATGAATTGAATATAAATTTAAAACTTTCTCACAAAGAATATTTTATGCCTTGATAGATCTTTTGGTGGATTCTTACAAACATTTAAGAAAGAAATCATATAATTGAAAATTCAACCATCACTTTAATGTTCTTTTGAAGATTATGTGTCTTTTTATCCTATGGATACTTTCAGGATTTGCTCTTTGTCTTTGGCTTTCTGCAGATTTACTATGATGTGTCTAGGTGTGATGTTCTTTGATTTTGCCCTGCTTTTGATTTATAGATATTCTTGAATCAGTAGGCCTTTCAACAATTTTGGATAATTCTAGGCCATGATCTTTAAAAGAAAACTTCTCTCTCATTCTGTCTCACTTCTCTTTCTGGACTCCAATTACACATAAATTCAGTCTTTTCACTTATGCCCCATTTATCTCCTATAGTTTTAAAGCATCTTTTCTTCTCTCTCTCTCTCAATCTCTCTCTCTCTCTCTGTTTCAATCTATGTATTTTCTACTAACCTATCTTCTAGTTTATTAATTCTTTTTATATTTATCTAATCTGTTGTTAAACGCATTAATTACAAATATTTCGATTTCATTATTTTTATAGTTTCTTCATTTACTGTGAAATTACCCTTCACCATCCCCCCTTTCTTTTATGAAATACATTAGTCATATCTTAATTATCTTAAAGTTCATATATATATATTAGTTCCAACAACTGGATCATTTATGGAATTTTTTCTATTTCTCTTGATTTTTGTAGATTTGGTTACATTAAATGATGTGTAAGAACTACTCTAGTGTTGATGGATGATGTTATTTCCTTCAGAGAAGATTTAAGTTTCTCTCAGGCATATAAAATATAAATATATCAACTTCATTCAGTAAAGACTCTTCTATTTCTGGCTAGTCATTAACCGTAGGGAGTAGATTTGGGGGGTTCTCCGCTGAAATCTTAGAGTGTTTATTAGAGCCCTTCCTCTTTAGAAAATCCTGAAGCTGTATAATCTCTGCTTAGCTTAGTACAGGCACACCTCATTTTATTATGTTTTGATTTGTTGTGCTATGCAGATATTGTGTTTTTATCAACATCAAGGCAAAACCTTCCACCTACAAAAAGATTTTTTTTTTTGCTGAAGGCTCAGATGATGGTTAGCATTTTTTTAGCAATAAAGTATTTTTAATTAACAAATGTACATTGGTCTTTAGACATAATGCTATTATTGCATACTTATTAGACTATAGCATAATGCAAACATAACTTTTATATGCCCCGGAAAATGAAAAAAATGTTGTGTGACTCCCTTTATTGTGATATTTGCTCTATTGTAATGGTCTGGAGCTAAACCCACAATATCTCCGAGGTATACCTGTAGTTGCTTTCTACTTATTTTTTCAGCATCTTGCTCTCTTCAAGTGCTATTGAATAGTGGTCACAAAATGCCTGTGAGGGAAAATTGCTGCAAATGTAGGTCTGTGGTTTCCTCCTATCTAGAATCTTCCTCCTTCATGTCTTGGCTATTTTGATTGTTCTCCAGTGCCTTCAAAAACATTTTATTTGTTGTTGTTATTACATTGTATCCAACTCTCAAAGTTCTTCCTTTGGAATAGTTAATCTGATACCAGCTATTCCATCATAACTGAATAGACTTTAAAATATTTTTTGTATTAATTCATTTAGACAAAACAATATAAGGAAATCAGGGAAACGGCATGAGATTTATTTTCCAAATGAAGAAATGGAAACTCAGAAGTATTAACAATTATCCCAGGTTGTCAGTAGGCTACAGGGCCAAGTCAGTCCTAGAATGCTTGTCATTAGCTCTTAGTCATTCGCACTTTATACCATACTAGTGTTTATCGAATTTGATCATTGATAGACCACTTAATTGTGTTTTGGAGTAATTTCAATCATTGATTTTTCTAAAATATTATCATTATAATTTAAATAACAATATAAAACATGGTATAAAATAAAATTATCATTAATATATCACTTCTTATCAAAGATTAAGATGATTTTGTTTATCATCCTCTACAAATATAAAAATTATTAGTTCTTATTATAAGTTCTGTATCTAATTCTTTTTTTAATATTTATTTCAACTACAATAGACTATCCTTTTGCAACATTATACATTATTGAAATGATAGTATTTGTTAGGAGACTCTATCAGAGAATATGAGATATTTCTATTGTATACTCAATATTATGGGAAGAATTTTCTGAAAATACCATTCAGCTATCTTTCACCAATGAGGTCAGTGAGCAGAATGTAAACAAAAACTGGAGGCTTCAAAGTTTCAAGTTAGAAAATACAGTAAATTAATTATTACCATGATCCTTTAGTTATATTAACATCTGAAAAGTATTTTTTAACATTCTGTTCATTGAAGTCAATTAATTATTGACTTATTTTCTAACAAATGAAGCAAAATATAAAGAGTTAAGAAAATATCAAAATTTCAGCTATTTTTATGTAATGTAGATCAGTTTTTGTGATAAACAACTGTCATAATTAACATTAAAAGTGATGACATTTCAGCTTTGAAATAATAATTTCAAGCTATTAGAGAATAGATTGAGTCATATAATTTAAATGAACTGTTTCAAATGACAAAAAGATCTTTACTGTTATTATTAATTTTATGAAGATTTTTAAATTTCATTTACAATCTTAAGAATTCATCTACATAATTCCCACATTGAAAGGCAAACTAAAACTACAATGATGTCCTTCTACATATATATGAGCTTGGGCAAATTTGAAAGCTTGACAATACCAAGTGTTAGTGAAAATATGGAGCAAGAAGCTCTCATATAGAGCTGATGTGAGTGAAAATTGATTCAATCACTTTAGAAAAGTATTGTCCTTAGTCATACATACCTATGACAAAACAATGTCTTATGATCAAACAATACCAAACAATTACAGTCCTGGGTATAAACCTAGAGAAATACACTCATATTTGTGTCAGAAAATATGTTAAAGAAAATTTATGGCAGTGATTTTTGCAGTAGTCAAAGACAACTCTAACATCATCAGTAAGTAAAGATATTAGGATGGATAAATAAATTGTGGTTGTTAATAGAATGAAAGTTTTTACCACAATTAAAGTTGTTCACAGCTCTAATTTAATTGTGGAATTTTGTACTACAATTAAACTAGAGCTATGTATAATAATCTAATTGAATCTTACAAACATTGTTTATTGAAAGACATTTTTAAAATTATGAACTTCTACAAAGTTTAAAACCAGTCGATATTGACCATGTTATTTAGGGCCATATAAAAAGGAATAAAAGTACAGAGACTATTAAGGAAGAAACCATCATACATATCAATATTGTATTTTTTAATCTAAAAAAAAATAAAGGAAATGGGATTAAGGGGAAATATCTAGGGACAGGAGATTGTTTCTTTAGTGTAGACAAGATTCCATTTCTTAGGTTGTGATTAAAAGGCATTCACTTTTAATGATTCATTATGTTATATATATAGGTGGTATGCACTTTTCTCTATATGCGTTGTATTTAATCATTTTAAAAGTTACAAAAACTTCCTGTTGGAAGCCAACATACTTTAATGTGGAAAAGAAGAATCTCATTTCTCAGACAATGTTAGAAAATCACATACCACCATCTGATTATATCCACAAATTTCTGTATTTCTTTCAACACAGAACCAAGATTAGGAGACACATCGTTGATCACCAGCCATTCTGTGTTAATAGCAAAGTATGTAGATTGGCAGTCTGTCACAGTCTTTTATTGCATAGCAATCATTTTCCTTGCTGGGCACACACCTGATGCCTCATTAATAACAGGACCAGTACTCTTTTTCTAATGTATATCATGTTTTATAAAAACCCTGGTGGCAGGCTAATAATTTCTTCTACCATGGATTTTGAATGATTAACAGAACAATAAAAAATCATGAAGCACTTCTCTCCATGTACATGTCACATATTAGGCAAGACCTGATTCATACCTTACACATCAGTGGTTTTGCTGACTGGAAAGCAAAATATCTCCTAGACCACACACATTATATGCCATTAATGTTCCATGATATACAGTTGTCGTATGATGGGGACATTTTTCCAATACTTATTAAGCTTTCACTTTGAGCTCATTATTTGTTATTTGTTATTAACTTTGCAGCTAATTTTACCAGTTACCGGGGAAAAGTATGACTTGAACATCTACCTGTTTTTGCTACAAAGAATGTAACATCTGAATTATGCCTCTGTAGTTTTGACATTCCCAGTTTCTTTAGTAATAAAATCCAGCAATATAAAACTAGAAAATATTTCTATAAGAAAAATTTATTTTTAAATCAGAGAGGTACATAGTACTAACATGCAAAGCTTTGATGCCTTCATGCCACGTTTAACTAAGTTTTATAAAAGCAATTTACTGTACATTAGGGTCAAAATAATTGGTAGTCTTTTTAAACATAGTTTTCCAGTGTTTATTTTTTAATTTCTTATTTTCACTTTTTATATCTGACTGCTTCTAGTTGCTTTTCCCTTTGCATAATCACATTCTATAGTTACTCTGAAACCTGGTCACTTAAGGTGATTATGGTAGTGTTGTATTTCTGTCACTACTTTTACAACTATCTTTATATTTGCATACGCTACTCTTGTATGTGCTTGCTTCTTTAATAAAATAAAAATCTAATTATAAACACCAATAGTAACAATTTTTTTTAAAAAAGGCAATTGTAACGAATACAAAGAGTAACATGCTCATAATGTTAATATAAATTAACTTAAATGCATTGCACCCAAGTAACTGATGAAGCTAAGCCCTGATCATCAGTCCTTGCAATGGGTGGGCTACCTTCAGGATGTTAATGGCTATTGAGAACATAGCAGACCTCTGTGAGAATTATAGTAAATCTTACATTTTAAATTTGTTAAATATTTGTGAACAAAGCTTTTTAAATCTCTTTTTCCTCTGAAATTTCTAAACTATTTGCTGAAAAACCACCAGAGAACACAAATGATTTATGGACTGTACTTTGAGAAACGATGCTCTGTGTCATGCTGTGATTTTCAAAAACGTGAAAACCAAAACCAAAACTTTCAAAACCAAAATAGCCCATATTAGGAACCATGAAAGTCTAGTTTCTAGCAGTTCAGTTCAAAGCACCTCATTTCTTAGCTTGTCTGTGACAAATTAAAAAAAAAAAAATGTATCGTGGGTCTATTTACCCAAAACAATTATGGAAATTGGCTGTAGATAGCATTTTCTAAGACCGAAACTTAGATCTCAGAGTTCCACCTTATTTTCTGCTGCAGTCAGTCTTGGGCTTATAGTCACTCTTGTACTAATATTACTGTCAGACTAAAGGTGTTAGGGAAGGGAGTTAGTGAAGGGAACCAGCTTCTCTAAAGGATCCCTTCTCCAAAATATAGAGTGTGAGAGAGAGAATTACATATGAAACGTCAGAACATTTACTCTACTTCAAGAGCAAAGCTGCAAGCTGGGCAGGCCTGCTTCTGGACTGAGATCCAGACGCCAAATCTCATTTTCCCCGTTTTTAAATTTTTTCAATGTTATCACATTGACTAAAATAATAAATAATAAAGATCGTTTGGGATTAATTTGCATTCTTCCTTAAAATGCTAATAGCCAGAAATGATTATGAGGTTATTCATGTACCTCAGTGCAAATTATTTTGATCAGTAAGCATTCCTTCTGATGATACCACCGTATTTTGATTAAGGTGAATGCAGGGCTCTACGTAATTGGTTCTACAGGAAAAGAAGGCTTCGCACACGCAAAAAAGTCTAAAGAAACATGAAACTGCTAGGATTTGAAAGATGATTGTGAGAAAATGAGAGAAATATAGATGAGTTTTTGAAAGAGGGTGCTTGGATAACCATACCCGTAAAGCAAAAGAAAGTCTTTTTTTTCCTTCTTATTCCTTAACTCTAACTTCATGCTCTCAGGCTCTCTTAGACATGGGAGATGGGTTTGCATCTTAGAACATGAAGACTTTTTATTCTAATACAATACTTTAAATCAATTACAGGTTCCATAATGGGTTAAAAAGTTTTCATGAGAGCCTATTTCCCATTTATAACATTTCTTCCACAAGAAAGCACAAATTGAATTTCAAAAACTAAATTATAAATACACATTTGAAATACAATCCTCTTTTAAATAAGTATTCTCTATTTGTCAAAGTGACTAGAATCTCATTGCATCTCTTGTCCGCCCTCACTTCCCTGAGAACATCCTCATGGATGATACATGGAAACAGGATAATCATACATTGCTATGTGTGTGTGGGGGGTGGGGGCGGTTATATAATAGAAAAGGATTGCCTGAGGAATAAAACTATTTAATTTTTCTAATTGGAAAACCCAAGTGACCTCCTTCCCTAGGGACATCTTTTAGGGAACGATGAACAGATTTTGAAACCAAATCCCAGCCTATGGGAAAAAACAACAGTAGAGTGAATGAGGCTATGGTTTCAAGATTTCACAAGAAACAATAGAATCAGATCAATCAGTAAAGAGCTCTGGTTGCAAGGAGAATAGCTCAATTAAGGAGAATGGAATGAACCAGCCTGGGGGGATTCGCTTGTTCATCATTAGCTCACAGAAGTTCTTGGCACTGGGCTTTCTTTTTTAGTTTCGGCCACAACTTTAGTGTATAACTATTTAAAGGTTTCTCCATGCTGGGCATCTCTGCTCAGGCCAGTAGTGCAGTATGAGAATTAGAGAAGCTGGCACAGTGGTTTTCTGGTTGTGACTGAGACCAGTTAAAACAGAGAAGGTAATATCTTGCCTCTGATTTATTGCTTCCTGAAAGGTGTAATGCAAAATGCATCCCACCCTCCCCCACACATTCTCGCTGCTAGAAGGAGAAATGGAAAAAAATAAAAAGACAAAGATAAAAATTTTTCACTTTTTCAATTTCTTGAAAAAGTGTGTGTGTTGCCTAGCTTTGGTGATTTATCTAGCATGTTGTAGTTTATTCTAAAGTCTTTGTTGCAAATGTACATAGAGCCACAGGTTGATAAAACCGATCTCTCAATTTAGTTAACAAATTCCTCCTGAAAGTGCCTGTATTCTCCTAGGCAGTTGGATGTGTTAAGAATAAGCATCGTTGCCAACAACTTGAACAATAACCTGGCATAACATCATGTATCTGCTGTACTAGCTGCGATCCAAATGACACAAAGGAAACTCGGCTGGCTGACACATGGGCCTTGCTATACGAAAATAAATTCTGCCGGGGGAAAACAAAAGGGAAACATTAAGACCTTCAGAACAGCCAGTTTTTCTATGGGGACAGAGTAAAAAAAATCTCAACTTATTAGTCAAAAGATTTTTTTTCCCCCCTGACAGAGAGGAAATGGTCTGCTGTCCTGTTGTGTGAGGCTCGTTTTATAATGAGCTTAGCGGGAAAAGCACAGGCTCTCTTTGTCATGAATTACACTAACCAACCTCAATCAAATTAGGAAACCACGAATGAAAGGAATTAACTTATAACGGAGAGGGTCACCCCTTTATGTGAAGGAATGATCTCTTAGACGAAGGTCTCGGTTTGGAAGGCCCATTCAAACAGAGAGCATGGCCCACACTGTGGGTACTGTTCTGTTTGACTGATTTAAATGCAGTCATAGAAGTACAATGTCGTAACTTTCCCTCTAGACAAACAGGTTCTTTATGCCACTGTTTCAGTCGAGGGAGCCAAATAATACCTTTTTTATTGCATTATTTTTAGACATTGGATACATCTGGAAAAATATTCAAGCAGATAATTAGATTGCATTAGCAATGTGTCTGTTGTGGTTTCCCTGATCCCAGAGAAGGCAGCCCTTTATGAAGCACTTGGCCACAGTCTCCACGAAATCTACTGTGTAAATTGGCCCACACTAAAGCATGTGGAAAACATTTTTTGGCTGAAACTCGAAACCATTCATGTGGCTTTGAGACTGGGAAGCTCGGGCTGCCAACATCAATAGAACTTTGTACTACAAACCCAAATGGTCATTTAGACATGTGTACTGCTATGCTCACAAATGCACTGAGGTAAAATATTTTTTAATCTTGGGAATTTTCCCTCTTTATACAGCCTCATATTTCATGCAGGAAATGAGACTGAGTACAACAAACACAAATCATTGAGACTGACAGAGCATATTGGGTTCAAAACCCAAGCCTTGACTCTAATTGCTCTCCAAAGGCCCCTGGCTCAAGGTAACTGTTGATTTAGTTCAGCTGTTTTCAATCAGCACTGGACGGTCTCGCTAAGACAAACTGGTGAGGCCGCCTTACATTTCTACCCAGGATCCCTTGGGTATAAGTATAACACAGTTAGCATTTTAAAAGATTGCGTTTGTCTGTACGCTGCAGGCAGTAATTACAAGCAGGCAAATCTTTTGTGAAAGATGGTGTGACCTTCCTTATGGTGAAAGAGTGATGATGGCTTGTAGTGGAGGAAAAATAATGTTTCCATTCAGAGTTCAGAGAGGAGGCCCACCTCTTTTAAATGGTTGCCAAACTTGACAGCCAGTTTGTTGTTGTGTTGTGGTGAATATCAAAGTAATTTATTGCTTGAGGGGGCCAATTTCTTGGTATTACTTAACTGTTGAAGGATTTTCAAAAGCACACAGTCCTGTACTCACAGAGAAATGATTGCTAAACTACATTGAAATGCTCATCAGGTATCTTTCATTCATCCATCCTCGGTTTTTTGTTGTTTTTTTTTTTTGTTTTTAATGCAGCCTACAACAACTAGTAGTAAAAATTTTAAGATCTGAGCATGCATTTTTCTGCTTGGAATAAATGTTCTCAATCTGTTCTTGACTTTGAAGTTACAAATGAATATATTGGACTATCTAGCTATGGGCTTGAATTTGCATATGGGAATCAAGTGTAAATGTCTGGTCTAGACTAAAAGAATGAGATTAAGGATAAACTTGTGTTGCTAATAGTGCCCAGGAGAGCTCAGTTCCATATGTAGTTAATTGCTTCCCAAGGACCAACAGACTCTTGGGAGACCAAAAATTTTTTATCATTTCAATAAGTTTCTGGTTATAAATTCATACCTTAATTCTGTGTGTGTGCACAGGCACACACACACACACACACACACACACACACACACAAACACACACACACACACACAGCTTTTCCAGCACCTGGCAGAATGCTAGGTGCACAGTAGTACTAAATAAATATTCGTTGAGTGACATGGATGAAACAAATGTAATACATGTACAAATTTAACATATGGATTGTTTGAGAAGACCAAACATACGCTTCTATTTTGTAAATCATGAATTGCCCAAGAACACTTAACTTAAAAAAAGTGGTTTGTCAATTATACTTCAATTTAAAAATAAATAAAATTTAAAACAAATTTTAATGGAACAAAAGAGAAAGAAAGAAATATATTTTTTAAAGAATAAAAATAGTTCAATTAACAATGGCTTAATTCAAATCAATTTCAATAAAAATATAATTTACAGTCCATTTTTCAGAACTGTTCTTTGATGAGGGGTGCATATGTATGCATTGTATATATATGAGTGCATGTGTTTATGCCTGTGATAATGTGTGAATTTGCATTTAACTAGGGATATTTTTATATCCATTACCTTTTTTTGGTGTTCAAATGATTTCTCCAAGCGCATATGTGTATGTAAGTATGTGCATCCATTCATATACATGAAGACACACACATTTACGTGTGTATGTGTGTATATATATATATATACATACATATATATACATACATACATACATACATACATACATACATACATACATATGATGATGTCAGTTTGCAACAAGCATCTGTACTTTCTATTATAAGTCTCTTCCATGGCAATTAAGTTTTCCAGAATTCTGTAACTCAGTGAGACGAACAACAGTCCCTGTAGGTAAGCTATGCCTTCATGACAAGCAGGAAACTTTTACGAAGTTACATTTTTCTCTTTTAACCATATAGGCAATAAATATCAGTTTAAATTAATTTTCCAAAAACATTTATTATAGTTTTAAAATGTGTATGCATCACAAAGAATATTAAACATTGAGAGAAGCTGGCACATTAAAATTTATTTATATCTTTTATAAGTAAGAAATAATAATAACCCTTCATGTATAATGCCTTGAACGACCTCAGTGTTCAGTTCCAAAGTAAACTGCTTGAAGTCACATAAGTAACTTGGCTCTAAAGGAAAGCTCCTGAAAGTGGTGGTTACTAGGTAAATTGCAGAAGCCATGATCATTTTCTCTAATGCATCTAAAAAGTCTGAATGTGATTGTAGAACTCTCACCTACATTGCTTTCAGGAGTGGCAATTATGGAAATGACATCTCAGAACATTCTTTCAAGTATGGAGTCATGGGATCCTGTCTTAGAAGAAAAAATTGGGAATGAAGGCTTTGTACCCCCTAAATATTGAGTTACCACTCAGGATGGTATGGATTTAAGTTCTGGTGCTATCACTGACCAGATTTATAACTTTGAGCAAGTCATTTATTTCTCTAAGGATCATTATGAATATTAAATAAGATAATATGCAAAGACCTTGGAACATGGGAAGCCCTTAATATACCATGTTTTCCATATTCTAAGATACTCATTTTCTCACTCTACTATTTCTGAAAGCAGGGGCTATCTTACAATTGACATACTTTAAATATTTTATTTCTTTCTTTTTCCTAAAAAGTGATTACATTGAAGGTATGTCCTAAAATTGTAGAATTATATTAATATCATTCTTCTTTCTTCTCCCCTCCTTCTACCCTCATACCTTTCTCTTTGGTTCTTAATGGAGAGCATAGCATGGTGGTTAAGAGCTCAGGCTTTACAACAAGTGATCTGTTTGATTCTCAGCTCCACCACTTACTAGCTGTTGATCTTGGGTGATTTATTTAACTTTTTAAAGCTGCAGGTTCCTCACTGACAAAAAGAGGCTTGTGAAGTGGAACTCAAAATGTTATCCTAAGAATTTTAAAGTGTTAACACTGTATGTGGCACATAAGAAACATGTAACACAGGTTTGTTAGCAGTTTTTGTTGTCAGGCCTGGCTTGTAAGAACAACAGATGACAATGTTTGGCAGTGTATTTAGAATACGTGCTTGGTTCCTGGATCATCTCATAAGGATATTTGCCAGTCAGGGTACAAACTTCACTGATTTGGCTCTAATAGAAGTTATATTTCCATTTATACTCCAATTTGTAATTACTCAGAGCCCCACTTGCACATTGCCTTTCAGTTCTTTCTGAGAGTTCCCATTGCTGCATCCTTGATATTCAAAACCATGATCCTCAGGTCCTCTGTTTCATGTCTTCTCTTTCTGCTCTCATTGCCCCCTTGTGACAGGATCACCACTCTACTGGGTATAGACATCATTTAAAGTGTCTGTCTCTGCTACCACCGCTGTCTTTAGAAGGGAAATTGCACGCCTCCATTGGATTCTGCTCTCCCCTGCATGAAGCAAGCTCTTCTCCTGATTCTCCCCAGTATACTTAAGACCAGATTGTAAGATTTTAAGTGATTTAATTAAACAGAAGGATGACGGAAAGGAAATATTCTGTTTCATTCAAAAGGTTACTTCCTTTTTAGCCTATATCACGTGTCCACCCTTTGGAGATCAGTTCACCCATTTCACCAGGAATATTTTGAGTACCTAGGCTTTGGAGTCCAAGACCATCCATGGCAGATTCCAGGGAGGGGAAGTATATCTTTCTTTCTCAAGACTAAAGATTTATTCTAAGCTATATTCCTGGCCCAGTAATTATCTATTTCCAGTTGATTAACAGTAGGAATACCCATTCTCATGATGTAAAACTCCACTTGTGCCAATTGAAATGTGGTCT
>NW_011888980.1:14029-21842 GCF_000151845.1 Pteropus vampyrus | reverse complement strand
ATTAACTGTTTCAAATAGTTTCCCTACTCCAATACTCCAATATGACTTTTCTTGTTAATGAAGAGACTGCCTTCTCTATTTTCATGATTGATACTTGTCATTTATTAAAAACCTGTTTTGTTCCATAACTAGAAATCATGGCACCAAAATAGGAATGTGGAACTTGGAGATCCGAGTTTTAAGAAGACTAAACCAGAACAGCGGGAGTTTTGTGAGCCTCTGCTTCAATTTCCTCTTTCATTAAATAGTCTGGATACTCTCTGTTGTGCAAATATTTTCTGAACATCTGATACCTGAAGTTCTGTTATCCATAGGAAAAAAAAAATTGCTCTTCCTTTAAGTCTCCAACCCTTGCCTTTCCCTATGAGGCTCATGCCTTACAACTTGAAATTCATGAAGCAAAAATTGGGGTTCTGGAAAGCAAGCAAGCTGTCTAGGTTAAGAGGAGATGTCATGTGAGCCTTGCTTCCTCATCTAGAGGACAGCCACTGTAGCAGAAGTCAATAGCCCCAGGATTCTATAAATTGCAATTCCAAAGGTCAATAGATTGCTATTTGATCACCACAGTGCAAATTGGCAGAAGAATAAAAGATATTTTGCCTTGTTAATTTTAGGAAAGCAAACTGATATTTGTGTCGCTAGTTTCTCTTGATCTACATGGTGCTGCCAGAGGCTATTAGGCTACCTGTAGAAAACACAGGTGAGTTAGAAACGCTGAACAAAAGCAGTGGTTCTGAACCCCGAACAAACACTGAGCCACTATTCTCCAGAAATTCTGATTCAATTGTTCTGGGGTGCATCCCTAGCATTCATTTTTCTTTTTCTTTTTTAAGTTCCCAGGTGATTATAATTGCAGCTGTGATTGAGAACCACAGCTCTGAAGCCACCTGCCCCATTCTCTCCCTTTCTATCCTCTAATGTCATGTGTAACTCACTTGCAGTCCACCATGTGATGGCAGTGGTGTACCCCTCATCTCATTAGGTACTAGAATATAGGAGATACACAATAAAAGTCTGCAAAAGGAAAGAAAGAATGAGGAAACGATGATAAGAGGAAAAAAAGTTAGAAAGAAAAGGGGGAGGAGCAAGGAAAAGGGGCTGGGTAGAAAGGAATGATAAACAACAGTTTGTCTCTTGCAAACCTTAGGTCTACAACTCTTTCTACCCTTAAATCTTTTCTATGATAGAGCCCTTCAGAGTTATCTTGCCACTAAAAAAAAAATACCACTTTCATTCTAGAATTCCTTTCTAAATGGACTCAATGTAATTTTTTAGATGTTGCCATGGGGAATAATATTTTCCTCCTTTTGAAAGGCTGAAAGGGGAAGACAATGACCTAATGAGAGAATGAAAGGCTGCACAACTGGGTGGCTTTTTGATTATTCTAGGACTTCACATGCTCTGACTGCAATGTGAAGCCCTGCTCTTTGAAAAGACACATTTGACTGTGTTGGAAAGAATAGCTCAGCAGTAGAATCAGTGGTATATCTCCCCAAATTGTATATTTTAAATCGATAATCCTCCTCTGAGAATAATTTCTATTATGTCAAATGCACCCAGAGTAAAGACTTATTCATTTATGACCTGTGATTGGCTAGACATATTCTCATTAAATTGGGTTACATTTAGTATATGTGGGAAGGGCAGGTCTAAGTTGTAAAGGGTGCTTTTCATCATAAAAGACCATATTTTAGAGGAACAGATTGCTGGTGGCTATAAAAACTTGATTCCAGAAGGCTTTCAATCAAGGGGGAAAGAATCTTGAAGATCAACGAAACGTTGAACATTCACGACAAGCAGATTTCTGTGTCTCCCACAGTGCACGACAGGGACAAGATCAGAGAGAGTCCAAGGTTATGGAACATTTGAGCAAGAACCCTGAATTGTATGCACCAGGCTACCGTAGGTGGCCGTTAGCTTAGGCTGGCTAATCGAGGATAGAAGAGCTGGTCACATGGATGCAGTGCAGAATAATGGCTAAAAGCACAGAGTTAGGTGTCAAACAATCTTGTGTTAGAATTCTTTCTCTACCTCTTACTGGTTGAACGTCTACACACACGCACACACACACACACACACGCACACACACACACACACACACACACACAGAGAGAGAGAGAGAGAGAGAGAGAGAGAGAGAGAGAGAGAGATTGAGATTCTGAGCTGAGCTGAACTAAGTAAGGTTTCCTTCTTAATGGTAGGCCTAACATCATCTTAGAAAATGTTCTTCATATCAGAGGCAAACACCTGTGATTATCACTATTTCTGGTCATTACTGAGAACTATGGGGAAAGTAAGTTATAGTTCATAAGAACTATATATGAACATAAAATGATGACTAGTTATCCAGTAACCTGAGTATATAGTCTACTGAGAAAAACACTCAGCAAGTCATATATAGCAACATCAGATGCTGCCTGCAGCAGCAACTTTCTGTAAATTATCTGACCATGTAAGAGTCATCTAACAGCATAATCAGAAGAATATTGTTTCATAAAAGCACAGCTCCTGAATGCTTTACCATGGGTAAATTTCATCTTTGTTTATAAAATATGTTGAACTTGTGCACTGCCAAGAATTTTGGATTAGAAAAACATGAGTTCTTTTTTTATTGAAAAAGTTCCTTGCTCTTTGTTGTTCAACTTAGGGTTCTATTCCTGGAAGTGGACAGAGTTGGATTAGACGGTTTTGAAGGTGCCTCTTAAGACCCAAGAGTCTTCCTGATTTATGGTAGGATTTTTCACTCCCTGAAAGGTTATAAGAATGTTTGTTTTTCAAAGCAAATGTCACAGTTACTTACAAGAATTTGCAAGGTTCGGAGATGAACGATAACATTAACAGAATGGCAAGTGATTGTTAACCTTGTCTAGACTTAATTATGAAGTCAGTTAGAGTTCATAATTGCTGGAGAGTTTGTGAAGCTGAAAATCCTAGATTTGAGCTTCATACACTTTCATAACAGATGGCAAGTTAAGGTTATATCATAATAAAAAACCATTCACCTTTGAAGGGACTAATACAGTAGAGAATTATTGCTGACAGAGCCCAGAAACATGATAACTCATTCTTTAATGTTTTCCCACAACTATTTCTAGTTAACATTTTAAAAGCGAGCGCATATTTAAATGCAAAGATGTCATCTTCTATGAAATATTTAACCGTCATTCTCCAGTAATCAAATCTTCTTGCTCAAATAATATTTATTAAGGACCGATGTTTATAGTGTGGTATGTTAGATAGTATATAGAGTAAAAAAAATCTGGCTTAAACATAGATGTTCATACAAATAGATAGACAAGCAGGCATAAAATTCTTCAGTGAAGAGAAACCTGGCAATGCCAGGCAAGAACCCTAGCTAATAAACAAATAAAAAGGATAGTAAAAATGTTTAACAAGTTCTCACTTATAAAGTTTTCTTGTATGACGCATACATGGCTTTAGGTTATATGTAGGCAAATTTCACCTCTTCTTTCTTAGGATGTTCTGTCTGTTTAGTAGCTGCTTTTTACTAAAGACCTTAAAAGGATTTCACTGCCTTTTTATTATACATAAGCTTTAGTGCTCAGATTTTCATGGTGTTGGGTATGTAATTCTTTGGGAATAGTGGTCATATAAGCTCTCTTTAAAAAATAACCACTGACTTTTTGTTATCTGCCAGTTTCATAATTATTTTGAACCCCTTTAATTAATGTAATTGTCACATTCACGTATTTATATATTCATGCATAAATTCATTCATTAATTCTTACATTAACTCAACAAAAAATCCCTGTCTTAATTGCTGAGGCTCCAACTTAGAAAACATTTGTTCTCTGCCTTCCAGCTCAGTCTTGGTGAAAGGCATATTTCTGAAGAGACAGTGGTGTGTGAACTGTGCCTTAATGGTGGTACAGACAGGATGCTATTAGAACAAAGAAGAATGGCAGTTCACATTTCTCAAAACCACTGTTTTATTGCCAGACTGCCCCAGGTTTTCCTTAGCTGATAGTAGAGACTTTAGGAATCCAATATGGAGTCAATACTGTGCCACATGTCAAAGGGGCATCAGAAGTGGGCTGCTGTCAGAATCATCTTGGGGAGAGGCATCATTTGTCAAGAATACAATCCATAATTTTCCTTGCTGGACATTCTGATGCAGTAAGTCTAGGGTGAGGCTTAGGAAGTCATATTTTTAACATGAGTTCCAGATAATTCTAATTATTAGCAGATTTGAGAAAACAGCCTTAAAAATTCAAAATTTATATATGTGCATATATATAACATGAAAAAGGAAAGGAGATGCATAATCACTGCCTTAGCACTGCTTTAATAAAACTTTAGCTTAATCCAAAAACCTGAAGGCCTTAAATTAAGGTTATGGGAAATAAGCTTTATATAGGAAATAAAAAAGAGAATATTTTTATTTTGTGATATTTATGTTTTTTCCAACTCAAAGTGTCTTCTCTCTCCTAGCCTAGGTTTCCACTTTAAAATAACTCCACTGTGAGCCTAACTTTACATAGCTAATTAAATGTTAAATGAAAGAATTTATTTTAGGAAGATGCTAATGCATACCAAGATATGTGCCACTGGTTCATAATGCATTTGCAGATACCCCAATGCCCTTCACCTCTCAGCCTCTAGCCTAATATGCCAGCTCTCTGCAAGCCCCATTACCATATCACATCTGATGCTTTAGTGCGAGGGCCTCATCTTAGAGTTGGTCAAGAGCCTTATACCCAAGTCCTCTGGACTGGACTTTTCTGTCCTGGTTTGGTCAGACAGATGCTATAGGGTCCAGCACTACTCATGTCAGGTTCCAAGAGAAGGGATGAGGGAGAAAAGGAGAAGGACCTGTTGGTTAACTGGGTGTGTGATTGCAATTCTTTTTTGCTATTTGCCCCTCCTTCTCTGGCTAACACTGCCTGGCCTCAATCCCATCCATGTGGTAGGTGTTCAAATGCTGGCTCTCTCATGAACCACATCTGTTAGTTCTAGGAGGTCTTCTCCATTGCATAGTTCCATTTTCACTCCCTTTAGCTCCTACCCCTAGTAATAATACATGGCCTTCTTGCTTCCAGGGCACCCTTGTCTGGTGGACTTCCCTCCTAGGATGATTACAAGAAGAAGGCTCAAACGAAGTTACTTACAATAATGCCACAGGAAATATATATACCTTTGCTATGCCAACAGTGAGAGTGTAGATTATTGCTCACCCAGCTCTGTTAGTTACCACTGCAGCAGATATAGTAATGCTCAACAAATAGTTCAGGTGCTTCCTTGTATTTCCCAGTCCCTTCTGCAGCTAAGAAAAGACCAAGTAACTAGATTTGACCAATGGTCTGAATGGAAATTCCATGTGCCATGTTGAGTTAGAAGCAATTAAGAGAAAGTGTGAGTTCTCCATTCTATCTTCCCTTTCACCAGCTACCCTGAAAGCCACATGTTGAGATGGCAGCATCATAAGATGGCTCAACCTGGAACCCCAAGAAATTGTGTTTAACAGGATCTCTCACTAGTCATATTAGACATTGAGAGTGAACAAGAAATAAACCTTTGTAATGTAAGCCATTGTGATCTGGAGGTTAATTTGTCACCACAGTAAAACCTACCTTCCTATCCATATAGCTTTCTATCTTGGCAAATATTTATATGTAATTATTTTATATATCAATATTTATAATATGAATTTATGTAAATATATACATATTATCTTAGTTATGTATAGTTCTACCATATATACATATGGTAGAACTATGTCATTATGTTATATACAATTATTTTATTACATATATAAATAAGCGAATGTTTTATAAAATATAATATATCCTATATTATATAAAACATAAATATACTACACTAACATAATACAATTGTCATTAGTAAAATAAATAATGGAACAACTTAAAATCAACACTGAGGCAATCAGGGTATGATAATTTAGAAAATAATTAGTAATTAATGTATTATTATAATGCCCATTCCAAAAAAGACATCAGAGCATACACAGAAAAGTGATTCACTCTATGATTAATTAATAAATTATATACAAACAATTTTTAAAACTTGGAAAAGAGAAATGAACATATAGAAAATGAAGAAGTAACATCCCACCTACTACATCTATCTGTAATACATCGCCTAAAGTGTGAAAGTCCCTGAGAGCTGCCAAACTGTCACCAAGGTGACGCAATTTACTTTGTAGGAGAGGCTGCCCTCTTCTTCATGTTAGAACGAGGCCCAGAGTTTGTGTGAAATTCAGTTTCCTGGTCCAAAATTGTGGGTCTGCAGATTAGAAGTAGCAAGAGAACAAGCTGTGTTCTATTGCAGTGGGTCCCAATACCTAGGAAGGAGAGAACAGAGTCAGTTGTCAACTCAGTGAGGCATCAGAAAAGCAGTAAGACCACACTTAAGTTTAACAGTCATAAGCTGTTTAATGCCAGGGATAGTTCTGAGAAATGCATCATTAGGTGATTTTATTTTGTGAACGTCTTAGAGTACACTTACACAAACCTAGATGGTATAGTCTTCTACACACCTAGGCTATTGTTCCTAGGCTACAGACTTGTACAGCATGTTACTGTACTAAGTAATGTAGGCAACTGTAGCACAATGATATTTGTGTATCTAATATATCTAAACATAGGACAGTTACAATAAAAATGCGATATGAAACATAGAAAATGGTACACCTGTATAGAGTGGGCACTTACTGTGAATAGAGCTTGCAGGACTGGAAGTTGCTCTGGGTGAGTCAGTGAGTGAGTGGTGAGTGAATGTGAAGGCCTAGGACATTACTGTACACTGCTGTAGACTTTATAAACATTGTACACCTAGGCTATACTAAATGTATACAAATATTTTTCTTTCCTCGATAATAAATTAACCTTAGTTTACTGTAATGTTTTTTATTTATTTTTTATCATCTTAAATCTTTTTTACATATACCAATAACAGTCATTTATTATCATTATCAAGTATTATATATTGTACATAATTAGCCTACACAGAGTCAGAATCATCAAGGTCACTGTCTTCTACCTCTACATCTTGCCTTAGCATGGTGACATATAAGTGGAGGTGCTGTCCCTTTTTTACAGTAATAGGGTACAAAATTATAATTTGACAATTAAGATTTTTGTTAGTAATTGAAAACACCTCATTTCTAGTAGCTTTACTAGATATGGAGAGTAATTTTAACATCTACTGAGTGTTTACTATGAACCAGGACTATGCTGAACACTGTACAGTAGTCCCCCCTTATCTGCAGGAAATACGTTCTAAGACCCCCAGTGGATGCCTGAAACCACTCATAGTTCTGCACCTTATATAAACTGTCATTTCCTGTGTGTATATGCAATTTATAGCTTCTCTTTGGCATGTCTGAATTGCCAGCATCACTACTCTTGCACTTTCGGGACCTTATCAAGTAAAATAAGAATAACTTGAATACTAGCACTGAAATACCATGATGGTCGGTTTGTTAACTGAGATGACTACTAAGTGACTAATAGGCGGGGAGCACATACAGCATGAACACACTGGGCAAAGGGATGATTCACATCCTGGGCAGTACAGTGCGAGACAGCACAAGATTTCATCACCCTACTAAGAACAGCGTGCATTTTAAAACTTATGGAATATTTATTTCTGGAATTTTTCACTTAATATTTTAAGACTGCAGTTAACCGAAACTGAGGAAAGCAAAACCATGGATAAGGGGGAGACTGCTGTATATGCAATATCTCGTTTGATCATTACAACCTACTATTATTATAGTAGGTTATTATCATAGCTACTTTATGGATGAGAAAACTGAAATGCAGACAGATTC
>NW_011888980.1:3929-12184 GCF_000151845.1 Pteropus vampyrus | reverse complement strand
GGTGAAGTGGAAGTGAAGTTTGCCAGGTGGCCAGTTCCTCAGTTTTGCTTCTGTTGTTGCCTCTAGACGTGAAAGTCATTTTGAGAATGATGGCAATGATTGTGCTACTGACTATAGCTGAATCCGTCTGGACTTTGGTTTGATGATAAAACAAGCAGTGCTTTTCTCCCTAATCTGTAGGACACTGTGAAATTTGATAATATCATGAGGGGCATTACAATGAAATTTGAGAGATAAGTTGCTCTGTCGTAAGAGTTGAGTAGATGGCACTACCTACCCAAAGCCATTGTGTTTCAATGGACTTCTCAAATCAACTTTTCAGAAACAAGTTATTTTTGTAAGGCCAGGATTTAATTAGAACATCTGTGTACCTAATAGTAAAAGAGTGCTTTCTGATCTTCCTTCATTTCCCAGAATCCTTTATTTGCCCTACTGTTCAATAAATTTCTAGTTTCTGGAGGGGATTTGAATAAGAAAGAGAGCCTTTGTTGAGGTTTTGAGGTGAGGGTGGTTTTTCTAGAATATTCCATGATGGTTTGAAAAATTAAGACCTCTAGGCCTAACAGAGGTACATTTCTACTGCAGATGTTCTATGAGATTTTTCTGATTTCTCTCTAGGTCTTTCTCCAGTCTGCCTTATGGATTTCTACTACAACATTTTCGTATTTGGTGATTGTTTCTCATTGAATGAATTGTGACTATGGCAAATCTTGTATTAAAAATATTTTTAAATGAAAAAAATTTAAATGAATAAAGCCATTCTGTTACTAAATATAACTGTTTTGTTTTCACACCTGTCCACAATAGGTGCCATAGATCTTATTTGGAGTTTTAATAAATTAAAAATCACCACTAAAGAATAGGTTCTGATTATTCAAGTGACCACACTAAGCAAAGACTGATCTACTCATTTTTTTTTTTTTTACCTCTTCCTCTGAACATTATTTTTATCTCTCCTCTGAGAGATGCTCATCTCAGGTTCTAATTTGTCTAATAGAGTCTAAGTCAGGGATCAGCAAAATACAGGCCAAATCTGGCCAGCAGCCTTTTCTGTGAATAAATGTTTTATTGGAACACAGCCACACCCGTCTATTTAAGTACTGTCTGTGCTGTGTTTGTGCTATAACAAGAACAGAGTTGAGGAGTTGCAACAGAAAACATGGCCCACAGAGATGAAAACACTTACTATTGGCCTTTTATAGAAAAAGTTTGCCAACCTTGGTCTAAGATTTAATTCTATACATTCTTTGATTAACAATTAAACTAGGAGCTCCTTGAAAGCACAGCCAAATTATATTTCTCTTTGTATCTTTAGTCTCTATCACACTGCCTTGTTGGAAAGAAGTGTTCAAATTCAGAATGAAAGAAAGTAGCCCAATCTATCTGTATAAATAATCATACTCCCCCACCACCAATGCTAAAGAATATGGGGACGAACCATTGAAAATCAGACATAGGGGGATTTTTTTTAATCTGGAAAATGTGGAGTTGATTTTCAGGAAATCTGTATCAATGAGGCAAACTCTGATCTTGGTGTGCTGCAACATGTTGCTTCTGTTTTCGTTCTAGAAATTCTGGGATGGGAAGGCAGGAATATGAGGGAAGAACCAATACATTTTTCTGCCCCAAGAGAATTTTCATACCTAATAATTTCCCAGAAGTATTTATAAGGATGTCCCAGTGTCATTTGCTGGGAATCTTGGCCATAGAGTAGCTAAGTGAGCTTGCTGGGGATGTTTGTATCCCCCGCTCATTCATCCCAGTGGGCAAATTTTGTGTTGACATTTGGCATTGCATGAGAAAGGAGGCTTAGGGGAAGCAAATGGAGCCTGTTCTCTGTACTCTTTCTACCCCCTTTGAATGCTCTTGGTTGACTTTTCCTATATATGTGAATCTGGGAAATGACTGGAATGTAAATGATTTAAAAAGTTCCCAGATCTAATACCTTGTTTGAGTCAGCATTGGAAAGGGCTCAGGGAAATATCCTGGCTAGTTTTCTCATTAACTAAGCCAGAAGTGGCAAATATATAGAAAGTTTGTGACCACTCTGACCCTTTCTCACTCTTTTACTGTCAGACATCAGTAAGAGATCACTGTGTTCTTTCGGAAAATCTCAGAATTTTTTAAATGCTCCAAATTGCTGCCACCAACTGGAATTAGCATGTGAGATGAGACCTCACTTTCCAAAGCTGGTTTTACATAGACCTAAACGTGAGCATCTTATTCCATCTTCTATTTCTTCCTTAGCGACTCATGAAGTAGTTGATCCAGGCCTTGAAGGCAGGAAGAGAAGAAGCCTAGCAGCCAAGGCATTCTCAGCTCAGTTCAGAGCACAAAGGTATGAGGTAACCAGATGGAGTAAAGCAGAGTATGCATTGGAAAAGCACAGGAAATGAATTTGGAACAAGAGGGAGGAGCCAGATTAAGGTTGGCATTGGCATCGAGCCAGTATATTTGAAGGTGATTTGCAAAGTCAGTATTCCCGAAGGCTGGTTATTAGTCAGATTCTCCAGTAAAACAGAACCAATAGGATAGGATGTGTACACACACACACACACACACACAGGAGTGGAGGTGGGGATTTATTTTAAGGTTTGGCTCATTCCATTGTGAAAACTGGCAAGCTCAAAATCTGCAATGCAGGCTGGAAATTCTACCAGGAGTTGTTGCAGTCTTGAATCTGAAAGCAGTCTGGAGGGAGAATTCCTTCCTCTTTGAAGGATCTCAGTCTTTTCTCTCAAGTCTTTCAACTGATTGGATGATGCTCACTCACATTATGGAAAGTCATCTGCTTAATTCAAAGTCTATTGATTTAAGTGATAATCACACCATTAATTGTAACATTGACTAGTGTCTGACCAAACAGGGCACCATAGCCTAGCCTAGTCAAAACATCAAAATTAACTGTCACAGTCCACATAGGTAATTTTCAGCGGCAGATAGAGTCATGTTTTTAAATTTGTATTAGCTATTTTAATTTCATTTAAACAAAACTTCCGATTTTACAGAAATTATTGGTTAGTAAAAAGGCAATTTTAAAATGTGAAATAGAGTTGATATTAAAAATTATTAAATAAATATTGGATACAGATGGTATATGGAAGTGGTGAGTATATAAAGATTGTACTGAAGTGATCAAGATTAGAGAATGGTGACAGAGAAGCACTCTACTTCTGTGACAAGAAAATGTCATAGAAAAATGGGGTTTTAGAAAGATTCATTCTGTCGCCCAGAAAAAAAACCATGAACAGAAAGAATTCAACAAATAATAAATGCAAAATTGTTTTCTCTTGCTGTAGTAACAAAATAATGTATTTTCTAAGGAGGATAACTTTTGCCATATTTTCTGAATGTAATTTTCCCAATCTGTTTTTTTTTTTTTTAGTTGCTCGTGCCACTTTTTTTTTTTTTACAAATAGAAGTTTTAAATTTTACGTAATCTGAGTAGTTGGTCTTTTGCTGTATGATTTTTTTAAAAGGATTTTGAGCTAGGAAATCCTCCCTGGTTTTAATTTACAGATCTAATACCTTGTTTGAGTGAACACTTGGATAAGAATATTTTAAAAATAGTTAACTTTTTAATGTATCTAGAATTTACTTTGTTATGCACTGTTAAGGTTAGGTCTAAATTAATTTTATTCCCTTAAATTCCTACTAAGTTATTCCTGCACAAGTTAAAGAATAGTTCTTCCTTTCTGGTGATGTCACTTCTATTTTCTAGCTAAATTTTATATGGAACACAATCAATGTCTGGACGATCTAGTCTGTGTTCTATATCTGTATATTTTTCTTCTTTCAGTAGTGTCTTATTGTAATTATCAGAGCTTTATAACATATTTAAATATGTAATATGGCTAGTCCCATATTATATTCTCATTCAAAATTTTCTTTGATAAACATATCTGTTTTTCTTTCTGAGAACATAAGAATCTAGTTATACTCCAAAATTTTCATAGAACGTTAATTGGATTTTGGATATATCATTATGAGAATTGTAATAAATTTATGTATAATTCATTTATGTATAAATTTATGTACATTTTTAATCAACTTTTGATGTTCATGACTACCTGGCACAGATTAGAGTCAATGAATTACTCTAAAATAATAACAAAGACATTTCATCTCTGTTGTCTCCTTCACTTGTTCAATTTAAATGTATAAATAGTCAAACTGAATTTAATTCTTTGTTTTTATTTTTACAACTAAATGTCCGGTTGATACATAATCCAACAATAAAGGAGCAGAATAAAAGAAACAATAATAAACATTGTCAGTGAATGGATTTAGAATCTCTTAAAGGTAAGTAAGTCACATTTCAACTTACCTTTCATTTTCATTTCTCAGCATTTCAAATTGAAACTTGTGATTTCTTTCTCCAAGAATCTTCATAGGTTTTCTTTTTCTTCTTCTTAGTTCCTTTGCCCTCTTCATGCTGGTGCTATTTGTACAGCTGGTTCTCCTGTCCCTAGCTAATTCTTGGTACTTTTGAATCTCTCTTGACAACAAAAAGCAGTGATAAGAATGATTCAGTGGAAATTTGATCTGTTCTCATCTTAGCCACCTGTAAGAAGCAACCTGCTATGAACTAGAATTGTAATGCTGGATATTATCTGACTCCTGCAGGCCTCTCTGCCTTTTTTGTCCTGGTGAATGACTGCTAAAGAAATTTAAAGCAGGTAAAACATGAACTGGACATATTGCTTTCTTGTGGGTAAAACTGAAGAGGGTTATCAGAGATTCTAGAATTTGTTTATTGGGTAAAGCATTTAAGTATATTCACATAAGTTGCTAACTGATGCAGTGATGTCTTATTTTCCTCTACCCTAGACTTTCAGCTTTGAACCTAGATGTACAAGCAAGACAAAACAACAACCAAAACAAAGGAATCTCTATCCATAAAACACTTTAGCTGCAAAGACTGACAGCCTACAGAATAGAGCTGACATGATGTGATTGGTCAGTGTACTGATATGAAGGAAAGGAATCCTTAATTTTTAGCTGGCTAAGGAAGTCCAGTTATAATGCAGAAAAGTTAAGAAATGGTAGGAGAAAGTAAAACAACAAACAGAAGAGAGAAAAATCACATAAGAAAAGTATAAGGAACAGAAGAAACAGCAACCTTTAGAGTTGTGGTACCAATGTTGAAGATCATGGAGACCACTATTATAATACTGGCCGCCAATAATCCGCATCTTCCAGCATATGCTCTTTTGTAGTCCTTTCCCTTTGAACCTGAACTGGAACTATGACTTATTTTAACTGGACTGGCAGAATAATGCTATATCAGTTCTTGATCTAAGCCTTAAGAAGTTCTAACTTTATGGTCTAAGGAAGCCCTGCTCTGCCTTCTAAGAATTTTGTTAGCCCGCTAGAGCCATGTGGAGAGGCCACAAGAGAAGTTAGGTAAGAGAGAGAGGCACTGTGAGAGAAGCCCAGCAATCTCAGTGTCCCAACTAAGCCCAGGCCCCTGCTGACTGATTAGCCAGATGAATCCACATGAGTGACCATTGGCAAGATCAACAGAAGAATCATCCTGCTAAGCCCAGCCCAGATGCAGAATTATGAGCAAATACAATAAAATATTCACTGTTTTAAACCACTGTTGTTTTTTTTGTTTGTTTGTTTTTCTTGTTTTTTTTTTTTTTTTTTTTTTAACACAGTAAAAGATAGCTGCTCGTATAATAATGGAGTAGAAGAGTCAGGGATCAAGGCCCAGTGACTCTACTATCTAGGAGCAGTGATCCCCAACCATTTTGGCATCAGGGAATGGTTCTCTTCTGAGAATATAATGCCTGATGACCTGAGGTGGAGCTGAGGTGGTGATGCTAGCACTGGAGTGTGACTTCAAATAGATGAAACTTCTTCGCTCTCTGGCTCACCGCTTACCTCCTGCTGCATAGGCCCGGTTCCTAACAGGCCATGGACCTGAACTCCTGCAGCCCAGGGGTTGGGAACCCCTGGTGTAGAGTGAAGATGCAGGCCTGGGACCACAGCAAGGCTAGTTCAAATTTTCACTTTGCTGCTTTTGAGCTCTGTGGCCTTGGGTAAGCTATTTAGTCTTTTGGGGGCTCAGTCTTGTTATCTATAAAATGAAGACAATATTTCTTCTCACACAGAATAGTTAAGCAACGAATGACTGAACATTTGGGGAAAATATTAAGTACTCGCGAAATATTAGTTCTGTTCCATTTCCTTCCCTGTGGTTTCCTGACCCCTTGAGGGCATAAAAGTGATAAACTATTTTCCCCATTAAGAGTAGTTCTTAATGGTGACGGCAGATTTGTCATAGGTCAGTTTTGTACTATGTGTGTCTATTAGATAAACCACCATTGTGTTTATATTAAAAAGAGGTAAACTAATAAATAAGCGATAGAATTTTTTTAATGATGGCAGGCTTGGGAGACACTGCTGATATCAATTTGAAGTTTCATCTATTTGAAGCACATTTGTGTCTATATCCCAGACCATGTCCACCTGCTCCTCTGGAATACCACAGTTGTTTATTAGACTAAGCTTGGAACATCCAGGATCATTGAAGTTACATTTAGCTTATTTATTTTTTTCAGAAGGCATAAAGGCATATGCTATCTTTCCATTAGATTTTTACAAAAAAAAAAAAAAAAAAGCATTACCATCTCGATTGCTTGTAAAGGTTACTTAGGCAAAAATTGCACATCTTGAGGCAGTACTGGATAACATTTGGTTCTCTTTGAGTACTTATCTTTATACTAGAAGGTGATTTAGGGCCCTGGAAAGAAAGGAGTCCCATATTGAGTGTCTAAGTCATGTTAAAACTGCCATCATCATGTTTTCAAGCCTTCTGAAAGAAAACATACAGAACGCACACAAAAGAAAGGATTAAGGAAGAAAGAATTAATCCTTCTCTGGCCTCAGTTTCTAATACGTAAAATAAGAAAGTCAGACGAGAAGTTCTCTAGGGTCACTTCCAGCTCTGAGTGTAGCAGACACCTCAGACCCTGTGCTTGTATTAGCCCTTCGTGAGCAGTGAGATTAAAAACGCAGGTTCCTTTCCAGCAACACTTTAATTGCAGAGCTTTAAATAGAAAAAGAATCAAAGTGCTCTTTTAGATTGTTTTTAAATTTTTATTTTTAATTGTTTTTATTGTTTCCATTTTATTTGAAAAGAGAACTGAAAGCTGCAATTTGCCAAACTGCTGCACACGTTTCCTTGCCAGACAACTCTGCCCCAGCAAGTTGACCTAAAACAATTTTCTAAAATGTATTTTTAATGAGAAAATGAGATTCCTATAATCTGTCTTAAACATGTTATTTCCTTCAGACATCTTACAGGGCTCTGGAGTCTCCATACCTCAAGTGCCAAGAGCATGACAAAGGAAATCAGACCTGTTTAGTATGTACCCCGTGTTAGTCTAGTTCGATGTTGCTTTTCTTTTAATGGCTTAGGAGAGCCATTCGAATGCTTTGATTCTAGTAATCAAAGTGGAGAGGGTAGGTGAATGTCCATATGTTTAGCCTATTAAAATGGCCATATCCAAAGCTGAAGCAGAGTAAATCCTTACCAAGGACTCTGAATTAGGAAGGCAGGTCAACATGGAAGAAAGCAGGAGAAAGAAAGGGGAGCTAAAGTAAGTCTGAGAGTTTCCTTCTCTCTAAATGAGGTCCCACAATTACGGTGGACCTTTGTTAATACTCCCTCCAATGGAGAGAGGGAAAGTTCTCCCAAAGTCTCTCTGTATGTTTTCAGAATGCTGACTCACCCCAGACTTCACAGTGGAGCATGTACTTTAGACCACAGTTTCTAGAAATATTTTTGGAATAGGACCAGTTGTTTGCTTCCTCTCCCATACCCCTATGCACTGAGGACCAATATTGTGCAAAATACAATAAAAACGAGTCACTAGAAAAAGGACACATGAAACAAAAACATAAGAAATACAATTTTTTATTATTAGATTTAACTACTCTGTTAAATGACAATAAAGATTTCTAACCATCTTCAATTTCTATACTTAAGTGTTGCAGATGGTAACAAAAATGTGAAAACAGTCATTGGTCCAGATTACATTCTGACTAGACCTGACTTAGACTAGACCAATGGTATTCTCTGGTTCCCAGTATTTATTTCAGGAGGGTTCTTATAGGTCCCATTCCTGGTCCCATTCACTTGAATATCGGGACTTTAGTTAGAACACTGAGAAATATTCTGTTTTTCCTGCTAGGATGCCATCTTGAGACCACAAGAGCAGGGGCTTAGGAATGAGTTCTGAAAA
>NW_011888980.1:0-2934 GCF_000151845.1 Pteropus vampyrus | reverse complement strand
TTTAAAAAAAAAAAAAAAAAAAAAGCATTACCATCTCGATTGCTTGTAAAGGTTACTTAGGCAAAAATTGCACATCTTGAGGCAGTACTGGATAACATTTGGTTCTCTTTGAGTACTTATCTTTATACTAGAAGGTGATTTAGGGCCCTGGAAAGAAAGGAGTCCCATATTGAGTGTCTAAGTCATGTTAAAACTGCCATCATCATGTTTTCAAGCCTTCTGAAAGAAAACATACAGAACGCACACAAAAGAAAGGATTAAGGAAGAAAGAATTAATCCTTCTCTGGCCTCAGTTTCTAATACGTAAAATAAGAAAGTCAGACGAGAAGTTCTCTAGGGTCACTTCCAGCTCTGAGTGTAGCAGACACCTCAGACCCTGTGCTTGTATTAGCCCTTCGTGAGCAGTGAGATTAAAAACGCAGGTTCCTTTCCAGCAACACTTTAATTGCAGAGCTTTAAATAGAAAAAGAATCAAAGTGCTCTTTTAGATTGTTTTTAAATTTTTATTTTTAATTGTTTTTATTGTTTCCATTTTATTTGAAAAGAGAACTGAAAGCTGCAATTTGCCAAACTGCTGCACACGTTTCCTTGCCAGACAACTCTGCCCCAGCAAGTTGACCTAAAACAATTTTCTAAAATGTATTTTTAATGAGAAAATGAGATTCCTATAATCTGTCTTAAACATGTTATTTCCTTCAGACATCTTACAGGGCTCTGGAGTCTCCATACCTCAAGTGCCAAGAGCATGACAAAGGAAATCAGACCTGTTTAGTATGTACCCCGTGTTAGTCTAGTTCGATGTTGCTTTTCTTTTAATGGCTTAGGAGAGCCATTCGAATGCTTTGATTCTAGTAATCAAAGTGGAGAGGGTAGGTGAATGTCCATATGTTTAGCCTATTAAAATGGCCATATCCAAAGCTGAAGCAGAGTAAATCCTTACCAAGGACTCTGAATTAGGAAGGCAGGTCAACATGGAAGAAAGCAGGAGAAAGAAAGGGGAGCTAAAGTAAGTCTGAGAGTTTCCTTCTCTCTAAATGAGGTCCCACAATTACGGTGGACCTTTGTTAATACTCCCTCCAATGGAGAGAGGGAAAGTTCTCCCAAAGTCTCTCTGTATGTTTTCAGAATGCTGACTCACCCCAGACTTCACAGTGGAGCATGTACTTTAGACCACAGTTTCTAGAAATATTTTTGGAATAGGACCAGTTGTTTGCTTCCTCTCCCATACCCCTATGCACTGAGGACCAATATTGTGCAAAATACAATAAAAACGAGTCACTAGAAAAAGGACACATGAAACAAAAACATAAGAAATACAATTTTTTATTATTAGATTTAACTACTCTGTTAAATGACAATAAAGATTTCTAACCATCTTCAATTTCTATACTTAAGTGTTGCAGATGGTAACAAAAATGTGAAAACAGTCATTGGTCCAGATTACATTCTGACTAGACCTGACTTAGACTAGACCAATGGTATTCTCTGGTTCCCAGTATTTATTTCAGGAGGGTTCTTATAGGTCCCATTCCTGGTCCCATTCACTTGAATATCGGGACTTTAGTTAGAACACTGAGAAATATTCTGTTTTTCCTGCTAGGATGCCATCTTGAGACCACAAGAGCAGGGGCTTAGGAATGAGTTCTGAAAATGCAGAATGAAGGGATGGTGAGTCAGAAGCTGAATCTATTACTCTATTGGGGAGAAATTTAAGCCAATGAATTGAATTTTTTTGTGAAGCCAGAATTCATCTGGTTTTCTATCAACTGCAAGATAGAATCCTATGTGACATGATGATGAATCTGCACATTTCTCCATGAGTGCTCAACCATCTTCTCTTTTGCCAGTCATGTTTCTCAAACAGACCTCTGGGTATGCCTTTCTGCTCATTATGAAAACTCTAGTTTCCCACTGCCCTTAGTACAAAGTGCAAGATCCTTAAACTATCATTCAACATCTTTCAGAATTAAGTCCTCTTCTATTTTTTCAGCCTAGTTTTTCACTGCTCTCATCCTTAGGCACATATCTTATGCTTTAGTGTGATCAGACATGTACTTTTATGTATGTTATAGGTTTGCTCATGTTCCCTCTGGCTGCATTGCACTTCCTCTACCCACAACACCCTTTTCTGACTTTCTAAGAATAGAACCTTGAGAACATAAGGTGTTCATTTTTAAAAAAAATCTTAAAGATCATACATCAACATCATTCCTTCTAATTCAAGGGCTAATTTTGATAGTGTTGACAGGAGGGCAAATTCATACACCCAGATATTTGATAAAAACTACATTGTGGCCCAAAAGATCTCATTTCATAGAGAGTCTAATATGGCCATACTACCAAAATTTCAAGAATCAATAAGCTTTGACAAAGTACAACTTTAAATTATTGGAAAAATGAATAAGCAAGAAGTAAAAATGTACATGCACACAAATGTTCATAGCAGTTTTATTCATAATAGCCAAAATGTGTAAACACCCAAATGCTCATCAACTGATTAATGTATAAACAAAATAGATATCTCCATACAATGGAATATTACTTGCCATAAAAAGAAATGAAGTATTGACATATATTACAACAGAAACAAACTTTGAAACATGCTGAGTAAAAGAGCCAGATACAAAAGGCCACATATTGTATGACTCCATTTGTATGAAGTGTTTGGAATTGACAAATCTGCAGAGAAAGTAGATTAGTGGTAACCTAGGGCTGGGGAGGCAGGGAAGCATAAGAAGATTGAAAGGTGAAGGCTAAAATGAACAGAGTTTCCTTTTAGTGACGAAAATGTTCAAAAATTCATTGTGGTGCTAGATGCACAACACTGTGAATATACTATAAGCCATTAAATTGTATACTTTTAGTATGTGAATTGTATGGCATGTGAATTATGTCTCATCGAAGTGGTCTAAAAAAAGAAAGATTACAGGAGCT
>NW_011888979.1:2134747-2145855 GCF_000151845.1 Pteropus vampyrus | reverse complement strand
TAACTCCCTAGTGACTAGGGCCTTTCCAGGCCACTATCATCATTTACCTGGTTTTGCTACATCAGCCTCCTAACTGGACTCCTCTCTTCTGCTCTTATGTCCTTCAATCTACTCTCAGCGCAGGAGTCAGGATGCTCCTATTAAAATGCAATTCAGATTGTATCACTCCTCTAGTGAAAATCCTCCAGTGGCTTCCCATCTCGTTCAGAATAAAAGCCAGTTGCCATGACTATACAACATCACTGACCTCCTTTTATCAGCTCCTTTGTATACTTTGAGCATACATGTGCTGTTCCAGGCATGCCATACCTCAGGGCCTTTGCACTTGCTTCTCCTACCTGGAATGCTCGCTTCCTTGACTCCTTTAAGTTTTTGTTTAAATGTCTCCTTCTCAGGGTGACACCAATCACTTCATTTAAAATTGTGGCATTCTCTCATTGATCCATTGCTTTCTCTTCCTGATTTATCTTTTTCCTTGGGGCAAGGACTTTTGTCTTTTTAAACTGTGATATCTCCAGAGTCCAGGACGATGCTTAGCAATTAGGATGTTGAATAGATAAGATTGATAATACTGGAGAACAGAGGAATTATTGATGGATGGAGGTTCAGAAGGGAGTATGTGGAAAGACAGATGCAAAAAAATACTAACTTATTTTAGGAGGCAAGGCAGAGTAGGAACTAAGAAAGTTCCTGATACTATCTTTTGCATGTTGACTGAAGCAAATCAATACAAGTGTGTCTCCTTTCCTACACATTTACATTTGTAAGGCTTATATCTTTAATTGGGGTGGGAAAAAAACTTTGTCCCTGTGTTAAAGGAATTGCTCTATCAGGAAGATTGATGATTTACTCAGAAAGCACAGAAGCCTTCTTCTTGACTTTGAAATCATCTTACACCTGAGATGCACTTGCTTTACTCTTAAAGAGATATTATTTCTGAAGCATCAAACAGATACTATTATTATTATTATTATTATTATTAGCAGCAGCAGCAGCAGAGCAGTATTGGTTTGCCTGATTGTGAATCTAGACTCTAATCCTTTTAAGGACTGATCCCATTGTGTCCTATGTACCCAAGAATCACATATCCTAAGGATCCAGAACCCATATTGCTGAACTCCCTTTCTTCCCCCTTCAACATGAAAATCCTGCTGATAATCCCAGCACATAATCATAAGCCCCAAATCACAGATTTTCCTTGGTCTCAGGTCTTTAACACTTACCCCAAGGGGAAATAGGCAATTACAAAACTGCTCAAGGATAAGTACAGGGGTTGAAGTTAGCAAAAATGGCAGGAGAGAGGACCAACAAGGAGACTGAATGCCTAGTGGAGTGAGCAAGGAATGTGGGGAACTTGACTGTCTGTGCTTAGGGCAGGGGTACTGATCATAATGCTTTTTGTCAGATTAATTTTGTTCTAAGTTTTACCCAAGTATAACCATGAACCCTCTATAGGAGCTAAGTGTATATGAACAACATGTGATAATTGGTTTCATTATTTTGTACTCACCCTCCACATTCTTGAGTATGCATAGTTTTTGCAAATGGAAAATAAAGAGTAAACATTTGCAGAAAACCAAAGACAGGCATGGTCCTTCTTGGATGTGGTGAATTCATGAAGTTCTAGGGATTTTTAAACTCTTCCTTAATTATTAAGTAGACTACCGAGTATTTAGCAGATTTCTGCAGTGAATGACTTGTTTTGTTATTTAAGGTAGATCGTTTGACTACTTCATTCTTCAGATTGTTTGAAAATAGTATTAACAAATAGGATAATATGAATGGAAAAGTAATGGTGGAAAAATGAAACGAGATACTAATAGATACTCACAGTGAGGTTGGAAAGAATTGAAACAATCAACATACAAGTTCTAAAATTTTCATTGTGTTTTGTTGATGCACCATAGAGATTTATATTAAAAGACTTTTTAATGAACCTGGTTTGGGGTCCACTCTAGCAGCTTTTGATGCCTAATAGATTTTGATCCTTTGGCCTCTCAGTTTCAGAGAAGGGAATTCTTAGAAGAAGAACTGCCCTCATGGGGGTCATTTAGACCACTTAGTCTACACAGACCTTTCTTTGGATTCCAGTAATGTCACAGGGACATCCTGTGATTACTACTTGCTTATTTAAAATCTATCTGATAGACCTAAAAGGATTTTTTTCTATTGACAGTAAAATGTGACCGCCCTAATCAAATCCCTTAAAAATATGCCAGGCCAGAGTTTTTGCATAACTCACAATTTATCATCCCATGCTGCCTCTACCAGGGAAAACAAGAAGTTTATTTTAAAAACTTCTGAGTATAAAGGATTATACAGCTTTTATATTTGTTTTAAATATTAGATTTTACTCTGTAAGGGTAGAACCCAGAACAATGGCCTAAAATCCATAATTGTATAAAATAGACACATTGAGGACTGATCTCATTTGCATTACTTATTGTGGCCCAAGTTTTATTTCTAATATTCTTTCCTATTTAGACGTGCTCAAAATATTAGAGCTCATTCTATAGCATGTAACTGTAAGTCCCATATGTTGTTCCCACTGGTGGTAGGTGGCTGTGTGCTCAAAATATTAGAGCTCATTCTATAGCATGTAACTGTAAGTCCCATATGTTGTTCCCACTGGTGGTAGGTTGCTATTTTCAGTCACTTCATAGTTATATATAAGCTGTATTATTAATGTAAGGAGGATATGGGGTCAAAGACACACAGTCAATGTTGGATTTGGATCTTGAAGGCTTCACAGGATTCGAAATGTGAAATTTAATCTTTTAGTATTCTACAAAGAGAAACAATATTGTTTCTAGTAAAAATACAGCCTGAAAAAAATTTGAAACCTCAGCTTCCTACTATAAAGTTTCCTCCCTCCATTAAAATGTAGTTTCTTATCAAAAGAAATAAACTTTGAGAAGTTAATTTGGTTCTAGAGAAATCCTGTGGTTTCTTAAATTATATACATGTTGAATAAGGGCAATTGTTGAAAGGTATTAGAACCAAAATAATAAAAGAAAAACAGAAGAGAATTTATTATTTCTGGTGTTCTCTTTACTTTTCCTTCCAAGAGTTAGAGGACGGGGCAGTATCTCTGCATCACACATAAAACCAAATAAGTGAGTTAATTGGACATACTTATTACTCTAAAGTGTCCCAAAGTCCAGGTTTCCCAAGAGGAAAGCTTAAGTGAATGTGGATCCTAGAGACTACGCCAGTGTTCTAGGGACTTTTCAAGTAAAATACTCTGGGGATCTTCTTCTCATGGCTTTGGCCACATGACACTCAGAAACAAACAAAAAATGAGACACTACCTCTTGTCTCGCTTTCCCAGTGGATGAATAAAGCTTTAATTACTTCTTACTTCTAGCTCTGTGCATTGCACCAGCATTGGAATTAATTGTTGCTTCCTTCAGCAGTCTGCCCTCTCACCCCTAGGCTTGGTATCTGACCCTAAATAAGTGTTTGAGATGTAAGTAGTTAATGTATCAAAGAAATGGATTTTCCAGTGAAAAGGATACGTATCCTTATAAATGAATTTGGATTTTCCTCTCCCCTGTCACTGTTTAGAAATATATTTAGTTTATTTTAAGAAACCTTACAGTTGTATGCCAATAACAATAAGTTCTCACCTTAGACTTGAGAAATGCTTCTGTGTTCCAAATTTTAAAGAAAAATTAGAGTCAAGTCTCCATTAACCTGGAAGTAAGGAGTTAGTGCAGTGGTTCTCAGGCTTCTCAGTCTCAAAGCCTCCCTTTATATAACACATTTTGAGATGCCCCTTTAATATTCCGAAATGAAATTAGCAGGTAATATAATCAAATTATGAACATAATTATAATATAAAAATAAATACAAATGTAAAAGGCTAAACTGGAAGGTAAATTGTACAAATTTCCAAAACATTTCCTAGGGAATGGAACTCAACTGGGTGACAACCACTTAGCGTTCTGTCCTCTCTGGTGTTGGGTGGAGCAGTGAATTTAGAAGTAAGCTCCTTGTAACTTGGAGCAAGCTACCCATCTTCTTTGAGTCTTGGCATCTTCAAATTTAAATGAGAATACTATTTCACAGAAATACCATTTGTTATTACACAATATATTACATATGAAATACCTAGTACAATATCTAGCCCACAGTTGGATCTCAATGCACGTTGAGTCTCATCATTTTTTTTCCTCAGAGAAGTCAAAGTTACTGTGAGTCCTAGGCTTATTTGTCTCTTGCAAGGTTTACCCAGTAAGGTTTAGTGTCTTTCTACTGGGAGAAATGGGAAGTGGGAATAATTCAAAGATTGATCTGTTAAAGAATCACTGACATTTACTGCTTTCCCAGTCCCCCTTTCCAAGTCAGTGAAATAAATGTGGGTTAAATTTCCCATTCTTTTCCTTAGGTGAGTCTTTTTATGCAGATTCCAACTACATGTCGTAGGAAGTGAGGGCACTTTGCAATCTATTGTTAGGCGTGTTGAGGACTGGGTTGTGATTTGGAAAGCAAGCCCTAGCCTCTGTTTTTCCAGGACAAATGTTTATGAGGATTAGGCATTTGTAGAGACAGGTGGAGCTGGTAGAGGACAGAAGTGGTAAATTGTTCCTCCGTTCTGTGCTATTTATGCTATTAGCATTCTATGCTAACTATGAAGCAGAAACCAAGGGCATTTTCTTTTTAATCTCTAAAAAGAATTTGCTATTTCTTTCTTAAACTGCTGGCCTCCAAATAAAATCCTCTGGAATATTTTGGAGGAGAAAAATACAACTCTCTTAAGAAAACAACTCAGCCTATACTCCAAGCTCGCTGTTTGGAAAAAGATTTCTTTCCGTGCATTGAGAGGAAATTTTAAAGGCATATTTTTTTTCTTGTTTATTTAGAAATCCTTGCAAACCATGATGTTTTAACCATCATGTTTTTATATTTTAGAAAGCATAGCAGAAGGAAGTCCTTATTCTGCATAGCAAAATAAGGTCCTTTAAAAATTATCTAGAGCAGCAAAATGTTATCTCCTATTTTATACCCTCATAAACAACCTTGGATGAAAAACGCTTGTGGAAGTGCAGGCCTCTCCAGTTACTGCCTCTTCTAGGTTTCCCTTCTCTGCTTGATTCTCCTTTTTGATAAGAGATCAGGTAACCATGACAACACGGCACAGTGGAAGTCCTTTCGGTTTTGCACTTTACATAATCCTGAAAATAAAACAGCTATCTGTTTGACATTTGCTTCCTTTTCTTACAAACTTTTTTCTTTAATCTTACACAGAAGCTCCTGAAAGAAACCTGCTACTTCAGAGGATTTGCTGTCCCCCAATATGACTTCCTATTAGTAGCGGGGTTAACTTTGCTTTCTCTGAGGCTCAGATTCCCTCCATAGATTCTCCCCAAATACACTTCAAACTAAATTATAGCTCTATTATCCAATTATTAAAGACTAGAAAGACTGTGATGGGTCACCGGGATCTTTCCTGTTTTAAGACTCACGCAATCCAAGTCCTTGTCACCCAAAATGGCAGCTCTTGTTATTAGGTGAGCCTCTAAGACTCAGCTTCATAAGAACTAGTTTCACAGGGAGAATTCTTTCAGGAAACTCTCTAAAGTCCATGGTCAGTATGAAGCACTGATTTTTACAGTCAAATTTTGACAGTGTAATAAGATAGTTTAACCAAATATTTCTTGAAAAATTGATACTCTAATATAATTTAATACATAAATCTTGGCTATCTGCCTTTGAAATAAGAATGTGTATTGTACCCACCTAAAAATGTTAGGATTTTGAGACATACGAAATGCTAGCTTCTTTTTCTTTGTCCTATCAATGAAAAGAAAGATTTAATTATCTGCTGTAAATTCTAGAGACTTCCAGAGTAATGAGGGCTTCTCCCAAAACAAAGGAAATGACTCGGTTTCCTACATTAATGACTTCGTGAACATTCAGACAAGTCGAATGCCTAGTAGTTCTTGGTTGGATAGGAAGAAAGTTACCATTAAGGTCAGAATCAGGCCTTGTTTTGAAAGCAGATCTAGTTTTTATCTTTACCCACTGGCTCGGATTGTGTTCAGATAAACTGATATTGATTTGATTTATTTCCTAATGGTCGTGTTCTGCTCTCTCTCAGGAGCTCTAATATATAAGACACATGGAGCTTTCCCCTTCATGTCTGCCTATTAAGTGTCATTGAGTTTAATGAGCCTCTTGAACAGCACCCAAGTCTCCAGTCTTTATTCAGACAATCTCCTGGGAGTTAGAATTCAGAGAAAGGACTGCAGAAAGAAGCCTAGTAATTTGTTGGATAACCTTATATTTCCTTTTAAGGACGTGTTTGTCCTCCCTGGAACATATGATAGTCCATGCATAATCACACAAAGTATAATCATATTGCTGTTATTCAAAATGATGGGATATTCAGATGACCTTTATTCAAAGTGAATGAGATAAGCTCATGGCCTCTGTGTATACTGCAGAGGTTGTGCCCTAAGGATGGTCAGTAGGGAGTGAGAAAGAATCCAGCCTTTCTGTGTCAGCTCAGTGGAAGGTGCTTTCTTCTGATTCCCACAAAGACCCTGACCTATGGTGGCCTTGGGTAAACTGGTTTCAGTATATGACTATACTTAATGCTTAACCACTTGGATGAACAGTGTCTCAGCAGCAGGATGCTATAATGATGAGCAACATCGGGAAAAGAATAAGAAGATATAAGGTAGAGGTAAAAGGAAAAATAAATGCACAGACAACCCAGTGTCCCATGCTATTAGATAACTGATATTAGGCTGACTTTCAATCTTAGATTTGGTGTGACCTAGAAAGCAAGTTACTTACCTCTCTGTGATTTTGTATCCTCATCTTATAATGAGATAATCCTATCTTGTAGAACTGTTGTAAAGATTCATTGAGATAATGAATGTAAAGTTTTTAGTGCAGTGTCAGGAAATGGTAAATGCTCAATAAATGTTAGCTCTAATTATTATGATTGACACTTTCCTCTCCCAACCCCTGCCTGTGACTCTCAGTGTTTACTTCACTTGCCGCTCTGTAGGAGCTGATAATGAGTCTGTGACACTTCATGGGGGAAAAGGAGAAGAGGAAGACGGGAAACTAGAGTGAGGGTAATGAATAAACTACATTGGGATGAGACTCGAAGCATTAAGCATTATGAGGAGATTTAACCAAGAAGATTATTTTTAACCCAAACTGGATTGATTAAGGTTTTTATTTTATTTATTTTTGCATATAATATCTTGTGATTCTAAATACAGATTGCTCTGAAGGTGGTTATGAGCTTGCTTCTGATAATTACTACTTGGGAACTCAAAAAGGAAAAGGCAGGTTGTATTTACTTCTCTGTCTCTGACTACCAAGAATGCCACTCACATCAAAGGAAGAGCAAGTCATTTTTTTCCTTGCTGTCCAGTGTGGTCATCTGACCCTTGTATCCACTACGGGCACCAACCTTTAAATAGTCAAGGGGGCAGGGCATATATATTTTTCTCTTTTAAAAACTTAACTGGAAACCAGTTGGCTTTACAAATAGGCAGTTAACCTTAAGAGTTTCCCATGAATACTCTCTACGCTGTATTTACAATCCGTTTAAGCTCTCTAGTAACAGCGGGAAATTCGAGGGTCATAAAATATGATTACTTGCTTTAAACAAAATGCCACAACGACATCTTCAAAGACTCTGAGAGTCATTTGAAGCAAATGTGTCTAATTTGGTCATTCTTTGAACTTCCCGAATAGAAATACTGCATAGAAATCCCTAATTTTAAGCCAATTTGTTGTTGTTTTGTTGTGTTTCTTTTCCTTTATTTTTTCTTCACAGCTGCAAGAATGGTAGAAAGAGCACTGGCTTGTGAGTTGGACTTGAGCTGTAGAGTCAGGTGTGCTTCTAACTGTGATCTTGGGCACGATCTCTCCCAGCTTTAATTTTGTCATATGTAAAACGGGAGTTAAATAGTCATCTTTAACAGGGCTGGCTTCAGAATTTGTGAGGCCCAGTGTGAAATGAAAACCTGGGTCCCCCTTGTTCAAAAAGCAGGAAAAATTAAAAGTACTATAATATAACACGTTTTCCTTTCATTTATGGTCTCTCAACACCAGTAAAAAAAAAAAAAAAAATTAGGGATTTTTATTTGCTCTCTAATGTCATTCCAAGTAAAAAAAGTCAAAATTCAAATTATTAATATGAATTTTACCATTGATTTTTATATTTACAATGTCAGCTTTAAATGTATTGTAAGAGCATGAAACTCATGGGGAACTGCTGATATCCAGCTAGTATTTTGTAGCTCTTATGTGCTTATGTATTTCATTCTTAGAATAGTGAAACACTGCATACAACTAATTCAACTATTTGGTTTCACTTCTGATAATGTGTATATTCTACCAATACTCTCTACCTTCATCTTACTGATGACTGGGGAAGGACCGAAAGGCAAGGAACTAGAGATTGTTCTCTCTTCTTTTCCTTCTAGGTCATCATTTTTAGTGGAAGTGGTTGGCTCTACAAGAAGTACTGTAAATCAAAAAGGAGATGATAGGATTTCTTGGTTGGTTCTATTTCTTGGAAGTCCATTGCCTTCTTTTTGCGTTGGAAGCAAGTTCTGTTTCAAACAGAAAGTGTGGCCTCTTGGAGACTGTCATTCCCCTTCCACTGCCTAGTTTATTGTAAAAGTAACACATTTACCTCCCAATCCCTTTGAGCCTTGCTGAACTCTCACACATGTGGGTCACTGGAATTCTGCGTTCATAGGACATCAGGAATGTTATATGTGAATGAGACATGAAAGAACTCTGGCTATGTTGTATGTATCTCTTCTGCTCTCACATATGCCCCAATATCCCATTGGCCATCACTTATAGAACACAGGTTCAAAGATAAAATCATTAAGAATTTCAAGATGAATGGCAACCACATGTCATAAAACCCAAGGTGGGGTCCTTCTGAGTGCAGGGTTGTGTGACTGCACAGGTGTCCTGGGTCCATGAAGCTTACCTTGCTCTTTAAATCTCTAGATCCAATGTAATCATCTAGCTGTATCATGAACTTATTCATTCTTAAACATGTTTTATCTTTACAGATGACTTTTTAGAGTGGCTCCAACTAAAAGAATTACTGAATTGATCATGACATGTAAAAAAATGAGCCTTAAACATAAAATTCACTCACTGTGAATGAACAGTTTGATTATTTTTAGTAAACATATACAGTTGTGCACTCATCACCACAATCCAGTTTTAGAACTTCCATAACCTCCCAAAGTTACTTTGTGCCAACTTGCAGTTCATTCCCATTCCTACCCCAGCCCAGGCAGCATGCTGATCATGACATATTTACCTACCAACCCCTTTGGACAAAGTTCCTTGTGGTAGTTCTGGTTCTATTGGGCAACTAGCAATTCGGACACAAGTGCAAAATTTCAGGAACTTTGGCTCCTGTAAGGATTTCCAAACACAGGAACTGGTTGGGTGGATTTAAAAGTGTGCCTCCTTCAGACAGAGGCAGCCCCATAGCTTGGTAAGCAAAGCTTGGGCCGCATTTCCAACTTCGCTTTTCCCCCCACCTCCCCCCACAGGCTGGGGCTCTTTTCCCAGACATAATCTGTAGAACTTCACCTAGTGATCTTGAGAAAGGTACTAGTAACAAGAATGGAGACAGATAGCTTGGATCCACCCATTCTATATGAACTGGGGCAATGTATTAACTTCTCTGAGCCTCTGTTTCTACATCTATACAGTGAGGATAGTAGAATTTACCTTACGGAGTGGTCATGGGGACATGAGAAATAATGTATTTAAAGACTCCAAAATTTACATGGTGCTCCAAAATGTTAGTAATTGTTTTTATTGACTGAAAAGTGTCACAAGTATTATCGTTTTCAAGGGTGTCTTGCTCCTTCTTTAACTCTTAAATTACCAAATGTTTTCAATTGAGTTCATTGATACACTACATCTCAACTTTATTTTCAATTTTAGAACAAAAATCAACAGGTACACAGAATTTCATTTAAAAAATTCACTCTATGGACAACTTTGCTGGGACACGAGTTCCTTCCTTCCTTCCTTCCTTCCTTCCTTCCTTCCTTCCTTCTGTCCTTTCCTTCTTTCCTTCCTTTTTTACCTTCATATAACCAAAAAGCTTTTAAAATGTAAGCAGGGCTCTGCCAATAGCTAGTTTTTTCATTTCGGCCAAGTCATTTAACTTATCTGGGTATCAATTTCCTCATTTATTAAATGGAGAATATAGACGGCAGGGAGTCTTAGGGTTTCTTCTGGTTCTAAAATGCAGTTATCAGTGGTTACTTCAGTGGAAAGAAGAAACACACTCATACAAAGAAAAGCCATTGTCTATTTAAATAAAATTTCTTTTCATCATTTCTTTGTATTCTTTCTTCCTTTGTAATAAAATTGGTAGGCACTGTAACAGACCAAATCCCAGCTGTGACTTCATAGTAGGAGGAAGCATTCACATTTGGGTCCTCCCCTCTCTGAGTCTTTGAAAATTGATGGGAAGCAACCCACTGGCTCAATATGGCTCCTGGGTATTTTCATGGAGTAGGACAGCTTTGCTATGAAAAAGAAAGAGGAGATGAGGAATGGACAGGGCAGTCTACATTGGGCAGATGATTCTCCCACATGCATCCTGACAGATGGAAGTGCCGTAATCATTCTTTATCCTTGACTCTGATTTATAACGGTATTCAATTAAATTTAGAGCCTTTTTTGGTTAAAAAAAATAATTAATGAAATCTTTGCCCTTTTTATAAATGACATATCTGTATTTCTTTCTATAATGAGAAGTAATTTAAAAAGAAAGATGACTCATTTCTACAAAAGTGAAAGGGACATTTAAAAGGGTTTGAGTCTAATTCTTTCTTTTTAAAAATTTTTCTTACAGAATATACAAAAGCAGAGAGAACACCATAATAAGGTTTTATGTACCCATCAATCATATTTAACAATTATCACCTGACCAATCTTGTTTCATCTGCAGTATCCCCACTATTCACCACCACTTCATAGATTATTTTACAATAAATTCCAGACATCTTATAATTTCATCTGTAATGCTTTAGTACATATCTTTAAGACCTTTTAAGAAAAATACAACCAAAATATAATTATCA
>NW_011888979.1:2128670-2134697 GCF_000151845.1 Pteropus vampyrus | reverse complement strand
AGAGGAGATGAGGAATGGACAGGGCAGTCTACATTGGGCAGATGATTCTCCCACATGCATCCTGACAGATGGAAGTGCCGTAATCATTCTTTATCCTTGACTCTGATTTATAACGGTATTCAATTAAATTTAGAGCCTTTTTTGGTTAAAAAAAATAATTAATGAAATCTTTGCCCTTTTTATAAATGACATATCTGTATTTCTTTCTATAATGAGAAGTAATTTAAAAAGAAAGATGACTCATTTCTACAAAAGTGAAAGGGACATTTAAAAGGGTTTGAGTCTAATTCTTTCTTTTTAAAAATTTTTCTTACAGAATATACAA
Source organism: Pteropus vampyrus (assembly GCF_000151845.1). Taxonomy (NCBI): domain Eukaryota; kingdom Metazoa; phylum Chordata; class Mammalia; order Chiroptera; family Pteropodidae; genus Pteropus; species Pteropus vampyrus. The sequence goes on along the minus strand of NW_011888979.1, from coordinate 2,134,372 downwards.
AAGCAGAGAGAACACCATAATAAGGTTTTATGTACCCATCAATCATATTTAACAATTATCACCTGACCAATCTTGTTTCATCTGCAGTATCCCCACTATTCACCACCACTTCATAGATTATTTTACAATAAATTCCAGACATCTTATAATTTCATCTGTAATGCTTTAGTACATATCTTTAAGACCTTTTAAGAAAAATACAACCAAAATATAATTATCATACCTAAAAAATAACAATAATTCCTAATATCAGCTAGTAGTCAGTAGTCAAATTTTTCCAATTATCTATTTTTTTTTCCCACAGTTGGTTTAGGATCCAAATAAGGTGCATATACTGCAATTTGTATATTGTCTCATAGTCTCTAATGCAGTGGTTCTCAAAGTGTTGTCCTCAATCCAGCAGCTTCAGTATCACCTAGGATCTTTGTAGAAATGCAATATCTCTGGCAATAGCCAAGGCCTACTGAATCAGAAACTCTGGGGTTGGGACTCCACAAGGTACCCTCCAGGTGTCTCTGATAAACGCTAGAATTTGAGGAGTGCTGCTCTAATCTTTAGATTTTCTCTCTCTATTCTCCCTCCTTCTGCTTCATATATCTGTTGAAGAAAATGATCTATGTCCTATACAGTTCCCCATAGGTTGGATCTTGCTGATTGCATTTCTGTAGTAATTTAACAATTCCTTCTTAAACAAAATGGGTAATACATATGTTCACTCCATGTGGATCAATTTATATAGATATTAAAAAGTCAGTATGATGAGCTACTATCAATTGACAATATTGGTTACTGTGTATTATGTTAGTTTAAAAGTATGACTAAAAGAAACCTATGTATGTTTTAGAACTATTTAAATTTTGTTTTTGTTATTAGAAATATTCCTTTTTTGGACTTGATATCATACCTACTAAACTAAATTATAGGCTTATCAACACATTGTTTAAAAGCTGACACATCTGGTAAACCATGACACATGATGGTAAACCAGATCTTTGGGTGCCCCTTCACCCCTAGTTTATACTATCTTTGTGACAGAAGCACTCTGATTGCTGATTTCAAGCTATCGATGTGATGTCACTGAATGAGGACTTGGGAAGACACGGGTATAACTGACAATCAAGAGCCAAGAGGAGCCACTGGCGTAGCCCATTTCGAATATGGTCTTAATGGCCATAATAACTTGGGTAGTTTAGGCAACACTCATTATTTTCCTTTGGCTTTGTGAATCTGAACTAAGGTGCATGTGATGGTTACTTTTATGTGTCAACTTTACTGGCTCATAGTGCCCAGACATTTGGTCAAACATTAGTCAAGATGTTTCTGTGAAGGTGTTTTTTGGATGAGATTAACATTTAAATTGGTGGACTTTGAGAAAAGCAGATTGCCCTCCCCAATGTGGTGAGCCTCATCCAATCAGTTGAAGGCCTCAATAGAATGAATAATAATGTTCCACAAGGAAAAGGAAATTCTGCCTGCAATCTGCTTTTCGACTCAAACTGCAATATCAGCTCTTCCCTTGGTCTCCAGCATGCCCACCTGTCCTGCAAATTTTGGCTTTACTGAGTCTCCACAATCATGTGAGCCAGTTCCTTAAAACCAATCAATCAATCAATCAATCAATTAATCAGTCAATCTCACACAAACACATACATGCACATGCACATGCACACACACACACACACACACACACATACTCTGTTGGTTCTGTTTATGTTCTATAAAATTAGTTTTCCATAAAACTTTAAAAGTATTTATTTTTAAAAAAACATTAGTCACAACCCTAATTTTTCAACATCCTAATAGTTGGAATCTGTAGTTAGACAAACACTCATTTAATGACCCTTCTCTCCCAAGCATCTTTCTACTGGCTTTTCTATAGTACTTGAAATTCCTACTTCACTCCATAAAATAAAGCCTTGATGGTTCCTGTTAAAATAGAGAGCAGGAGAACAATTAGGCCAGTATTAGCTGTTAGCATCTTAATGGTCTACACGTGCAGGTTTTCTGTCCATTCATCACTAAGAAATCTGTGCAGACAAGTTCTAGATATGTTATCAGGCCCTGTGGGCAGCAAGGAGTACTCATGAGGCTCTATCTAGGTCACAGGTGGGCTTCCATTGACTATATTATGTCCTTAAGTTTATCACTATTAGCTCTAGAAAGGACTTAAGATGGCTTATAAATAAATATGTAATATAGGAAGGTCAAATGGGTTAAAAAAATGAGAAAAGGGAAAATGACAGAGAATAAAATGGAGCCAAGAGCAAAGCAAATATGCAAATTACACATCTTGAAAATCTATGTGCTTAGAGGGGTGAGCCATGCAATAGAGTTAAAAGTTTCTGGAAGAATATATGAAGAAGTGTAAAATAAGTCACATAATATAGAAGATTAAGAAACCAATCCATTGCTTAGATAAGTCCAAGTACTTCTATCATTGAGACCAGAGTAAGATCTCTTTAGTAAGTCTTCTAGGAGAGAACACTGGGTAATATAAACAACACTGTCTTTGCAACATCTTTTGAGCTGAAGGAATTGACAAGCTTCAAAGGACCCTTTTTAATATTACTCTTTATTTAGCCAAGAGCATTGCATTAAATTGCAATTCAGTAGAAGCACTTCTGCAGGGACCCACAATAATGCATCCCAGGTGTGAAATCGTTGGTGAGCTGGTTTCATCTAGAGATAAGTTATAAATTATCTAGTTGTTCTCAAGTGCCATCCTGGCAGTCAGTGATGAAATTTCCATGGATTCATAATGAAAATTAAAAAACAGTGCTGTGACTAGTAAATTTTTCTTAACACAGAATTTTTATAAAACTGCAACTTAAGACTATTATTTCTTACACCCTTACTTTGTAAAATAAGTTAGTAACCTATTGGTAACCATCATAAAATTGTTAAAGAACTTGTCTGTGAAATATAAAAATCTAGGTAACCACTGACCTAGAAGAATGGAAAGAGACACAGTCCTCCATGAGCATTATTTTTCTCAGTAGGGCTTTTGATATCCTTATAACCCGAAGCAATATGCTAAAAATTATGCCTCTGACAAACATCTGGAATGCAGTTCTCCAATGTTACAAATTTAATATAAAGCCATATATTTTAAAAATCAGTAAGTCTGGGGTAGAATTGATATACTGTTATAAAAACTTAGAAACCAGGGAAGGACGGTGCCTAAATAGAAGCCATGCCCACTGTTTCTATCAGTTGAGCCAAGGGATGCGGAGCCAAGAATGTCCTCAGGAAGTTATTTTGGATTTTCACTAATTCACAGACAAATGGATGAGAGAGATTCCCAAGTTTTGCACCACTGAATACTGCCACAATAATTCTAAGCTGGGAACATTTTAAAGAAATAAACCAAGTGTTCATGTGGATCACTAAACAATAACAACAATGAAAAGCTTCAAACAAAACTATATGGTAATAATACCTACACAATCCTTAGCTTTGAGTAATTGACTTTTCTTGGATTTCTTGAAAGATTAACAACTACATATTGGTAATGTATGACATCACCTGTGGATGTGGTTAGTAGCCATATATAAATAGTTAATATTTATTAAGCACTGTTTTAAGCTTTTTACATATAAATACAACCTTATGAGATAAGAATTATTATTATATATTCATTTTACAGATGAACAAACTGAGGCCAAGAATTGTTAAATAAATGTCACTCAGTTACTAAGAGGTGGGACCAAGCTTCAAACTGTGGCAGAGCGACCCCAGACACCATACTTACAATAAGGTGTTTTACTGACTCCTTACCTAGCTTGAAGCCTTAAAAGAAGTTGGGAGATAGCTGCCAGAAATGGGGCTCTTTGTCCTGGAATAGTTAATTTGTGACCATTCTTTCTGGCAGTAACCAGATCATGAGGACTATTTTCTTGGAAGGCCACTTCTGGCCTATAATAATAATAAAATCATATCATTTTCAGATAAGAGAGTACTAACTGTTCTGTTCTCTATAGAGCCCTTGGCCTCCAACTCACGCAGAAGCGGCATCAAATTGTTTCAGTAGGAGTTAAAAACAAAGGGGATGAGGAGTGGAGTGTGATTCTGATACTCAGAACATACCCTCATTCTATACACAAAATTTTATTGGATTGGCCTGGTCACTCCTGAATCTCTGGGTCATGAAAGGTACTGGGGACCAATCTCTTCATGCACATGAATGTCTAAGGTGTCTCTATTGCATTCTGGTGACTTGGCTCACATTGAATTCATTTCACTGAGTCAAAGACCTAAGAAAAATGAAAATAAACTGCAAACTGTCTTTTATTAAGCCTACTGGATTTCTTTTAAGATAAGAGCATAAAAATGGTCAACAGCAGATTGGCTGTGCCTAAAGCTAGCCTTCTAGGTTGGAGGTGGAACCAGCAGTCAGCTCATTATTAGTTTGTTCCTCAGAGCTTGGGGCCTCTCTGATCTTTCAGCCTGGAAGCCCTACTATTTCTTACAGTGATCCCCCACTCTAATTTGTGCCACTTTTCATGTTAAGTTGTCACCGTGGCAACACTCCAAGCCCTCTGGGCCTCTGTTCTGCAGTAGTATGGGCTCTCTTCACTAGGTGAGTCAATAGAAGTTCAAAGTATTTGCAAATTAGAAAGTCACAGGTGCCCAGAACTGATAAGTGTCCAGCTTTTGAGACTTTTCTCACCAGTTTCCCTGAGCCCAAATCTCCAACCTTCTGGGCAGAGTTTTATCTCTTAGTTTTGGGCTGCTCAGAAAATCTGTTCTCATTCTACTTCAGAGATTTCTTTTCCAACTCAAACTCTTCTCTGCTTTTCTAGCTTTTTCTTCTTTCTAACTTGCAGTCTGGAATCTTTGTTTTTCATAGTGCAAACCTTTTAAAGTTTCTGAGTTTCTCCTGGGGAAAATAACCTTCTTTATTCAGAGTTATTTGTCTGTCATTGACATATTTACATGCAATAGACTATTCAGAAGTGGCCAGTACAAATAGTGAAAGCATCTCACCACAGAGAGGGCAGAAAATAGGCACAGAGGCACGGAGGACAAATTTGCCAGCACTATTTTCCTGCTCTCCAAATTGTTACTTTTGACTTAACGGAGGAACACTAAATATTCATGCATAGCCCCATTCAACAAATATTTATTGGTAAAGAACTGTGCTAAAATCTGTCATGGAGGAGTTTTTAGTCTACTAGGAAAGTGTGGCATCCATTATACAAAATAAATGATTATATTGTCAGGGAGTGATACAGTGATATAAAATGTACAAATACAGGGCATGGGAGTTCAGATTACTTTGTTATTTAGAAGTCATAAATGAATCAAAATAAAAGAAAGTAGAAATAAGAATTTTAGAGTGGGAGTGAATTTAAAGGTCAACTTGTCCATCTGATTTACTTTATAGATAAAACAAACAGACCCAAATATGTTTTTAAAAGTTAACAAGAAAAAAATAATATTGAATGTCAATTGTAATTAAAAAACAAAAATAATTTTTAAAAAGTCAACAAGAAATATATAGTTTAATTGTGACAAAATTAGGTATAGGAGACAAGTCTCTGGATTTCTACCTTGTAGCTATTTTCTCTATACCAAGTAGCTTTCCTCAATAACCCAGGGACACAGGAACCACAAAGTGAACATAAATTAGTAATAGCCAGCAAAGCTATATTTAAAAAACTAAGATAACCATGTTAATTGGAGAACATCTTAGAAAAGAC
>NW_011888979.1:2112916-2128620 GCF_000151845.1 Pteropus vampyrus | reverse complement strand
GCCTTCTAGGTTGGAGGTGGAACCAGCAGTCAGCTCATTATTAGTTTGTTCCTCAGAGCTTGGGGCCTCTCTGATCTTTCAGCCTGGAAGCCCTACTATTTCTTACAGTGATCCCCCACTCTAATTTGTGCCACTTTTCATGTTAAGTTGTCACCGTGGCAACACTCCAAGCCCTCTGGGCCTCTGTTCTGCAGTAGTATGGGCTCTCTTCACTAGGTGAGTCAATAGAAGTTCAAAGTATTTGCAAATTAGAAAGTCACAGGTGCCCAGAACTGATAAGTGTCCAGCTTTTGAGACTTTTCTCACCAGTTTCCCTGAGCCCAAATCTCCAACCTTCTGGGCAGAGTTTTATCTCTTAGTTTTGGGCTGCTCAGAAAATCTGTTCTCATTCTACTTCAGAGATTTCTTTTCCAACTCAAACTCTTCTCTGCTTTTCTAGCTTTTTCTTCTTTCTAACTTGCAGTCTGGAATCTTTGTTTTTCATAGTGCAAACCTTTTAAAGTTTCTGAGTTTCTCCTGGGGAAAATAACCTTCTTTATTCAGAGTTATTTGTCTGTCATTGACATATTTACATGCAATAGACTATTCAGAAGTGGCCAGTACAAATAGTGAAAGCATCTCACCACAGAGAGGGCAGAAAATAGGCACAGAGGCACGGAGGACAAATTTGCCAGCACTATTTTCCTGCTCTCCAAATTGTTACTTTTGACTTAACGGAGGAACACTAAATATTCATGCATAGCCCCATTCAACAAATATTTATTGGTAAAGAACTGTGCTAAAATCTGTCATGGAGGAGTTTTTAGTCTACTAGGAAAGTGTGGCATCCATTATACAAAATAAATGATTATATTGTCAGGGAGTGATACAGTGATATAAAATGTACAAATACAGGGCATGGGAGTTCAGATTACTTTGTTATTTAGAAGTCATAAATGAATCAAAATAAAAGAAAGTAGAAATAAGAATTTTAGAGTGGGAGTGAATTTAAAGGTCAACTTGTCCATCTGATTTACTTTATAGATAAAACAAACAGACCCAAATATGTTTTTAAAAGTTAACAAGAAAAAAATAATATTGAATGTCAATTGTAATTAAAAAACAAAAATAATTTTTAAAAAGTCAACAAGAAATATATAGTTTAATTGTGACAAAATTAGGTATAGGAGACAAGTCTCTGGATTTCTACCTTGTAGCTATTTTCTCTATACCAAGTAGCTTTCCTCAATAACCCAGGGACACAGGAACCACAAAGTGAACATAAATTAGTAATAGCCAGCAAAGCTATATTTAAAAAACTAAGATAACCATGTTAATTGGAGAACATCTTAGAAAAGACGGGAAAGAACTTCTTGGTTATATTTGGCATTTATTCATTTCTTGTTATAAGGACCTAAATCCAAAATAGATCTATGGAAATAAAGGAATAGGAAATAGGACCATCCCAAGAAAGGGTATGGAAAGCAGAGTTATTTAGTCTGATAAAAAGAAAGTAATGGGGGAATTCTTTAGCTTTCAGGGATCAGGAGGTCCCCAATCAAGGAGACAGAGGAAAAAACTTAGGAAAAAATAAAATTTATTATACTCACAGATCCTAGAGACTCACAGGTGTGGCATGCCACACAGGACCACATGGGAAAGACACCAGGGTGGTTGAAAGGTGGAAAACAGAAGAGCGAGGAAGGTATGTACCAGAGTTTTTATTGAAGTTTCTGAGGGAAAGGCAAGACAGGGCAGGGTGAACTGCTTAAGGCTGACTACTTCGAATAATTTCTGTGGGTTTGGGGCTATAGGGGTGGTCCCTAGTTGCTGTTCACCTGGCCCTAGTGTGATTAAAACAGAGGAATGTTGCCTTCTGGGTTGTACGGGTTAGTTAGGGGAGGTAAGGCTCTGGATTGGTTAGTTTTCATATCAAAGGCATGTTCCAGGTTGGGTCCTTTGTGATATCTAAGAATTAGCTAGTCTAGGGAGGGGCAATCTCTCTCTCAGCCAGAAATATTTTTTAAAGATGTCAAAACATCATAAAACATAGACACTTAAAAAAAATATTTACAATACAATTGATTTCCTATCTAACGGGCTTTATTATTTTTATTTTTTACTATATCCCATGGGCTTGTCTCTGTAGTGTCATACAATGTTTAGGTTGTATAAAATCTAGAAAATCTAGAAGATTTGCCAGTTATCCTCCCCTTTTGAGCCATTAAAAAAAAAAAATCGGCTAAGGAACCTAAAGGGCAACAAAGAATAAGCCTGCAAAGATATTGACAATAAATTGTTTACTGACCCTCAAACTTCCCTCCGAATTGCTGCATTGATCCTCCTGCCTTGACAGAAAATCAGATCTCTTCTGAGAAATTCTATGCTTCATAAATTGGAGTACTTTAGTGTCACACTGACAAGAATTCAATATTTTTCTTGGAGGGATTTGGTCAGTCTGAACTGGTGATTCATTAGTAAATGGTAGTAATGCCCAAGTGGTAATTACTAACTAGTGTCTGTCCCAATTATAGTGCGGCAGAGTCTTAATGTCCTTCTAAAACCTCTTCTTTCCTCCAGTCTCTAACTGGGCCTTTACATGCAATTAACTTTGTGGCTAGGTGTGGCTGTGTGAGTAAATCAGCTGCAATGAAATGTGAGCAAATTTATGCAGGTAACTTCAGGCTTTCCTAACTGAAAAGAAATAGCTTTCATGGGACTCTCTTTCATTATTAGGTGGAAAGCAGGCATGCTAGTGAGCCAGCTGTGGCCCCTAGAAGAGGCTGATGACCCAGGGAAGCAGAGCAAGGAGATAGAAAGAATCTGGGGCTCTGAGACATCTCCTGGGACAGTGCCAACCTGCCAACTGGAGGTACTCACCTTGGGAATTTTACATAAGAAAAACTCTCATTTTATTTAAACCATTGTATTGTAGGTCCTATTGTATTGTTGCAGAAAAGGTACAAAATTAGACCAGTGAGAAACCAAGCAGCACTCAGAGAGTCGGAGAACTCAGGTTTATTATGCTGGTGGTCCCAGAGGAGCTAGTGCTCTGAAGATCTGGGGCTGGAGCTCAGCTGCAACATTCCTTATAGACCCTTTTTGGCATAGGCTGATTGATTAATTTGTCCTCAGATGGGAGTTGCTGTGGTTGCAGGTAGTTACATTGTTTTACAAAGGGGCGGGAGTTGCTATGGGTTACTGACAGTTACAAAGTGTTACAAAGCGTGGGGAGTTCCTAGGGGGTACAAACAGTTACATTTGTTGCTTAAACAGATCAAACAAAAGGGAAGGTGAGTCTTTAGTCAATTTTGAGTACAGCCCATGCAGCAAGCGTATTTACAGAAGCAGAACAAAGAGCTAGCTGATCAGCCTTTTGAATGAAAATTCCTCTTTATTCCCTCCTATTGATGCCTGTTTAAAATCGACCTCTTGATCTCCCTAGGCCAGGAGCTGGTAATTTCACAGCATAAGGATATTTGCTGCAGTCTTTCTCTCTACTATAGCCTCTATGAGGGAGGTAATCGACCCGACAACAAGAGGCAACAGGCAAGGGAGAAGAAGGAAGAGGAGGAGTACTATTCCAACTAAGGTCTTAAAGCCCCCGAAGGTAGAGAACCATCCTCCAAAGAGGTTATCAGGGTCCCACCCTGTTCAACTCTGGATGAGTACATGAGCTATTTTTCTAATATTAGTAGCTATATCAGTTACAGCCTGGCCATTGTAATTTATTTGGAGACAGCAATCGGATTGGTTAAACTTCCCACATACTCTCCCTTCTTCCGCTAGCAAGTAATCTAAAGCTAAACGGTTTTGATATATTGCTGCACACATCTGAGACTGTTGTGTGGCCAGAAGTTGTAGGGCTGAGGCTGTCTGGTTAGCCTCAGCATGTCTCTAGCATGGCTTGTAACCTGATAATTTGATTAAGCATGTATATGGGGGTTCGGTAACCCCAGCTCCCATCTTGGGCCTAAGTTGTGGGGCCATAGTATTGGATGATATGGTGGGTTGGCCATTCATCCTCTCCCCACATTTGTTATCTTCCTACTTCAAGTGACCTCTTAGTCCTGGCTTTTAAGTCTTGATATAAGGGAACACCTAGCTCATTTCCTCCTTTGTCCGGTAAGAGGAAGAAGACAAGCTAAATGATCCTGATGGTTCAACTTCCCTTCCAGTTTGCTGGGAGTTGAGTATAAGCCCTCTTCCCACAAAACCAAAAGAGCCCATCTGGTGCTTTCCAACTCCCAGAGCTAGTGGAGTTGAGGGTTTCCCAGAATGTGCCAATAGCTGGGATAGCACGGAAGGGGTTAGGGACCATACCTTTCTTTATAGTATAGTTTGTGACAGTTGAGCTTTGGTCGAAAGAGTGGCACAAGGAGAAGTTAGTTATAGTGCTGTAGGTGGCCTAGTACCAGGAGGGAACTTTGGGCCACAAATTTAGGTCCATGTGATTTAAAAATAGCGTTCTTTTCCATGGAGTCTCTCCAACCCACTGAGTATACCTTGGATCTATCCAGCCAAGACATTCTTTTCTTATTACATCTGAGGAAAGGACCCAAATCCTGGGTCGACCCTCTTCATGTTGAAGCACCGTGTGATTCCACTGAAGGAGGTAAAAGGCATCTAGGCTAGTTCCTTTCCAAGGCCAATCCTCGCTCATGAGTGCCGCTCCACACACCCAGCATTTAGTAACACCAAGTTCATGGGCTATCCTCTCAGCTAGGTAAATAAAGAGGTTCTTCCCTAGGCTTTGGCTCAAGGTGACCTTTAGCTAATCGTACATTGGTGGGCTTTGGGGCCTAGGAGATAGTGTAGGTTTAGGTGTGGTTGAATTATTCAACCATTGGACAATTTCTCCAACTTCTGGGCCCTCTACACGGTTATGGACCTTTTCCTCATCTGAGGTCCATCACCAACATGCCCATGTTTCCCCTAAATTTTCAGGCTCTTGGCAGGATTGGCTGCTTTCAGATTTAACTTTTATGTACCCCATCCAATATTTGAATCCCCAATGAGTGCAGAATGTAGCATTTAGAGCAGTGTGATTCTTCTTATGTACAAAGAGGTTAAAGTTCTGTGTCACATCCGATAGTCCTAATGCTGGGGCGCTGGTTAAGAGTCTCTTTATTTCTCTGAAAGCTTTTTCTTGTTTGGAGCCCCATTCAAGGGCATCTTTACCACATCCAGCTGTGGCCTCGTACAGTTGCTTGGCAATCTCAGAGAAACCTGGTATCCAGATCTGACAGAATCTGGCAGCCCCTAAGAATTCACGGACCCCTTGCTTGGTGTTTGGCCAAGGTATTGAGCAAATGGCCAATTTCCTTTCATGTCCAGGTGCTCGACGTCCTTTTGAGATGATGCATCTAAGATATCTGATCTCCTGTTTGTAGATTTGAGCCTTCTTCCATGACACCTTGTACCCCATGGTAAAGAGTAGGGCCCGTAAGGCTCTAGTACCTTTCCAACAGTCTCCTTGGGTGGGGCTAGCTAGCAGCAGGTCATCTACATACTAGAGTAGAGTGCAGCTCAAAGTCTGTCTAGGGAAGGCAGCCGGATCTGCGGCCAGTGCTTTGCCAAACAGGGTGGGTGAGTTCTTGAAGCCCTGTGGCAGTTGAGTCCAGGTCAGTTGCATTTTTCTCCCGGTGAGTGGGTCTTCCCACTCCAAGGTAAGCAAAGGCTGGCTGGCTGGAGATAACTAGAGACTGAAAAAGGCATCTTTAAGGATGAGGCATGTGAACCAGCTTGCTTGAGCAGGTAAGAGACCCAGGAGGGTGTACGGGTTTGGGACTACCAGATGGATGGTGACCACTGCATTGTTGATGGCTCAGAGGTCCTGGACGGGGGGTGGTAGTCATTCCCTCTGGGTTTCTTGACCGGCAAGAGTGGAGTGTTCCAATGGCACTGACGCTCAGCTAGAATTATGGTACTGTGTCAACGCTGGATGTGGTCCCGAATTCCTAGGCATGCTTCCCGCGGTACTGGATATTGCCTTTGTGTGACAGGGGAGGTTCCTGGTCTCAGGTCTACCACAATGGGTGTATGATTTTTGGGTAGACCTGAGGCCCCTTTTTCTGCCCAGACTGCAAGGAACTCTCCTGCAGACTGGTTGGATTTATTTGTTTTCCTCTCGGAGAATAAAGACACCATTCGTCCTCCCTGGGCCCAGTCACAGCCATCGTTAGAGCAGGCTGGCTCCTCAGTGTGAGACTGGTGGGCTTCCCTAAGGTAAAGGCGATTTGTGCTCCCAGCTTTGTTAATAAGTCTTTACCCAAAAGGAGGATGGGGCACTCTGGTAGGTACAAGAACTCATGAGTCACTAGGTGGGCCCCTAACTGACATGAGCAGGCTTCACAGAATGAGCGGGCGACTCGGTCCCCCGTGGCCCCACTGATAGTTGCTGTTCGATCCATGAGAGGAGCCACAGGTGTGGTTACCACAGAGTGTTCAGCCCAAGTGTCCACCATAAAAGTCACTGATTGGCCCCCTACTTCTATTGTGACTGTAGGCTCCTGGGGTTCTAGGATCAGGGAGCCCGGTCGTTCCTAGTCTGATTGTTCTTCGGCCCAGTTGATAAGCTCTTGGAAGACTGGCTCAGGCTAGTACTTTCCTTTACAAGGTTGATTGAACTTCTTTGGCCGGTCAGGCATTTTCCTATGAGGAGGGCACTCATTTCTCCAATGGCCAGTCTCTTTGCAGTAGGTGCATTGGTTGCAGCGAAGTGGGGGTCTCCTTTGGTTTCTCTCTTCCGTGGAGGAGCAGCAGTCTGTTGTACTGGACCCAGGTTCCCTAATGCAGCTGCCAACAGAGACACCTTCTGTTTCATCCATTTGTCAGCTGCCTTTTGGGCCTCCTGGTTGTGGTTTACAAACACCTTGTTTGTGACCTCCAGTAACTGGGTGTTCATCCCAGCAAAGCCCTTTAATTTTTGAAGCTTGCAGTAGATGTCAGTGAAGGATTGAGCCACAAATGCCGCATTGACTATGCACTGGTTCTCTCGTGCTTCAAGGTCAGAAAGGGTATACACCTGGAACGCCTCGCACAGTCTCTCATAGAACTCTGTGGGCAACTCATCTGGCTTCTGTATACCTCTGCCACTTATGACATGTTTATTGGCTTCCTAGCCCCAGCTTTTACCCCTTGCAGCATGGCCTGCTGGTACTTGTTGAGTGACTCTCTTCCATGTGGGACATTGAAGTCCCAATTGGGCCGAGTGTCTGGCACAGCCCCTTAGGCCTATGCTACAGAGTCTAGTACACTTTCCGGTGCTTGTCCTTGAAGCCATCCTTGTGCTTCAGACAGAATTTGGCGTCGTTCTTCAGTGTTGAAGAGAGTTAGGAGGAGTTGATGGCAGTTATCCCAGGTAGACTGATGAGTTTGGAAGATAGACTTGAGCAGATCAATCATCGCCTGGCATTTCTCAGAATAGGGCAGGGTGTGCTGCTTCTAGTTAAGGAGGTAGGTTGTGCTGAATGGCTGATAGTAGAGAACAGGGCAACCTGGCTGGAGTGTGTCATCCTCTCCATTCTCAAAGGGACCTCGCACCTCTCGGAGGGGCATCTGAAGGGCCGTAGATTGCTGAGCTGGTTGTGTGGCTGAGCGAAGGTGCTGTGGACTCAGGCTTGGTGGTCATTCAGGCTGTTGAGGTGGTGAAGGCACCGATGGTGAAGGGCTGTCTGGCAATTGTGGGTAGAGTGGCTGTGCAGGGTCTGGTGGAGCTGCTGGGATGTTCAGTGGTGGGAAGATAAATTCTTCCTCGGGGTCCCCTTGGTGGATGATTTTTGCTGGCACTTCCTTGTCCTTTCCCCGAATTGGTTGGGCCACAAGTACCTTACTCTGTCCCTGCCTGTTTGCGCAGAACCTGACCCAAGGGGGCACTATAGTAGCTATTTGCAACCATGAGTCTATGTACGGAAACTTGTCTGGATGTCCAGGGGTCCCTGTCAATACCCGGTACACAGCTCTCACAGTGAGGATGTCTAGGGTTCCTTCCAAGGGCCATCCTACCCCGAAGGTTGGCCATTCAAGCTCACAAAGAGTATGAAATTTTCCGGGGTCAGCTTTGAGAAAACTTTCTTAAAAATTTTCAACATACAATTTGAGACAGTTGGCTTAGAGGAACCTCCCCCCATGCCTCCCACGACAGACAATAATCATGCTACATGGTGGGTTGGGGGATAAGGTAGGGGAAACTTAGGAGGGGATGTCACTTGTTTCGCCCATCTCCAGCCTCACCTCTCATGGGGATATTTCAGGCACCTCGTAGCATTGATGGGTCGGTATAAACCACCTACTGGATCACTGGAGTAGACTCCTCACGGAGATCCAGTGACACCACCTTAAGCCATATGAGGTTCGCCATGGAACTGTAGATTGAGGCTCAACTCTCGCTTCATGGCCAGGCCACTTCTCAGTCATTCAGCACTCACTCTCTTCCATGCAACCTCCCACCATTCCTTAACCTGTTCTGTGGAGAGTAAGCAGCTGCACCTCTTAACCTGTGGAGGATGCTTGCTTACTCTCTGGAGGGTGGTTGGGCCTCTCTTTGCCCAGTGTTAACCAAACACATTCTACCCTATGACGGTGACGCAAAGACAAACAAGTGCGGGTGCCCCCTCCAAAGAGGAGGACATCAGATGCTCATCTGGCTGTGTCCTGAAGGAGCTTAGGTGACGCTTAGCCATAGCAGACTCAGCTTTGTGACTTACGATCGGACATTCGTCCAGTGCTGCCCTGAACTGTATACCATACACCACGGAACTGCAGAATGAGCCCACACGGACTCCGTAGCCTTTATGGGACCTTAAGGGTGCCTAGCTGTGGACCTACAAACTCATACCTGACCAATCAAACTGGCCAAGCTGCTCATTCATTCATTCATTCATTCATACATCAGGTTAAAACATTGCCTTCCCCATTTTGGAAGGCCCTATCCTGACGTCTCTCCCCCCGGGGAGACCTTGATATCTCCTCCCTCATTTTGGAGACCCTGGTGTCTTCCCCACTAGGAAGACTCTGACCAATGTCTTCTAACTGAAGACCAGGAGGTGATCAAGCTCCCCTTCCATCCAGAGACAGGACCTGACTGGGTGCTGAACCTGGGACTTTACCTTATCTTGTGGCCATTCCGGGTGAGTTGGTCCATCCCTCCTATGAGTCTGGTTGGGGGCTCAGCCATCCTGGGAGTCAGGAGGCTGGTCCGAAAGAGAATCTGGAATACTCATCAGGTGGCTCACCTCCTTGTTCATCTCAGAGCCCCTCCACCCCGGCCCGAATGAGCCACCAGTCCAGTAGCTCATAGGGCCAGCATGGTTGGAATCTCACTGGGGCCTCTAGAAATGTTGCAGAAAAGATCCAAAATTAGACCAGTGAGAAACCAAGCAGCACTTAGAGAGTTAGAGAACTCAAGTTTATTATGCCGGCAGTCCCAGAGGAGCTAGCGCTCTGAAGATCTGGGTTCGGAGCTCAGTTGCAACATTCTTTATATAGACCCTTTTTGGCACGGGCTGATTGGTTAATTTGTCCTCAGATGGGAGTTGCTATGGTTGCAGGCAGTTGCATTGTTTTACAAAGACAAGGAGTTGTTATGGGTTACTAGCAGTTACAAAGTGTTATAAAGTTCGAGAATTGCTAGGGGATACAAACAGTTACATTTATTGCTTAGACAGATCACACAAAAGGGAAGATGAGTCTTTAGTCAATTTCAAGTACAGCCTATACAGCAAGCATATTTTCAGAAGCAGAACAGAGAGCCGATTAGCCTTTTAAATGAAAATTCCTCTTCAGTATGGCTACTGAGACTTTACACATAGTTTCATTCTACTTTACATAATATACATAGTTATAAGATGCCACTTTTTATCTATCTATCTGTCTGTCTGTCTATCTATCTATCTATCTATCTATCTATCTATCTATCTATCTATCTATCTATTTTTAAGGGATTATGGTATTCACAAAACAAAGAACCTCAGAATGTAAAAAAACATTAAAGGTCATCTTGTTCACCTTCCCTCCCAGGCAGGAGTTCGCTGTACAATATCCCTGTAGGGGGTCACCCAAGCTCTATGCCAACTCTTTTGTGATAGGATCTCTACCACTTCACTAGGAGGGCCAGACACTTTTATACCTTACCCTCCATGACTAATGGTATAGTATGTTACTGTAAAACTAATTGGCCTACAAAGCATTTAACTCATCCTTTCCCCAAATGAGTCACATAACACCCATTCTAGAAGATGCTTCTCAAATAAAGCATTCTACAGCCAAATAAATTTTTAAAACACTTATACTATATGATGCTGAAGATTCACAGTATATCTTAATATTTTGAGGTTTAGAAAAGTGTGAAATAAATAAATTTGCTTAATTTGGTTCAATCCAGAGTTTATTAAACGTATTTGGCCAGGAACCACCTCCAGGAGCTTACTTTTTTCTGAATAATGTCTGTCAATATGATGGAGAACTAGTGTGTTCTGTAAAACACATTTAGGAAATGCAGATTTAACCCATGACCTGCCCTTAATTGGCACCATTTCCTAAAGCTCTGAGCAGGTCAACCATAGATATGCAGACTCTAACCCTATATAAAATAGACAAATGTCGATATTTGCTAATATTGCCTGCTTGTTAGATGTTAGCCCGTCAGTAGTAAACAGGAAATGTTTTTATTTGAGAATATAACAAGAACACCAAAGACAAAGGAAATACACACTCAAAATAAAATCCTCACCCGACAAACCACAAACATGTAACTAAACTTTTCTTTCCCAGCATTTTCTTTTTCAGGGCTTACTAATAGAGAATCTAGCCTTCACTAATAAGAAAGCCTGTTTTCCCTTCCGTTTAGTCTCAGCCTGATTTAGTAGAAAGGGTTCTAGAGTCAAACAGAGCCAGAATTGGATCCCGGTTATTATCTATGTGACTTGGGAGAGGTTATTTATTCTAACTGAGCCTCGATTTCCTTTTTTTTTGTAAAATGAGGATAACAATGCCTCATTATGTTTACAAGGATTAAGTGAAATAATGCTAGCAAAGCCCCATGTAAAGCACCTAGCTCATGATAGGATTTCAAAAAATGGTAATCTCAACTTCTCTACTCTCATCTCACCCTTACTCTTTTAAAATATTTATATCAATTTCAGATTGACGTTATCATATATTTCATTACTATGGGATATAGCCCATATCCCTTAGCCAAATTCAATAAATTTATTTAACATCCATTTAAAATTAATGGGTAAAATCTGTTCATCTTGTTGCCCAGATAATGTCGTTCTCTTCTTGCTAGTTGTTATAGACTATGAATAGTCAAGTCCTCCTTCTCTTCCATCCAATGAAATTTTTGAGTTCTATCATTGAAGGTACTCTTGTGCCCCTTACTATAATAATTGATTAATATTTGAAAAATATCGCAGGTGGCCACATTAACATTTTCCAGCTAAATTTTTTTTTCTTTTTATAGTGATAAAATATTATGACTAATTATATTTTATTTATTTTTCTACAACTCTGTTTTAACAGATGAGGGCACTAGATGACACTGAAAGTCAAAACTATACTTTTAGTAACCGAAGAATTTTTCGAGATTAGAAATCTGTTTGAAGGTTTGTTTATTCAGTTTGTAAAAGGCAAAAGTTTTGTTTGTGGCTATCAATGAGTAGTTTGTATCATACAAATCCTGTGAAAACAATTATAAAAGCTAAATAGCATTAAAAAAATCCAACTAGTTGAAGATATCAGAGAACAACCAAGGCAACCATGACTTTAAGGGCCAAGATTCCAGAGATATGCCTTGATATAAAAAACTGGTAAGAACAGAACAAGAAAGGAATATTATAGAATTTCACATTCATGAGCATGATTGAAAAAAATCATACAAAATATTTACAAACAGAATTCAGTGTTATATGTAAAATGAATAATATATCATGACTCAGTTGAGTTCATCTCAGGAATATACAGTTGTTAACATTAGAAAAATTAATCACTGCAATTTTCTACCTTAACAGAATAAAAGAGAAAAATTATATGGTCATCTCATAGATGCGGTATAATCGTTTGGTCAATTCAGCACCATATGGACTTATAGATAGTGAGAAATAGAAGGGGACTTCTTTAATCTAAAATTTAAAATATTTCTGCAAAATCCTAAAACAAACATTGTATTTAATGGGGGAATGTTAAAAGTTTTTCTCCTGAGATCAGTAATAAGACAGAGTTGCTTGAATCCATTTTAATCAACATTGTTTTGGAAGTTTCAGGCAATGAAATAGGCAAAAAATAAAATGTCGTAAAGATTGGAAATGAAAATATAAAACCATCATAATTGCAAACAATATGATTTGAGTACATTGAAAACCCATAAAGATAAACCGTTATAATTAAAAAGGTCTCTGGACACAAGGCCAATATACAAAATCCCACTGTATATCTATATACTAGAAATAAACAACTAGAAATAAAATTTTATAATGCTATCGTTTATATTAGAATAAAACATTAAATACTTATTAAAATGTTTAAGTCTTTTACACTGAAAGCCATAAAACATTATGGAGAACATTACTGAAGAAGACAAATAACAGAGGAATAAACCATAGTCATGGATCAGAAGACTCAATATTGAAGACTTGTCAATTCTCCCCTAATTGGGCTATAAATTTAATGCAATTCCAACCAAAACTCCACAGGATTTGTGTGTGTGTGTGTGTGTGTGTGTGTGTGTGTGTGTGTGTGTGTAGATGAATTGACAGGTGGCTTCTAAATTTTACATGGAACAACTAAGGACCAAGAATAATCAGGACAAACTTAATGAACAAAGCTGGAGACAACCCTTCCAGATTTCAAAACTTACACAATGCTACAGTAACTAAGACAGTGTGATATTGATACAAGGAGAGATAAATAGATGAATGGAAAAAAACAGAGTTCACATAAAGACCAACATATACTATCACATTTGATTTATAAGAAAGATTGCTACTGCAAAGCAATGGGAAAGCATAGTCTTTTAATATATGAAACTGAGTTGATTGAATATCTATGTGAAAAAAATATTGATTTCTACTTTGCATCATCCATTAAAACCAATTCTGAATTGATTGTGGACTTAAAAGTGAAGATAACATAGCAATGTAACATTGAAATATGCAAAAGTATTAAGCATAAAGAAGTTAAAAAATTGGACTTTATTAAATTAAGAACTTTTCACTAAAAGATATAAGAAAGTGAAAAAGCAAGCCTCAGATAAGGATATTTGTAATACAGATATCTGATCTATCTGGATAGCTCAGGTATACATATAAAATAACTCCTATAAATCAGTAAGAAAAGATAGATATCCTTTACTGCCCTTCTCTCCACAAGAATGGGCAAAAATTTTGAGCAGGCATGTCATCAAGGAGGGTATCCTTATGGTCAATAGACATATGAAAATTTGCTCAACATCATTAATTATGAGCTAAATTCAAATTAAAGTCATGATAAGATGGCACTACATACTCAACAGAATGGCTAAAATTTTTAAAACTGACAATACTAAGTATTGATAAAGATATGGAGCAATTGAAATCACATATGCTGCCAGTAAAAATACAAATTGGTGTACTCCTTTAGTATCTACTAAAATTGAACATATTCATACTCTAATTCCACTCCTAGAATTAGTAATCCCACTACTGGGTCTCTGTCTAACAGATGCATACATATGTCCTTTAAGATCTTTGATAATGGCACAAAAATTTTCATTCAGGGATATTTATAATAGTCCTAAGCTGGAAACAATCCCAATGGACATAATGGACAACAGCATAATGGACAAGTATTTGATATATTTATAAAATGGATACTATATAACAATGAAAATAACAATTTGCTGCAACGCGGATAAATCCTATAAACATAATGTTAAGCAAAAGAAGACAGAAATAAAAGCATTAGTGGATAGGGGAATTACTGATTACTGATTAAATTTCTTTAAAATAGTGATTTATTCAGGCTTACTGTATTTTAATGTAAATTTTGATAATTTATATGTTTCTTAAAACTTTTCAACTTTAGTGTTATAAAGTTAACTATGATAATCTCTTAATGTTTTTAAAGTTGCTATTGTAGCTGCAATTTCCACCTGATTTTTCTCTTCCAAGAGCTCCTCAATACTCTGGTTACTCTCTCCCACCCCATCCTCCAGTGACGTTATAAATTTATTCCACTTTTATCTCTTTAAAAGTCTTTTTTAAAAAAATCATTTCAAGGGACTTGGGGAAAACCAAAAGAGAGGTGTTTACCTTTTTTATCCAATCCCTCAACTAACATCATTTTTTTTTGTATATCTGCTATTTACATATTTTAAAACAATGTATAAGGCTATAATAAATAGCATTTTAGTACTATTACTATATCATTATAACTGAAAACTCTCTTTGGAAATAATTACCATTGGTTATTATTTTATTACTAAAGCTCTTGTGAAGGAAACTAGTGGGCATCAGGGAAAGAAAATTCCTGGCAGTATTTTATGAGTATTCAGATACTATTTATCAACCAAATACTTCCACAGGGCACGCTTGTTATTTTATTCAGACTCACATCTCTATGAGAGTAATAAGTCCACGTGTCAGTCTTGTTTTCATTGTAAATGAAGCCGAAGAAAAATAAAGGATTTATAAACTGAGCTCTGTAGCAAATGAATGAGTAGTTAGCAGCAGGTACAGGAAAAGATGCAGATGAGTCCAGGTGACAAACACAAAGAAGCCCAGTGATCTCCTAGACATCCTGTGAACTTCCTTATAAAAGTCAGAAATAGTTTAAGAGCCCTACTCATCTCAACAGCAACATCAGATCATATTAACATACACATATACTTTCAAAAAATAATTTTCTGTCTCGGATTCTACATCCAGAAAAACTATCAATCACCCATGAGGATAGAATAAAAATGTTCAGACATGAAAGTTCTCAAAAAAAAATTACCTCCCATGTACCTTTTCTTAGAAATTTACTAGAGAAAATATTCTGCCAAAATTGAAGATTGAACGAAGAAAGGAATTTGTAGGATCCAGGGAACTGAAAATCCAACACAAGAGAGAGGTGAAGAGTATTCCCAGGAAGATGGTCAATGAAGAGCACAGGTTGAGACCACTGTATAGTAGGCCTTGAAAACAACTGGTCCAGGCTGAAGTAGATCAGAAGGTCCTGGGAGATACATCTTCAAGAAGATGAAGTTTGCACCATACCTAACTGAGTTCTAAAATATAAGATAGATGCAACTGTAGGGAGTTTGGGTGAAATATATGATTATGCATAGAAAATTAGCAAGATAAAAACATGATAATCATTAACTTTAAAGAAAACAAAAAGGAAAACTAATCATAATATACTACACAGCCTACACAACTCAACTGTGAATAATATTTAAGTAATCAAATCTAAACAAAATTACAGCTACACAAGAAGAAGAGAGGAATGAGAAATTTTTATGTCGTGGTTGCAGTGCTACCTAAAACTGAAACAATATAATATTTAGACACATAAAAATAAATAACCAAAAACATTAGTTTAAAACATTTTTTTTAAGTATCTGTCTTTGAAGGATAGAAAAAGGAGAGTAGGTGAGAACTATTTTTGATAGAGCTATTTGACTGCAACAATATGCATGTTGAATTATGATACAAATAGAAACTAGAAAATAAAGCTATGAAAAAGTTGAGAAGAGACTTGAATTT
>NW_011888979.1:2099379-2112866 GCF_000151845.1 Pteropus vampyrus | reverse complement strand
TATCCAATCCCTCAACTAACATCATTTTTTTTTGTATATCTGCTATTTACATATTTTAAAACAATGTATAAGGCTATAATAAATAGCATTTTAGTACTATTACTATATCATTATAACTGAAAACTCTCTTTGGAAATAATTACCATTGGTTATTATTTTATTACTAAAGCTCTTATGAAGGAAACTAGTGGGCATCAGGGAAAGAAAATTCCTGGCAGTATTTTATGAGTATTCAGATACTATTTATCAACCAAATACTTCCACAGGGCACGCTTGTTATTTTATTCAGACTCACATCTCTATGAGAGTAATAAGTCCACGTGTCAGTCTTGTTTTCATTGTAAATGAAGCCGAAGAAAAATAAAGGATTTATAAACTGAGCTCTGTAGCAAATGAATGAGTAGTTAGCAGCAGGTACAGGAAAAGATGCAGATGAGTCCAGGTGACAAACACAAAGAAGCCCAGTGATCTCCTAGACATCCTGTGAACTTCCTTATAAAAGTCAGAAATAGTTTAAGAGCCCTACTCATCTCAACAGCAACATCAGATCATATTAACATACACATATACTTTCAAAAAATAATTTTCTGTCTCGGATTCTACATCCAGAAAAACTATCAATCACCCATGAGGATAGAATAAAAATGTTCAGACATGAAAGTTCTCAAAAAAAAATTACCTCCCATGTACCTTTTCTTAGAAATTTACTAGAGAAAATATTCTGCCAAAATTGAAGATTGAACGAAGAAAGGAATTTGTAGGATCCAGGGAACTGAAAATCCAACACAAGAGAGAGGTGAAGAGTATTCCCAGGAAGATGGTCAATGAAGAGCACAGGTTGAGACCACTGTATAGTAGGCCTTGAAAACAACTGGTCCAGGCTGAAGTAGATCAGAAGGTCCTGGGAGATACATCTTCAAGAAGATGAAGTTTGCACCATACCTAACTGAGTTCTAAAATATAAGATAGATGCAACTGTAGGGAGTTTGGGTGAAATATATGATTATGCATAGAAAATTAGCAAGATAAAAACATGATAATCATTAACTTTAAAGAAAACAAAAAGGAAAACTAATCATAATATACTACACAGCCTACACAACTCAACTGTGAATAATATTTAAGTAATCAAATCTAAACAAAATTACAGCTACACAAGAAGAAGAGAGGAATGAGAAATTTTTATGTCGTGGTTGCAGTGCTACCTAAAACTGAAACAATATAATATTTAGACACATAAAAATAAATAACCAAAAACATTAGTTTAAAACATTTTTTTTAAGTATCTGTCTTTGAAGGATAGAAAAAGGAGAGTAGGTGAGAACTATTTTTGATAGAGCTATTTGACTGCAACAATATGCATGTTGAATTATGATACAAATAGAAACTAGAAAATAAAGCTATGAAAAAGTTGAGAAGAGACTTGAATTTCATGTGATCTTAAACAAGTAACTTAATCTCTCTGGGCATGACTTGTAAAAGAAAAGGATAAGATAGGTAACCTTCCATTTTGGGTGATGTCTGGCCCAGCGAGTGATGTCTGGCCCAGCCTAGTTCTAACTTTATAAAATCCCAGAAAATGGAGTCTAGATTTCAGAACTCGAAGCACGAATGGCGCCATCTGTTTGGATCTCTGTTTCCAAAGAAGAAACCCAGAGAAGCCGAATGATTTGTTTATAGGTACCAGCTCACTAGTAACATACTAGTAACATAATATATGAGAACATACTAGGACATGGACTTGATCCAAATATTCTTTTTATTTTACCACAGTGTCAGTGAGAGAGGGCTTTGTAAAAGAAATAGATAAAACCACATAGAACTACATAAAGCCAATACTTAGAATATTATTTCCCGTGGTTAAGGCAGAAAAGTAGCTTGATTGAACCTCTCCTTTCCACCCACCCACCTTCTGCCTGATAGAGTCGTGTGCCTAACCTTAATTACAGCAAAGGTTAAAGGCAAGAAAGGCATGTTTCTAATACAGAGATGAATTCATCTTCCCAATATAGAGATTACAGTGTCATTTTCACTGTGTGTCGCCAAACTTTCCCTGAGGTCATTAGTAATTTTCCAGACATGCCCACTCTGAGTCTGCAGTTCAATTGATGCTGGAGTTATATCAGAGACTCAGAATGACTACATAAAGCTTGAGATGACTGGCAAACAGTGTTACAGGTGACATTCTGCTCAGAGTACACTCTGCATGCTGTGAAACTCTTCCCTTCCCCCAGTCAATTTGCTGCTGCTCGCCTGCATGCAAATGCAAGAGGGAAATCTAAGACCAGTTACTAAGGAGACAAAACAGGTGCTTGCATGAGTCATTCTCTCTTTGAGGGAATGTGGGTAAATTTTCTATGGTGGAAGGTTCGGTGGTGATTAATTCACTTTTGACATTCATTTTCATGCATAAGGGCCAAAGAATTAATTCAAATTAAACCTTACTTTTTTCCACAACACTGACTGGTGAAAGCAGAAAATGATTCACTGTTGTGCTTATTGATGCGCAGAAACTGGAGTTACAGGAGAATCCCTGCACCCTTCTTAGGAAAGAAACAGAAGCTTCTGAATGAATAGGTGGCTCTGCCTTTGAGCTGAGGAAAAGCGTGAGTGACAAATCAGTCATTTGGCCCAGTAGAAAAAGCTGGAAAAGGGACTGGATGTTAAAGTGATTCATTCTATCTTGTGCTAAATCCTACAGAACAGCCAGTCCCAAGGCAGATGATCCTGATAAGATAAAGGATTTGAAGGAAGAGATGGGGGAGGGGAGAACAGGAAACAGAAGGTACACAATTTAGTTTTGACTTTCTTGCTGGGACGCAGCCGCATAATGGAACCATCGTGGGTTTGTTGATTGCGGTCCCAATAATGCCACCTAAGAACTCTGGGTCCTTAATGTTTCTGCGCATCAATAATATGAGGACAATGTCAATCTCACAAGGTTGTCGTGAGAACTTACATATAGCAAGCACCTAAGAAATGTTGGGATTCCCTTCTCTTCCCCTAGGAACTATAAACGCAAGTTTAGAGAGGCTCATAGAATCTCAGCACTGGAAAGGGGCGTTAATGATCTAACTTGGCTACTCAGAATGCTTGAAAGAAATCCAAAGCTCTTCCAGCTTCTTTTCTAACGTCTCTAGTAACAGGGAATTTCCATTTCTAGAAGGAACTCCTCTTCTAATAACTATTTTAGAAAGTCTTTTACCTATTTATCTTAGTTTGAGCCCCCAGAGCCACAAAAAACTAAACTAGTCTAATCACTTCCTCAAGAAAAACAATATTTTCTTTTGATGTGATATGTTCCTAACATGATATACAATTTTCCCCATTATTTTGATTACTGTTTCTCCAAGATTTTGTAGCAGAGACTGTGGTCTAGCTACCAAAATTTGTTCTTCCTTTCCTCTGTTACCATAAAATTACATCTGGGTAAATGGGGTATCTAGGTAAACTTACCTTTCTAGCCTTCCATGCAGTCAGGTGTGGGTACACCGGGTGACAGTGGAATGTGAGCAAAAGTGATGAGTGCCAATTTCTCTATCCCTTTAACTGTAACCTGGTCATATTAATGACCCTGTTTCAACTCTGTAGTAGATGGTAATGCCCTGGTGGATGATGAAGCAATGATGGTGAAAGGAACCTGGTTAGCTGAATGATCACACGAAACAGAGCTATTTGCCATTCTAGACCACTCATCTGAGATTTTAACACAAGAGAGAAGCAAGCTTCTTTGTTCTTTAAGTCCCTGTATCCATGGATCTCACCGTATCAGCAGCCTAGACTTACCTTAACTAAAACAGATCTTCTTAAGGTGTTCCTGAGAAATGGGTACAAAGATCAGGTTGTATTGTGGTTTCACTAGAGCAAAGTGTTTATTTCTACTTTACCAGATACTATCAAAATTTATAAATGGAATCCAAGGCTAATTATTCTGTGTGGTCACTTCACATTGATTGTAAAATAAGCTAAAATCTTAAAACTTTTTTGCTGTGTTGTTGCTAAAACACATGTCTTCCAACTTATACAGGTGGAGTTGTTTTTTCAATGCCAGTGAAATTCTTTATACTTATCCTTTAACATTAACTTGATAGATATAATCTATCACTTCAGTTTGCCAAGATCTTTTTATTTTCTGATTTGTCATCTACTCTCTTGGTTGATTCTCTCAACTTCCAGTGATCTATATGTTTGAGCATCATGGCAACTATAGCTTTAGTTTAGCTAAATTTCATCTTTTGATACTCATGGTAAGGAATAAAACACCTTATATATATATTTTTCTGCTAAAATGAACCTAGAGCCCTAAATATGCAGCTTAACAGTATGATATGGTCCCTTGTGGTGCAGGTAATATTTACAGGATTGTCCCTTACATTGGTGCATTGCAGTGTATAGTGCAAAAATGGCAGGTTTAGCACCAATATTCTGGGAACCATCCTTAGATTGTGCTACTGTCTCTAAATGGAAAAATGGCCCAGCTCTCCTGCTTCTCGGTGAATGAATTCCCTTTGTTCCTCCTCATTTGTAGACATACATCTACAGACACAAACATATAAACAAAATGTGTTACTGCTTTATTATCTGCCATCTGTAAATGGACATGCTAATGTAGCAGACAAATAAAAATTAGCAGTGCAGCACCTCTCAAGCTAAGAGCCAAGTTTTAGCTGCTAGCAACTATTTAAGGTCAGAGTTAAATTACTGAATAAAAATAGTTAGACTATGATTAATATTAGTAGAAACGAGGGGGCTGATAATACTTGCTATATTTCGTTGGAATTAGCACTCCAGATTACCTTACATTTCTGTATGTTTCTGTTGCCAAATATAATTCCAGTGCCTGGGCAATGAGGGTGCAAGAGCAGAGTTTTGAACTGGGATCCGTTCAGTGGCCGCTTTTGTGTTCTGTGCTTCTGTCTTATCCCTGCCTTCTCTGCCCTTTGGGTTCCATCATCACCTTGTGAATTCTCAGGCTTATAAGGAAATTTCTAGATGGATGTGCCCAGTACTGCAATTCTATACCAACTTAAGCTAGTGGCCTTAGGAGGGAAGATGTAATACACACTTGCCAAATGAAAAGCATACCAAGCCATCAGAGACACAACAGCCTGTGGTTTGAGTCCTGTTTGAAGTGAATTCAATGTCATCAAATTCTAGGAATGGAATGGACTTCAGAGATACTGGAGGGATTTAGTACATTCCCACAAAGTAAGAACCTTATCAACCATGCCTGGAGCAGCACTAATGTTCCACAGAGCCCGAGCTCTGAACACCAGCCATCATCAGTTAGAGTCTTCTGGATTTCTCTGCCTTACTTGGCCTCAGAGTAAAACATTTTTAAATAGATTAATGATGAAGTACTTTTCACTTGGGAAGTACTTTTCATTTTAGCTCCTTTCCCACATTTATTTGCATAATTTTCTTACTTATTTTATTCTGTAGTCTTCATAAAATTGTGTGAAAAAATATCTACCTGTGGTTTCCATTGAAGGTTTGTCTTTCCTCATTGGCCCAGCTTTTTTTTCTATATTGAATTCCCACAGTTCCTACACACTTCTCTGTAGACAGGGCAAAACTGCCACAGCTCCTTCTAAGCATGGAGAAAAAAATTTCATCTTGAAAAGTTTTTCCTTTTGATGAGGTACATATCCTCTCTTCATGTTCCTTATCTTAGAAATGGCACTGTTACCAGTTTTTAGCTCAGAGATTATTTTTTTTCAGCCATGTCATCTACTATTAAGCCCATCAAAGGCATTCTTCATTTCTGTTAGAGTTTGTTGTTGTTGTTTGTTTGTTTGTTTTACTTCTAACATTTCTTTTTGTTTTTATCTCAGGATTTCCATTCCTCTGCTTACATTGTTCATCTATTCTTACATGCTGTCTACTTTATACGCTAGAGCCATTATAAGTTATTTTATAGTTAAAAAAAGCTGAAGGAATTAAGAAGTACAAACTTCCAGTAATAAGAATAATGTAAAGTACAGCATAGGGGATATAGTTAATAATATTGTAATAACTATATATGATGTCAAATGGATTCTAGACTTATCAGGGTGATCACTTTGTAAGTTATATAAGATGTCTAACCACTATGTTGTACACCTGAAGCAAACATAATATTTATCATATTTTTTATAGTTGTTTCAAATTTCCAGTCTGATAATTACAATATCCATGCTACATCTGGTTCTGATGCTTGCTCTGTGTGTTCTAACTGATTTTTTGCTTTTTAGTATGCCTTGTAATTTTTTCCTGATAGGTAGACATAAGGTACAGGGTAAAAATAACTGCAGTAAATGTATCTTTAGCAATGTGGTTGTGAGATGTGCGGGGAGGGGAATGTTCTATAGATTCATAATTAGATCTCAGTTTGTAGTGAGCCTGTGCTTATAGTCTGTAAGTTTCACAGGGGTTTCTCAGTTTTTTCTTACCCCCTTAGGTCACATAAGATGGCCAGAATGGGCTGGAATTGGGTATTTCCCTTTCCCTAGTCATTTAGGCTCTGATAACACCCCAGCAGGATAGACTCTGGGTAACTGGTTCCCCCAAGGGCAGGGTTTGTTGAAAAAAACAGAGTGCTCTGGCATATTTCAAAATGGTTCCTTTTCTCCACCCTGCCAGAAGCATAAAGATTTTTTTTCTCTGATAGTTACTGTGGGAACTTGGTCGAACTCCTGGAGGTAAATCTCATGATATTTGTTTGCCCTCTCTCCCTCGACTGGGTCCCTCTAGTATTTTTAACTTTTAGGTTGTGTGCACTGAGCCTCCAGCAACTCACCAATTACAGTTTAGCTTTCCCTACCCTGGCGTTGGCTCCACTAGAGGTCTCTGTTCATGAGCCTCTGTACCAGTAAGCGGTGACTCCCTATACTTGCCGTCTGTCTCCATTCCTGGGGATAGCAGTTTGCCCTGGGTCCTCCCCTCTCTTACAGATTCAAAAAGAGTTGTTGATTTTTCAGTCTGTTCAGCTTTTTACTTGTTGGGACAGAGTGGCGACTTTCAAGCTCCTTTCCTGCAGAACTGGTAACAGGAAGTCCTCGTGTTATGAGCTCTTAATGAGTTTGGGAATCCATCTAGTTGTGTGATTCACAAATCTACAATCTAATCCCTACCTCAACCACTGAGTCCTGTTGACGTTTATCTCTTAAATTTCCCTTAACTCTTTTCACCTCATCTCCTTTGTTGTCTCCACATTGGTCTAAGCCACCACCATCTCCTAACTGCTTTCACCGCCCCCACTGCAGTCCTCCTGTAACTGTTCCACACACTGGAGCCAGAGTGGTACCTTCAGAACGAAAAGCTCTATATTATTAAACCTCTTTCAAAACCCATGTGGTCAAAAGAGCCAGTCCTTGCAAATGGAAAGCCCCTAAATAGACATAAACAGAGAATTCCCAGGTTCTGCAACTAAGACACAAAAAATGCTTATTATACTGTACAGTCCAATAAGAATTTCATCCCTCAGAACTGGGACTGTAGGCCTGAAAAATGTGGACTGCTGAGAGAGCAGAAATGCTGCCTTACATGAGTGGGCAAATATATTCTAGAAACCTCAAGGCCTTCACGCTTAAAGGATTAGTCACTCCGACAAGCTGCTGGCCACAGCTGACACCCTGAGACACATGAGAACCAGAGCAGGCACCCAGGAGGTATCTTTTGTCCATGCTGTTCTTATATCCACTTTGATGCTTCAAAAAGCTTGTGAAGGGAACTGATTGGTACCCATAGGTTTCATGTTACCCATCTTCAAGCTCAGCCCTGGTCTTCTCATTCCAGGGCCTAGGAAAGCTTTCAATGACTTCCCATAGTTCTTGTGATAAGACAAGTCCTTGAGGTTGCCCTTGGCTCAGTTTTCAGGCTCCTGTCCTGTTTTGCTTCCCCTCACCCCCTTTATCCAGACACATCAACTTTCTAGTTCTTTGTGTTTGCCGCCAATGCTCCCAACATCCCCAAAGCCATTCTCTTAGCCTGGGATGCTCTTCTCTGTTCTTCTCAGCTAAAATAACTTCCACTTATCTTTCTGATCTCAGTTTAGTATCATTACTTCAAGGAAGACTTTTTGATCTGTTTAGCTAATCAAATCCCATTCATGTAGGTTTTTATAGCATTTTTTGTCTCCTCCAAACACTGGTCACCCTTGCAGTTTACATATCTGTGGAATTATCTGACTAATATCTGTTGCTCCATGAGAGCAAGGATAATATCTTGTTTTGATTGCTATTGTTTCTTCTGTGCATGGTCCGGTGCCTGCCCAAGGTAGGCACTCAATATATTTAATGGGTGAATAAATGAATGCCCTTGTGTGTGTTATAAAGAGGAATTGCATATTTGACATTTTTTTGATGGAATTTGGCAGTTCACCAGCAAGTACATTTTGAGCTTGTACAAAGCAGAAAGTATTGTTGCTTATTTTTATATTTTTTTAATAGCTGCGTGGTATATGGTATATGAATGCTGTGCTGTGATCCTAAGGAAGACAAATAAGATATAACAAAAAAGGCTGATCTTTTTCATCTTCTTTATGAAATATGCTACAATAAGATAAGTAACCAGAGATCAACAAGCAAGGAATGAAGTCACTTCCAAAAATAACAAGTTAGTGATGTAGCTCAGAGTGATGGGAGGAAAACTCTCAACCACTTCCTCTTCTATCAGTGACTTTGTGCTTTTTTGTTAAGAATTTCTCTGTTCTAGATAAGTGCAATGTGACCTGGTGACTCACCACAGGTAGTTCTGAGTAAGCATTACATAATACATCCTAGGCAGCCTTCGTGAAATGGTATAAGTTTCTGTCTCCAGGAAAGAGGGAGAAAAGCCATTCTATCACAGGGTCCTAGAGAGCGTCTGTCGGCCAGTGGCACAAAACAAAAGAAGCAGAGTCCCTCCCATTCCTATTCTGTAGACTAATGCAGGCTTAGAGAAATGCCACTGTTTCACCACTCATCTGTGTGGACTGCATCTCCTTTACCATATGGTTGCGTAACAGGAAAAGTGATTCAAGGAGAATTGAAGGCAGTAAGCTTGTTTACTAAATGTTAACAATGTTACTAAATGTTTACTAAATGAGCACCAAGCCACTGTGCCATGTGCAACAACATGATTTTGTCTATGCAGGAGGCATGGTGCAAATGAACCTTGGTGATGAGGGCTCCTGGGAAGCAGGTATGGCTGATACAAAGAGCCAGGAGAAGGCTGAACCTTAAAGTCTTTTCTGACGGGCAGTGGAGAAATAGTTAAGTAAGGACTGACTTTGTAAATATCTGATGACTGTTGAATAGTATGTTTGTTTCACTGGAGAAATACCATGCATCTTAAGAGCATTTTTGTGTGTGTGTATGTGTGTGGAGAACATGCTGTTTTGTTGACTGTTAAACCAAAAGCTTAAGAAAAAAATAAAAAAACACTCTTATTTATCCCAGATGTCTACTGGAAACTAAATGCACTAAACTGGGGAAATTATTCAATGCTTGGAAAGGTAAAATCTCATTTGGCCTTGCTTTGCAAGGGATGGTAATAGAAAGTATCTTCACACTTCACATTCATTAAATGTTTTGCCGTTTATAAAATTAATTATAAAAATAGTTTTAAAAATCCCCAAACACTGATGAGTCAGCCCATGATTAATGCCTTGTTAAAAGATGTAGATTAAAAGGTGAACCAAGGTAAGTGGGGGTTTGTGAGATACAATAGAAATGTGGAGTTGTGAGAATGTTAATATCAAAGGATCAGTCATGGATTTTGAAACACAAGATAATGGATAAAAAATGGCCATGTTTTGCTTTCGGCTGTCCGACATCAATGCCCTTTCACAGCATCTTGATTTCATTAGAGGGAATTGTCCTTCCCTGACATGTGTCATTCTGATAACATAGAGAGTGCATGTCTTCCTCTAAGGAAACTAAAAGGAACCTATCCTCCCTTTCCCTGGGGGTTGGCACATGATGTAGGCCCAGCCAATTGATCAGACTCACTGTCTCAAGAATTGCAATCTTGAGCAATTGCTAAAAAAAAAAAAAAAAACCCATGAGAAATAGGCCATCATTACAGGTGGGGGTGGGAACTGTGGAAGAGATGCAGTGATTGTTGAAGATGTCTCTATGGCACACAGAGAGGGTAAAATATGCACAGGCTTCTCCTTCCATCCTGCCCTCCAGTCTTCCACTACCTCCCATTGGCCGAACTCTGCTGGAAACTAGGGAGTCTGGAAAATGTAGCTTGCAGGGGAATGCATCTGAGAGCAAATAGGCATTGAGTCCACTGAGTGGAGACAGGGGCAGCATAGCCAGAAAGGGCATTGCAATATTCAAAAGTAAGATCTAAGGAGGAGTCAAACAGCACTACGAAAACCATAGCTATCTGGAAGAGGCTGTCAGTTTCCTGAAGTTGCTGTAATAAATTATCACAAACGTTTTGGCTGAAAACGACACAAATTTATTCTCTTGTAGTTTTAGAGGTCAGGAGTCTAAAATCAGTTTTACTGGAATAATGTCAGGATGTCCTAAGGGCTAGTTTATTTTGAAGCCTCCAGGGAAGAATCTATTCCCTTGCTTTTTTCAGCTTCTAGAAAAGCTTCATTCCTTGGCCTGTGGCCTCCTCCTCAAATAACTCCAATCTCTTGCTTTCATTATCATATCTCCTCTGACTCTTACCTTCTACCTCTCTCTTACCAGAACTCTTTGTAATTACATTGAGCACACCTGGATAATCCAGGATAATCTCTGCATCTAAAGATCCTTAATGTAATCACATCTGTATAATCCTTGCGATATAAGGTGACATTCAGTTTCTGAGGATTAGTACATGAACATCTTTGGGGCCATTTTTCAGCCTACCACATGGTGAATATTTGGAACTCGGAATAGACAATGAATTTACAGTTTGTGGCCTGGGATCCTGCTCATCACAGGAAAACAGGGCATGTTGCACTTGCATGCACACCATACTGCTATGAGATTGGCATCACAGAATAGATGGTAGTTCGAATGGGACTCTCATGGGGACGTATTATGAAGCCCACCTCCTTTGCTGCATTTCCTCCTGTTTCTAGATCAACTGTAGAGTTGTAACCACAAAGCATGAAAAAAGGTGTGATAGGAATATAGAATCCAATTGGATTTCATTAAAAAGCCAGAAAGTATTGTAGTATTCAGACATTAATAATAATTTTAAAAAAGGAATCTAAAATTCAATGAAGTACAAGAAAATAGCTGAGCCTGGAAAAGGTGTTGATAATTTGAGATTATCCGATGAAATGATTACATGAAGTGTAACTTTAAACCAGGAGCAACTCACCTCATCTGAAGGATATAGGGTTTGATGTTCTTGTCATAGAGGCTATTTCAAAAGGCCTCAGAATGTCCTTCAGTGACTCAGAAAGAATCCCCTTGGATTTATTCATCCCCCAGGCCTGTGTCCTGGTCACAGATCTCTGATTAATAAGCAATCTCAGGCTGTCTGAGAAAATGACCCTATTGTGTTGACTGTCAAGGCAATAACCTCAGCTTACCTAAGATATGAAACTTTAAGGTAAGAAGAACTGAGTATAGAGATGAAAGTAAAACAAACCCATAGTATTAATACATGTGTTAAATATAGGAATATTTCACAAATGCTTGATAGTAAAAGTATATGTAATGTACTAGAGAATTAGTATATTAGAGAAACTGACAGATTAGTCTTACACATTCAATTTAAGATGTGTGATTGATTTTAGGCTTGTCATTTAAGCAAAAAGGCATAAGTAAAATGAGCCTAGCCTGTAAACAGTATTATACTGTTTAAAAGAACTTAGGTTTTGATTTCGGGAAAAAGGCAGAGTGAGAGACGTTCCCAGATCTCTCCCCTCGAAATAACAATAAGCTGAACATCTAAAATTCAACAAAAAACACCCAAACTGCACACAGCACATCTGAGCATGGGATCTGTGCATAAGAGCTACCACAGAACCCCGGGTGTCGGGCAGTTGACTGGGAGAAATAGAGAAGCTGCCTCTTGCAGCTGCCAGAGATCTCTATAGGAGGAAGGGGAGTTCCCTGAACAGCCCTGCCTGGGAGAGTTGTGACTTCCACGCAGCCTATGGCAGAACCCAGTCATCAGGGCAGAAAGCAGAGAAGCAGGATGTCAGAGAAACAACAGTTGATTTTTACCTGCCAAGGTTGCAAAACTAGGCAGAGCTGCAGCCACCAACTCCCAACCCAGAGGGCCCCTCCCCTCATACCCTCCAAGTCCAATCACAGTGGAGCCCCAAGGTAATCTGAGCACATGCTACCAAAACTGTTGCTAACACTGACAAGGACTGAAACTGAGGGTAGTAAGCATGATTAAATGTCTACAAGAAAGTGATAAGGCATTATGAAGTCTTTATATAAAGCAGGGATCCAAGAGGCTTAGAAGCCACCTACTGGAAACCAAAAGAAAAGTGCCTTCTTTGCAGCAGGCTAAAGGGAGAAATTTATATAATAAAACTTCTTTCTGGAAAAAAAGCAGAATACACTTCCATTAATGCATAGGCTGAGAAATAGTCCATTAAACACCATGAACAACGAAGGTGACAAGCCATCTCAGAAAGAAAGAGAAAAATCTCCAGAAAATAAACTTACAGACATAGAAATATGCAACTTAAATGACAGAGAATTCAAGATGGTATTTTTAAAAACCTCAGTGAGTTCCGAAATTAGTCATATCAACAATTTCAGGAATTAAAAAAACAACTGGATGAGCAGAGCAAGGAGATTGAAACCCTCAAGAAGAACAGAATAAGTATTCTGGAGATAAAAAAGAAAAAAAAAAACAACACTGCAAGAGATGAAAAATGAAATAGCAATCTTGAGAAACAGAGTCCACCAAAATGGAGGAAAGGATCAGTGATATTGAAGACAGAAATCTAGAAATAAATCAGAAGGAAAAAGAGAGAAACCAAAGAATGAAAAATAATGAAAGAGAAATACAATAACTAGCTGATACCATCAGGAGAGGAAACAAGAATAATGAGAATTCTCAAAAGGAGGAAAAGGATCAGGGACTAGAAAGCATTTTCAGACAAATAGTTAATGAGAAATCCCAAAACTAAGGAATGAGCTGGAGCTTGGAATTCAAGTAGTCAACAGAACACCCAATTATCTCAACCCAAAAAGGCCTTCGCCAAGACATATTGTATTAAAATTATCAAAATCAACAAAAATAAAGAATTCTCAGGGCAGTTAGGGAAAAGAAGATGATGACCTACAAAGGAAAACCCATTAGATTATTGTCAGACTTCTCAGCACAAACCTTACAAGCCAGAAAGGAGTGGAATCAAATATTTAAACTATTAAGTGAAAGGAACTACCAGCCTAGAATAATGTATTCAGCTAAGCTCTCCTTTAGATATGAAGGAGAAATTAAGACCTTTCCAGACATACAAAAATTGAGGGAATTCTCCACTACGAGGCCTGCATTACAGGAAATACTAAAAGAGGTCAGCTCACCTAAAACAAAATGACAAAAAA
>NW_011888979.1:2097604-2098784 GCF_000151845.1 Pteropus vampyrus | reverse complement strand
TAAATAGAATGAACTCACCATAAAAAGGTAGAGTTTCGGAATGTATCAAAAAACAAAACCCAACTATATGCTGCCTCCAAGAGATACATCTCAGCTCCAAAGACAAATATAGACTCAAAGTGAAAGGGTGGAAAATGATATTTCAAGCAAATGGCATTCAGAGAAAAGCAGGAGTAGTGGTACTAATATCAGACGAAATAGACTTTGAAATAAAAAATGCAAAGAAAGATATTGACGGGCACTTCATAATGATAAAGGGAATCATGCACCAAAAAGACACAACACTTATTAATATCTATGCTCCCAATCAGGGAGCCACGAAATATGTAAAGCAATTAGTAACAGAACTAAAGGGAGAAACAGACCAAAACACTATTGTAGTAGGGGACCTAAATACCCCACTGTCTGATATGGACAGATCATCAAAACAGAAAATCATAAGGAAATAACATCCTTAAATGACACATTAGACCAATTGGACATAATTGACATTTATAGAGCCTTCAATCCCCAAAAGCTGCTTACACATTCTTCTCTAGTGTACATGGAACATTCTCAAGAATTGACTACACACTGGGACACAGAGATAGCCTCAACAAATATAAGAGGGTTGAAATCATGCCAACCATATTCTCTGATCAGAATGCTTTGAAACTAGAGATCAACTGCAAAAAGAAATCAGGAAGAACCACAAATACATGGAGATTAAACAACATGCTACTGAAGAATGACTGGGTCAGGGAAGAAATAAAAAGAGAGATCAAAAGATACATAGAAATGAATGATAATGATAGTACAACATATCAAACGTTTGGGACACAGCAAAAGTGGTCATAAGAGGAAAGTTCATATCATTACAGGCTTATCTCCAAAAACAAGAATGAGCCCAAATAAACAACCTAATGCTTCATCTTAAAAAACTAGAAAAGAAAGAACAAATGAAGCCTAAAGTCAGCAGATGGAAAGAAATAATTAGAGCAGAAATAAATGAAATTGAAAACAAAAACAATAGAAAAAATAAATGCAACAAAGAACTGGTTCTTTGAGAAGGTTAGTAAAATTGACAAACCTCTGGCTAGACTCGCTAAAGAAAAAAAAAAAAAGGAAGGACACAAATAAACAAATCCAGGATGAAAGAGAGGAAATTATGACTGACATTGCAGAAATACAAAGGATCATA
>NW_011888979.1:2095798-2097554 GCF_000151845.1 Pteropus vampyrus | reverse complement strand
AAAATAAATGCAACAAAGAACTGGTTCTTTGAGAAGGTTAGTAAAATTGACAAACCTCTGGCTAGACTCACTAAAGAAAAAAAAAAAAAGGAAGGACACAAATAAACAAATCCAGGATGAAAGAGAGGAAATTATGACTGACATTGCAGAAATACAAAGGATCATACAAGAATACTATGAAAAAGTATATAACACCCAATTTAATAACCTAGAAGAAATGGGCCAGTACTTAGAAGGATATAATTTTCCTAGACTGAATCAAGAACTGGGAAACTTAAATAGACCAATTAGCAGTATGGAAATTGAAATGATCATCAAAAACCTACCAAAAATTAGAAATCCAAGACCAGATGGCTTCACCAGTGAATTCTACCAAACATTCAAAGAAGTTTTAATACATATTCTCCTCAAATTCTTCCAAAGAGGAGGCAATTCTTCCCAACTCATTTTATGAGGCCAATATTACTCTGATATCAAAACCTGGTAAAGATAACACAAAAAAAGAAAACTACAGACCAGTATCTCTTATGAACACAGATGCAAAAATCCTAAATAAGACACTAGGGAACTGAATACAGCAACATATTAAAAAGATTATACGCCACGATCAAGTGGGCTTCATTCCAGAGGCACAGGGATGGTTCGACATATGCAAATCGATTAATGTGGTATACCGTATAAATAAATTAAAAAATAAGGATCATATGATCATATCAATAGATGAAGAAAAAGCCTTCGACAAGATACGGCATCCATTTACGATCGAAACACTCAACAAAATCGTCATAGAAGAAAAGTACCTTAACATAATAAAGGCCATATATGACAAGCCCTCAGCCAACATTATACTTAATGGTGAAAAACTAAAAACTTTCCCTCTAAGATCAGGAACAAGGCAAGGCTGTCTACTAGTGCCACTGTTATTCAATATAATATTGGAGGTCCTAGCAAGTGCAATCAGACAAGAGAAAGATATAAAAGGCATCTAAATAGGAAACAAAGAAGTCAAATTGTTACTATTTGTGGATGATGTGATTATCTATACAGAAAACCCTAAAGACTCCACAAGGACACTACTAGAAATAATAAGAAAATACAGTAAAGTTTCTGAATACAAAATCAATGTTCAAAAATCCATAGCGTTCCTATACTCTAATAATGAAGTGTCAGAAAAAGAAATGGAAAACACAATTCCTTTTGCAATTGCAACACAAAGAATAAAATATCTAGGAATAAATCTAACGAAACATGTGAAGGATCCATATAATAAAAACTACAATACCCTCTTAAAAGAAATGAAGAAGATACAAAGAAATGGAAAGATATTCTGTGTTCTTGGATTAGAAGAATCAACATAGTTAAAATGACCATATTACCTAAAGCATTATACAGATTTAATGCAATCCCCATCAAAATCCCATCGGCATTTTTAAAGAAATAGAATACAAAATCATCAGATTTGCGTGGAAGCACAAAAAACCCCGAATTGCCAAAGTCATCCTGATGAGGCTGGAGGGCATCACTCTACTTGACTTCAAATTATATTACAAAGCAACAGTAATCAAAATTGCATGGTATTGGCAGCAGAACAGACACATGGATCAGTGGAACAGAATTGAGAGTCCAGAAGTAAACCCATACTTATATGAGCAAATAATTTTTGACAAAAAAGTCAAAAACATACAGTGGAGAAAGGAAAGCCTCTTCAATAAATGGTGCTGGGAAAACTGGAAAGCCACCTGCAAAAGTATGACAT
>NW_011888979.1:2084091-2094253 GCF_000151845.1 Pteropus vampyrus | reverse complement strand
TAAATCAATTTCTTTGGTTGGTTTTCTGGTGGCTCCCAAAACTTAGTTCTGAAATTCTCCAGTTTCCCATTGTCGTACCTCATCACACCTCCATTTTTTTGAGTTTGAAATGATTGTTTGCTTTTCAATTTTCCTAGGAAGTCTATAGTATAGAGTGACTCACTTTCACACCTATTTCTTCAAATTTGTAACTTGCTCCTGGCTTCCTTTTTTGCATCTATTAGATTGTTACCTTTATTTCCTCATCTTCCTGTTTGATTCTTGACATTTTGCTTAGTTTTGGAATCACTCTCTTAGGAAGTACTTTATGAGATTGTGTGTTGATGTTAAATGAACATGAACTGCGTTTTGTGTTGCAGAGAAGAAAAGATTGCATTTGTGTATTATGGAGTAATGCAAAGAGAGAGAGCTACTGTATGATAGCAGGGCTGAAGTGACAGGAGCTCTTCTAATTTTTAAGGCGGCAAGGAAAACAAATCTGGACTAAATTAGGCAAAATGGAGCTCAAAGGCATCCTGTTACCTGAGCATTAGGGCGGCAAACTAATCAATCTCAAACAGATCCTCCAGCTCACATCTTCCAAGTCATCTGTCTTATCACTACATTGTGTGATTTGAGACAATTTATAACATGCCTCTGGTCACTTCGTATTTATGTTTTTCAGAGTGTGTGCTGAAAAGCTCTAAATCAGCCTATTGCTAAATTCCTTATGTGTGCATTTGTCTTATCTTTTTTGGCTTGATTATTTTGCAATAGGGAATTTACTTTTAGATTCCTATAATAGGCAGGTTATAGTTTGTGTTCTCCCTTGAAATTGATACAAAATATGCAAATGTAGAATGAATGATGAGGTCTTAGGTGCATTTAATTTATTCTACTTCTCAATCTGGGAAAATCAATCCACATTGTTTTAACACACTCAAGATATTCTCACATATGTTCTAATACATCCCAATATGAACTGCTTTTTCACAGAGAGCTTTTGTTTACATATAGAACATAAATAGTTCAAGAGTCACACTAAGAAAATTATCACTCCAGGTACTTAGGAGAATGTGTTTTTTTGGGAAAACTATATACTTTTGGTACAAAATTTAATAATTATAACTAGTAAATATTTTTTGGTCTTAAAAATAGTTTTCAGATAGCAAAAGGAATCTGTAAAAAAATAAACCAGTGGCAATTGAGAAATGATGGGTGTCACCCCAAGACCAGACAGTTAAGAGTTGAGGTGCTTTTGCTGTACACTCTCTTTTCTTCAATAGCAGGGTGATTGCAGAGGATCCAGTGGTGGACTCCAAAGCTCTCCTAAGATGGTAGAACCACTAATTCAAAGGAGCCCAGGACCCTGAATGACAGTGTGGAACAGAGCTCCCTGCTGACACTCATTAGAGTGTGATGTGAACAATAAAAACATCTATGTGTTAAGCCACTAAGATTTTGGGGTCATTACTGCTGTTAGCATGCCCTTATTAAGTCATTGGATAAGCTTTAACAATTGCTCATCAGAAAACAATTATGAACAAGAATTAACTGGCTGCCAATTCTAGGCAACCTTAGAGGGTTCAGTTTTTTGTTTGTTTATTTTTTGTTTTCCTGCTTTGTTTGGTTTTATCTTATGACAGAGACTAAAAGTCAATGTGTCAATGTTCAAGACTTCATAGAAGAAGCTATCCAGCAATATAGATAAAATTAATTTCTTAATTTATCGTATAATTAAAAATGTTCTATTCTTGGCCAATGGCACTTGAAAAGATGCTCAACATTACTAATCATTAGGAGAGTGCAAATCAAAACCACAATGAGATACCACTTCACACCTATTAGGATGGTTATTATTTTCAAAAAGCAGAAAATAAGTGTTGGTGAGGACATGGAAAAATTGGAAATCTTGTGCATTGCTGGTGGAAATGTAAAATGGTACAGCTACTGAATAGCAGTGTATAGATTCCTCCAAAAATTAAACATAGAATTACTATGTGATCTATCAATTCCACCTCTGGGTATACAGTCAAATAAGTTGAAAGCAGAGACTCGAACTGATATTTGTACACCTATGTTCATAGCAGTGTTATTCACAATAGCTAAAGGGTGGAGAAAACCCAAGTGTCCATCAGTGGATGAATGGATATGCAAAATGTGGTTTATATATACAATGGAATATTATTCAGCCTTTAGAAGGAAGAAAATTCTAACACATGCTGCAACATGGGATGAATCTTGAAGATATTATGTGAAATGAAGTAAGCTAGACACAAAATGACAAATGTATGATTCTACTTATCCTGAGGTACCTGGGATAGTAAAATTTATAGAGAGGAAGCAGAATAGTGGTTACCGGGGGCTTGGTATGG
This sequence comes from Pteropus vampyrus, assembly GCF_000151845.1. Classification (NCBI taxonomy): domain Eukaryota; kingdom Metazoa; phylum Chordata; class Mammalia; order Chiroptera; family Pteropodidae; genus Pteropus; species Pteropus vampyrus. The sequence goes on along the minus strand of NW_011888979.1, from coordinate 2,091,899 downwards.
GGGAGAAAGAATGAAAACTTATTGTTTAATCGGTATAAAATTTCGGTTTCTGAACATGGATAGTGGTAATGATGGTTACATACTAATGTGAATGTACTTAATGCCAGTGAATTGTTAAAAATGGTTAAAATGGTAAATTTTATGTTATGAATATTTTACCACATAAAAAAATTCTTAATATGCTCAAACCAAGACGTTTTCTATTGAGTACTGATCAATATGTCAGTGTGGGAAAAGGAACATAAGATCAATTTAATTTTTCTCTTTGACAGAATGAATCTTGGAGAAAATCTAGGCATTTACATTGATATAACTTTTAGTTTAACATCAGTTGCCAAGAGTTGAGTCGATTGGACTTTTCTGTTTATGATACCATAACATTTTTCATCCATACAAAGTCCTCTCATTTTATCTTATTAATTTCTCCCTTTATCCTTGAAACCCCATCTTTGTATTTGGTGTATGTACTTTGATAAGCCTCATTGAAAAAAAAATATATATGTCATATATTTTAATATGTATACATGTTTTAAGTTTATACAATTGATACTATGCTATAGACCTTACTCTGTTTACTTTTTTCACTTAACACTATTTTTGAAAGCTCTATTTATGTGGCTTTATGTACTTATACTTTATTTATTCTGACTGCTGTATAATACTCCAAAATGAGCTTCTATCACATTTTATGTATCCATTCTCTTTGTGATGGGCAGCTAGCTTGACTCCCACTTCCATAGCCAAAAATAAAATGCTGTGATAATTTTTTTTTTTTTTTTTGGTTATGGTTGGTTACTCTTGGATCTGTGGATACTTTTTTTCTGGGTTTATACTCAAGAGTGAGTATGCACATGCTGAATTTCACTAAGTTCATTTTTTCTCCTCCAGAGTTGTTACAGTGGTCTATGCTTCCACTAGTAGTGCACGAGAAAAACTGTTTTCCCACATCCTTGCCAATATTGACTACTATCCAATTGAACAATTTTGCCAACCTATGAATACTATAAAGGAGTATTTTATTCTTTCAATTTGCATTCCTCTGATTATTGATGAGGTTGAACATCTTATTCATATATGTGTTAACCATTCTGATTTTCCCTTCTATATATCGTTCATTCATATCATTTGCCCATATTTCTATTAGGGCCCCAAACTGTTTGTTATTAATTGGCAAGAGTTCCTTGAAGTACTAATCTTTTATGATTTTTAACATTGCAAATATTTTCACCCAATCTTTTACTTAATTGTTTTTATATTGTGCTGTTTGTTGAACAGAAATTGTTAAATTTGATGTTAAAACCATAATTTTTGTCTTATTCATAATACTTTTAGAATCTTACTTAGGAATGTATTTATACTCTCAGGTCACAGAGGTAGTCACTGATGCCTTTTCTATTTATATTTTTAAGCCATCTGCAATGTTTCTTTGCATATGGGATAAGGTAGGGATACACTTTATTATTCCCCATATGTAAAAAAGGCCAGAATTTCTCAAAACATTTTCTGTAGAAGACTAATTATGTAAGATCTTAATTGGGTACCAGAAAAAAAGAGTTCCATGGTTAAATAAGTTTGAGATAAATCTGGTTAAACAATAGTTTGAGATAAATCTGGTTAAAATAAATAGATTTCTATCCTACATACCTTTTTAGAGTCTTTAATGTGCTAATGCACATTTTGATTATTTAGGAAGGGTCCATAGCAGAGGTGGGCAAACTACTAGTCTATGGGTCAAATGTGGCCCACAGTCTATTTTTGTATAACCTGCAAGCTAGAAATGTTTATTACATTTGTAAAGGGGTGTTTAAAAAGGACGGGGAGGGGGAGAGGGAGGAGGAGAAGAAAAAGGAGGAGGAGGAGGAGGAGGAAGAAGAGGAGCTGGTGGAGGAGAAGGAGAAGACATAACAGACACCATATGAAGCCCAGAAAGCCTAAAATATTTATTATCTGGCCATTTACAGTAAAAGCTCACCAATCCTCAGTCTAAATTTTGCAAGGTGTTCAAAGCACATTGCTCTCAGAACCCTTTGGTAGAGGACAGTCTCATGGCATTAGCATTCTGCTGCACAAACACCAGGAGGCACTGACTGGAGATAGATCAACACAGTATTAACAAAAGAAAATCTGATGATTTTTCAATTAATTTGAATTTTGTAGATTCATAAAATTATTAAAGATTAAATTGATGTTTTTGGTCGTTCGATCTCAACCTAATATCCAATATTGGTTCATGCAATAAAAATATCTGATTTTTTTCTTCATTTTCATAGCTTCTGATTTTTTTCTTTATTTTCATAGAAACACCTCTGGAAACACAGTTCCATGCAGTGCATTTCTTTCCCCTGTGGCCGTTCTGCCATCTACACTGATACTTCAGTATATTTGTTCTCCTGCCTCAATCCACTCACTCTGATCTAAATTTTATTTTTATTTTTTCCACTTCTTCAATGTTGCTGAAAATATTCTGTTGATAAACCTGATATTTCACAGCCTGTTTCTCCAATTTTTTTCTAAAACTGTTTCTTAAAAGGTCTATCTAAATTTGTTTCTTCTCTATATTTTCAAATACACTTTGAAAGAAACAAATTTAAAAGTATTTATGATGTGAATTTCTGATAGCTGCAAAAGAGTTATGGGGTACGGTAATATATCAAGAATAAAAACAATTGACCAATGTATAATGTGCAGATGTTTTAAAAATGTTTATCATGCTGATTAAATTAATATTAAAGTATTATATTCCTTTTAAAGATGAACTTTGGGAAGAGATATGGAAAATTTATAAAGTTTCCTCCAAGTTCAGCTAAAATAATTAGGTGGTTATAAAGGTGTGTGAGGGTATGGGCTAGACATGTTTCTAAAGAATAGAGTATGGAAGGTGAAAAACAGAAACTTTACATTGGAGAAATATGGCAAACACCTTAACCGGATGACCAAGGTTACCATTTTCAGTGAGGTCCTGTGGCCATCAGGTACCCCAGTATGACTGACTGATGAGAAGGGTACTACACCTCTGGGGTATTATTTCCAAAAACCTATAACCACAGTTTTATCATAAGAGAAGCAATAGACAAACCCAATTTGGGGGACATGCTACAAAATATCTGACTAGTACTCATCAAAACTGTCAAAGTTAAGATAATGATAAAACAAGGAAAAAGAAACAGTCACTGAAAAACAAAAAGATAATTCTAATGAAACATAACAAATAAAAGCAATGTAGTACTCCAGACTGGATCCTGGAACAAGAAAAGAACTTTAAGGAAAATCTAGTGAAATCCAAATAAAGCCTGGAGTTAATAGTAATGTGTCTACATTGGTTTCCTAATTTTGACTAATATTCTATCATCATGTATGATAGTAACATTAGGGGAAACTGAAACTAGATGAGGAGTGTACAGGGACTCTCAGTACTATTTTTGCAACTTTATTGTAGATCTAAAATTGTTCTAAAATAAAAAGTTTATTTGAAAGTATGGAGGAAGGGGCAGATTACATGTGAAACAATGGTGAATGGTGATGGTATTATACAATGTTAAGTCGTGGAGTGTAGACTGAGTTCTTCAAGAGTCCAAAGCAGAGCAAGACTAGTGAGTTCTGAGATAGAAAGTGCCATGAGATATTGAATGGGGAAATGAGCTCATAACAGATGAGACGGTCAACATGGGTGAAGCGAGGACTGAAGATGTTTTGCTCATGGACTGATATGAATGACCTCATCAGAGCAGGGGGCGAAGGTGGTGGGAGATGGGTTTGGACAGATATAGTGAAGCCAAGTAGTGGTAAGTCTCACAGATCAAGGAAGGTAGTTCAGAATTGATTTGTCTGTGTGAAACTGCTGAGGAATTGTTGAAAAGGAAAAGATCTTTATTGACCAGAGGAGTGTACAGGGACTCTCAGCACTATTTTTGCAACTTTATTGTAGACACCTCTGCAGACACCTCAACTATATTAATAAGTGCAAGATATAAATTATAAATAAAAAATAAAATAAGTTTATTATAAATAGATGAAATGCATTTATATGTAGGAGGGCAAGCATCCCTTGTGCATTTACACTATGATCTTGAGCCAATAGGTTTTGACTGTGTGCAGTAAGGTAGACTTAAGTTAGACAGGGTGCAGTGCTTTTCAATTGAGAAGCATTAAGTCCTAGAATATGCTACAAAGACCAGTATAAAATCTCTTACAGTGAAGAGGATATAGACCAGGTTGGAGGATTGGTGTGCATTCTCTGTAGGATAACTGTTTATTCCATGTTCCTACCAGATCTATGACTCTATGATTTGAAAAATATTTCTTAAGCATACGGTCATGCTGCTTGTGAAAAAAATCAATGACTGTACAGGGTTTTTCCATTTAGCTTTTTATTTTTACATTCTTAGGTCAAGCTGGTGAATGTAACACTCAGAAAAATGATAGACTTCCCTACTCAGAGACATGGGAAATACAAGGATAAGTATGGTGCATATTTACTTCAGCAGCTGCATCTTCCAACTTGGGCCTGGCCTGCAATACTCCTGCTAACTTGTAAGGGCCTTGCCATTTGTTGATGTGATCAGAGTCCAATGGTTCTGATTCTGAATATATTCCTTGGTGTGGTCACTCTTGTCGTGGTGCGGCCTGTTATAAAGAGCAAGAGCAGGCTTTTATAGACGTAGAGAAATCTCCATTTACAACACAGTCTTATGAGCTTCGTTTTCATAGGGGAAGATGTTATTTCTAAATTACAACCTATGAGATTTTTCTTGTATTCATCATATATAGGCAGGAATTGTTCCCCTGTTATATATCCTGGAAAAATGGGTAAACTCTCATCATCTCAATTCATAATATTTCTGTTTTAAACATGTTGCTGCTGAGAATATGAGGAAGAAAGTCATGGACAGGACTGAAGCATTCTGGGTAGAAGCAGGTGTGTTTTTTTACATAATAGTTGTGTCAAACTCATGGGGGCCTTGTGGCTATAAATGGCACAAGCTGATTATTTTGTTTTCTCACTGAAATCTCCCCTCAGACCTGTCAAAATAGCAACCCCTGGCCATTATGGAAGGCAGATAACACTGCTTTGTTGCATCTAGTCAGAATGCTCTTCCACCAGCTCCCTGGGAAGTGAGGTCTACCTTTAAATGACATTCTGGTGGTGAGGGGGGTGTCTAGGAAGTTGAAATGGTAGATCAGCAAGCTGTGCTGCTTCCATATACTACAATTTGGAAGAGGAGTTCAGGCTCCATTTTCCATGGCTCTTAATAAAGCAAACAAAGTGGAAGTTAAAATCATCAACTACCTCCCATCCCCACATCTATGATTCATAAAACCATTTTGCTAGAGTGGACTGAGAGCATCATACGCCCATCAATCACTTAAATGGAGGATAACATTTCATTGTTTAGTTTTAACTCTGAATTTTTTTCTACCTTACTGTTCCCACCTGCTTCCAGATGATATTCTTGCCTTTATCTTACCACTGACATTCTCTACACAGTGTCTGAGATAATGCTCAATAAACTGAGTAAGATTGACACTCAAAAAAGAGATGTTTTAAAGATATAACTACAGAATTCAAAATCTTGGAGTAAATGGAACAAAATAGCAATACCAGATGTTGACCACTGAATTCAGTGACTGCTTAATTTGGAGGTCATTGGTGACCTAGCCAAGAGTAATCTGAGTAGAGTGGTGGGGAGACAGTCTCAATTGAATTGGTTTCAGCAAGGCAAATGTAGAAAGGAAATGGACACACTCTTTATAGGTATAAGAAGTTTTGCTATGAAAGGAAATAAGGTCAAGGGAAAGTTTAAGATAGAAGCTACTAAAGCTGGTATTGATGCCATTTGTTGATTGAGGAAGAAGAGAGAACTGATAAAACCCATTCATCTGTTCTCCTTGCTTCTAAAAGCAGAGTCCTCTGAGAATGATTCAGTTTTCTCTTATGGTCACTTCCTTTTCTATTAGTTTATAACTGCTTCTGGATAGAAATCATGTCTAATTCATTCTTGCATTTCAAAACATGCTTTGATGTCAGGTTCACAGGGGCAGGGCTCAGGATTGCCTTTAATTTTGTTGCATCCACAGTGGCTAGCACAGTACTTAGAACATAGTAGGTGCTCAATAAACATTTGTAAAATTGAATGATTATTTATGGGGTGAGTGCATGAGCATATAAATGAAGAAACTCAATTATCTACTTTTTGTAGTTTCTGCTGGAAAATTCGAGTCATGAGCTGTCGTCCCTCCTCTGTCCTTCCCAATTCTAAATAAAAACTTGCTCTTGAAACAGGGAAGAACACTTGAGAAATGTTAAATGTCTTAAATATTCATCTATGAAAGATTTGTTGCAAAAGAATCTACCTACTTAAGTTCTCAATCAAAGTTGTTTTGGGGATTTTCCTACATTTTGGAATGATTTTTAATTTATAGTTTTCTTTAGAATTATAAAGTACTTTCATACCCGTCACCTCATCATTTTATCAGTCCTAAACAGAAGTTAGGATAGAAATTATTATTCCCATTTTAGAGGTGTGGAAACGGAGGCCCAGAGGAGTTCGATGATATACTCAAGGTCACACAGTTCATTGGTACAGAGCACAACTCTGACATCAAATATCCTTGCTGTCAGTTCAATGAATTAGTAAAGTTCTCAATTTAGTAAGAGCTCTTTACCCACATCCTGTGACTCAGAGCATCCACTTCTGTTTTTATTCCACTTGTTTCATTTCTGTGCACAGCAATAACAAATCTGCATTTCTCAGTGCAGGACATTGTTCATTAAGCTTCTGCAAAATTTTAACCTTTTCTAAGACTGGAGGCAGATGGAATAGGCCATAACGAGGTTGATTTGGCTTGGTGGGAATTGCCGGGTTGGACAGGATAAAGAGCATCCGGCCTGGAGGCTGAATCCACGATTGGCATTTAAGGTTTTGTGATATGCAGCCTTCTTCTGCAGGCAGGCAGGGGATGAAACATTACTGTTTACCAAGTCAAAGCAGATGTTCTACTCTTGGAGTGAGATGGAGGCCCCTCTCTTCTGAAAAAGATTGTTGAAACTGAGTTCTGCTTTAAAATGTGTTGATCCAGTAAACGTTAGCTCTAGTCATACAGAACTAGTGACTATGTGATGAGGCAACCTTGACAAGCAGAGGTCGTGTTTCCAAATCAACAGTTGACACAAGAGCCTATTTTATTTCCTGGTAAATTAAGAAAACATAAGTTTAAACAAAGGACTTAGTGCATATCACAGATGCTAAGTTTAAATTCACTCATATATGTGTCCAGGATGTGCTTTCAGTCAAGTGTTTGACAGGGCTTGGTTTTTGGCAGGGCTGCCATACGCCCATAGAAAATTCAATTGCACAAGCCATACAGTGTTTACAGACCAGCAGATAAATTAAAAGACTCAAAATGTGGACAACTGAGTTCTATTGCTATCCTATATCAACTCCTAAAGGGATATGTAGTTTCGTTTTATTTCTTTTCTTTTGTTAAATTTTAGCTTTATTGAGGTATAATTCACAGGTAAAATTGTAAGATATATAAAGTATACATAGTGGTTATTATATATATATACATAGATGTATATGCAGTGTATTGTTTCTTAATCATATAATAGAGTAAGCTTGAATACTTGACATTGCCAAGAGTTGACTATTTCAGTGAAATAATGATATTGTCTTATAGTGAATTAGAAAAAAGTATACATACATTTCTACCTATTTTTGTTTTGTTTTCACATAATCATTAGGGAGTTTAATAAAAGAGCTGATTATTACTGAGTTTTGAGTGACTTATTTCTTCCCTTTCTCCCCTCT
>NW_011888979.1:2042443-2083016 GCF_000151845.1 Pteropus vampyrus | reverse complement strand
TTTTTATCTACAGGTTAATCACTTTTAGGTTTGCCAAGTTTGATTCAGGTATTAATTAGCCCTAAGTTAATTTTCACAGCTGACAAAAATTGGACTAATTTGACACACTGAGACTCAGACTTAAAAGGATGAGAACTTTTCTTTATCATTTTCGATGGTGCTGCAAGCAGACTTTGGGGTCATGGAAACCTCGAGCAAGCCAATTGGTTGGGGTTCCAACCCGTTTGCTCTGCCTTCATCCATGGCAGCTCATTGATATTTGCTGTGTTTACATGTCTGTAAAGTTTCCTTGGAAGGACAGGTTCCATGCTTAAAAGAAAAAAGGAAAAATTTCAAAACCGATGTCACATAATAATCCTCAAACTGTTCACAAATAATTGTAATATTCCCACTTGTAAAATTCCTATCTGAGAGTTGGGAGTGGCATGCTAGCTATCTTAGAGAAGCAAGTTTGGTCTCATAGAAAGTATGAAAAACTTTTTTCAGTTAAAATGTCAGAAAGCTGCGGGTGTGTTTGCAAAACACAAAACACATTTCTAATCATCGTATTAATTCCTCTTTTTTTAAGATTCCTGTTTTCTTGTTTGAATCTGTCAACTAAATTGTGAACTCTTTGAGAGTAGTGGCAATAATTTTTGTCTCTGTTGAGTTAATCACAGTGCCTAGCATGATAAAGTTATACAGAATGAATAAATAGATGGATGACTTTAATTATTAAAAGAATGACTGTGACACACACCAATACCTGCAACTTGGTAATTATGTTCTAATCCTGTCTCAGCAATTCTGTTTTTGTAAGACCCTTAATAAATTAATTTTGTGTCTCATCATGTTAAATGTAAAATTAAAAAACAGAGTGTGTATTGCAAATTAAGGATGATGAGTCACTGTTTCTTAGGACTAAAGGGTACGTGAACAAATTAATTATAAAGGCTTATGTTATTATAATTAGAATGTTAATTATAAGACATAGCTGCTATTGATGAAACTAGTCCAGAAAAGGAACATAATATGAGCAGCTGGTTCAAATCTTGGGCCAATATTCTGGTGTACAAAATTATTATTCATTACTCAGAGGAACTTAGATCAAAATTCAATGCAATATAGGCCATGTTGGATTTCTGCAAATTTAGTCACAGCAATAACCTAGTAGCCAAAGAAGACATTGAAAATCAGTGCAAGTGTGAAGAGGAAAAGCAAACAGTTGTAAAGGTAAAGGTTCTGCCTCTTGTTCACTGCCATGTTGGATGAATGCACTTAGAAGAACTTATCAAGTCACTTTTTGGAGAAAGATTTGATGTTGAAGGAAATTAGAGATGAGTTACTAAATAAAGGGAATCGGGAGATATACATATAACAAAGAAAATATTAGGGGCCACAAGAGAAATACAGTTCAAGTATTTCGTGAGGAAGAGAATAATCTTTCTCTAAATTTCACTTATTACTTGGATTACTTATGCCTTGATTTTCAAATAAAATAAAATCTTTCACCTTGTCCACAGAGCCTTTAGCATAAATAAATATGTAGAGAGTGTTTCTGCCAAGGTATGCATTCCCTAAAAAAGTAAGCCATTTCCAAACTTCGTTTCTGACAGTCAGCTTCATTTTGTTTCCATTTTGTAGCATGAAGGCACTTGAAGTTGTGAAGCTGTCTCTGATTCTGAGCCAAAGTTGAATCATCAGATCAACTGACCTCACTACACCATGTGTTTTTTGTTAAAAACGTGTGTTTGTGTGTGTGTGTGTGTTTAGCAAATGAAAACGAGGACTCCCCAAGTCCTACATTCTTTATTATTAAAACATTTACCAATGTTTTTACTGTAATGTGAAAACAATGTATCTTTGATGTGTTTAAAATACTTAATTTTTACAATGTAGGATGTATTAACCATAAAGACTAAGAATAAAATTGTTATGCATACTCCCCTAAAAAAAATGGTAACTTTTGACTTCCATGTAAATCTTTAAATTTGGATGTGTTCATTCATTTTTTCCTTAAAAAAATAAATAAATCTAAAAGAAAGTTTGAAAAAAAGACATACATAAGCTCATCCTAACTTGATATACAATTTTTTATTTTCAAGTACTGCCTTCCAGTTATTTTTATACTCATGTCCTTACTTTTAACTCATTCCTAACCTAAGTCTGATTTCTGCCTCCACCATGCCACTGAAATTGCTCTTGTTAAAGTCACCAATGACCTCAGTGTCCTAAACCTAGTGGACTGCTTTTAGTTCTAAGTTTGCTTGGCTCATCAATGGCATTCAACATAGCCGAGGCTCACAGCACTGCCCTTATTCTCTGTGTTCCAGGCACTCTGGCTTGACTCATTTTTTTCTGCACGTTGTGTTCTTTCCCTCCTCAGGCCTTCTAGGTATGTTCTGTACCTCCTCCTTGGAAGGTTCTTTCCCCCAGTTCCTCCTTCCTCTTCATCCAGTTAACCTCTTCTCTTCTTTCAAATCTCAACGTAAATGACATAATGTTAGATTAGATCACTGCAATTCTACTTCGAAGTTGTCGTCAGACATGTAATTACAGGTTTCCTCCCACCTTCTCTCTCTCAAGTCCCCTTACCCTCTAAGTCCCTGGAAGGCAAAAGCCATAATTATCTTCATCACTGATACCTCAGTGCCTAGATCATTGCCTGGCACATAGTAGATATTAAAAATTTTTGTTGTGGTTGAATGGATTAATGAATAGTTGCAGTCATGGTATACATACAATTTTGTATCCTGCTTTTTCATACTAAATGCATATCTCCATGTTATTCTATTATAATTTTTACCTTTATCAAAATTATTCATGTATACATGTATGTATAAGAATGCTCAAACTGGAAACAACCCAAAGGTCCATTAATAGGAGAAAAGACAACTTGTGGTGTTTTCATTAAATAGAATATTATATAGCAATATTGTAAGTCTTCCTACACATAACGACATGAATGAATCTTACAAACATATTAACGAATGAAGCCAGAAACAAAAGAGTACATGTGTATGATTTCATTTATACAAATTTCAAAACCAGTGAATACTGATTTATAATGTCACAAGTCAGGATACTGGTTATCTTTTGTGTGAAGCTGGTGACTGGGAGGAGGCATAAACAGGGCTTTCTAGTAAAGTTCTTTTTCTTGATTTGGATGCTATTGTATGGTGTGTTCACATAGTGAAAAATGCATTAAACTTATGATTTGTATACTTCTCTCAACTTACGTTAATCTCAGCAAAATGCTTAAAAATCAGAAATTAATGAATTTTACATGCACATCTTTAGAAGAGTCAAATAGCTCTACAAGATTTAAAAGCAGCATTTCTCTGCTTTCCATTCCCTCACCCTCGCCCTGCAATGTATATTTCTCCACAGATAATCTCTTTCAACTTTTTTTGTTGATTCTTTTGCCTTTGACCTCTATAGTGCTAATTAACATACTTTATTGCACTTCTTAAATTTTCCATTTTAAGCATTATCTATTGACATCCCAACATGAAAAATGGGGATATAACTCTTTTTCCTTCATCCACTTCCTTAACGTATGTATATTATTCTCATTTCTATAACCTCCCAATATGAATTATTTATCATTTTTGGCTTGATTAATATTTAATGTTTATATGATATTTTTCTATATAAGTGTTTGTGCGGAACCTAAGTGACTTCATTTTTAAGCTAATTCCACCATGTTGATTTTGAGTCAACCCAGACCCTTGACTTCTTTTCCTTCCTCCAGGTAGACTCTGGAATGTGTACTGAGGCTCCAGGCTAATCACAGAATTCCTAGTAATCCTTCCTTGAAGGCAAGGTGCCCTAAATGTTATCTATCTCTTAACTCTCTCTAGCACCAGAGCCTCCCAGACTCTGGCCCCTTTGGTCAACAACACATTCCTTTCCTAGCACATAGGCTCACTGCTTAGGGGATATAAGCAGATGGTCAAGGGGGTGGAAGGTGAGGGAATATGAACATCTTGCAGCCACCCAAGGTAAGTTCCCTATTAAACTCATTAATCAACAAACTGGACTTGTCTGCCTGGCTCTTTGGTCTCTTGATTCCTTCAGCTTTTGGGGGCTTCTTTGCATATACAACTTTTTCACAAAAGCTAAGCCATGTAACAAACTATGATCGCTTACCTCTCATGCTTTCCCTGTTATCTTTGCTTTGTTTGCTTGCTTACTTTTCAAAAAATTTCAATCCCTGATATTCCACCACTTGTTTCAGGGTAATCCAACTTATTTGTTAAACTATCAATTTAATCTTGAAGAAATCTCTTCTGGATTCTTGTGATTTCTTCCATTCTGGGGTGATTGCCCTTGGTATCTGGTTCAAAGTTCTTATCCTGAGATTTCCCTTCAAAATTATTCTGGGAATTCACCTCAACTTTTTTTGTGTTGGTTTTCTGTTTCCTGTTTTCCATGTAATCTTCCTTTTTTTTTTTTTTCCAGTTTGTTTTCTTGTTTTTAATGGAGAACATCCTTTAGCAGCTTTCTGAGAAAAGGATACATAGGGCACAAAAATGTTAAGGCCTTGTATGCATAAAAATGTTTTTATTCCACTCTCACACTTGATTAATGGTTTTGGCATGGTATGTTCAAAATAATTTTCTTTTAGAATTTTGAAGACATTGCTCCATTTTCTAATAAATTTCTATGCTGATGTTCAGAAGTCTATGGCTATTCTAACTTCTCTTTTGCATAAGCGACCTGTTTTTTCTTTCTTGTAGGAGCTTCTCTTTGTACCTAATGATCTGAATTCATATTTCTATATCTTGCTATGTGTAGACCTAATTTCACCTCATATGCTGGTAATGGAATAGGCCCCTTTTAATCTGAAAATGTAAGTCTTTTGGCTCTGAGAAATTTCTTGAATTATTTTATTAATGATTCCTCTCCTCTGTGTTCTCTGTTCTTTCTTACTGGAACTCTTACTATTGGATCTCCTGGATTAATTCTCTAACTTTCTTATCATTAATTTCTAATTTCCTGTCCCTTTTCATGATTGTAATCTTCTTTTATCTCTCTGAGGATATCAATGTTTTCTTTTTTTCCCCTTCATGCATAGTTTTTGTTTTCTACAAGTTATTTATTTATTTATTTTTGTTGAGTATTTATTTTGGTCTTAGTCTTTCAAGCTAATGACTGCTCACATGTTTGGTAATCTTGATAACAGTTTAATAAGTTTGATCACAGCTGAGGAATTGGAAACTCTGAGCATATGGGTGGGACTGATTATGGTAGGGTGACACCATGGTTTTCCTGAGACTTCCAGTTTTAACACCGAAAGTCTTGTATATCAAGAAACCCCTGAAGCTACCCTAGCTGTAATTACCTCTATAGGGTGAACTGTCTGGAAATTTTCATTGGGAGCCCCATGTCAGTGTCTTTAGTTTTTTCCCTTTGAGTTGGCAGATTCCCCAAAGAATGCTCTTCCAATTTCCTGCATGGAGATCAAAGCCCTGCTATTAACATTTTTGAGCTCTAGTTAGGGGAGTGCAGCTTAAGGATTCTAAACTTCCAATGTGAAAATATCCTCCTTAATCTCACTTCGGCTGTGTCTGGTTTTCCCTATTTACTATTTATTGAATACCTGTCATGTATCAGGTTTTCATAACATAAACCTCCTAGAGACAAGACAACACTGTTGGCCATTTTGAGTCATTGTACCAGTATCTTAAGTGATGTTCAAGGATAACTTTGATCATGTATGAGACTGCTTCCACATCCAAAAGTTTGTGGACAAAAATGACCACATTATGTTTGGTCTGTGACTAAATTAAATGGTATTTCTCTGTTTGAAGGTTTTGATTTTTCTACTAACTAGTTGATTTTCACTGATGCATGTGACTCTTTCTGATTAGGACATCCTTCCCTTCTTTGCCTGGTAAATTTAAAGCGATCATTCAAGGCTAAGCTCAAGCCTGAAGCCTTCCCAAGTACCTGTCATCACATTAGGCCAATGTATCCAGACCATCGTGTATGGAACATTAGTTATAGCAGCTTTCATGTTGAATCATCATTGTTTGCATGTCTATCCCCACTAGACTATGAACTTCTCTAGAACAGGGACTATGTAATATTAATTTTTGTAACTTAGTAAAATGTCTAACACATAATATCATTTAATAAATATTGCTGAGTGAATAAATGAAGAATGGAAAGTGAGGTATAAAGAAAACCATAGTATAGAGATGTCACAATATCCAAGGAAAGAGTTTAAGAATAAAAATTAATCAACAAGAGTAATAATAAAAGAGGAATAATAACTACTAGTTATCAAATGCTTTATGTATTCCAATAGCTCTCTATATGTGTTATAATTTTTTGGAACTTCTTTATGCATCATATTACTCATTTTACAGATAAAGAAAAGTTAGCAACAGAAAATTTAAATAACTAGTCCAGAGTCCCATGACTAATAAAGTGAAGCAAGTATTTGAACTCAGTTTGCATATTTCCACTACAGTCTCTGCTTTTCCTTGATTCAACTCTGTCAGAAGTAAAAGAGAAATCAAGTGGATGATTAAAAAGTATCTACTGAATTTGGTTATTAAGAGATTAGTGGGACACTTATTGATTTAAGGGCATGCATCCCTATGTGTCCAACTTTATTTCTAGTGATGAAGTTTCTGACCACAAAGTATCTTGTCAGAACACATTTTTTTTTGTTAACAGAAGTGCCATTGAGTATCCTTCAAGAGATATCTAGGTCCCCAAAAGGAAGCTCAGGTTCACTAAGGAGAAGTGAGTTACAGTGTGGTTCAGGGGACTCAGGCTTGGGACTCATTGTCAGAGAGAATTAGGAGACATGTCCTTGCATCAAGCTGGATGTGACCTTCTGGAGCCAGGCCCCTGAACAGAACTTTCTGGAGAAGGGTGGGGGACGATGTTGGGGGAAAATGTGTATGTGTTGAAGAAGAGATCTGTGTCATTCTTGAGATGAGCTCCTAAAGACCAATGACAGTGGGAAAAGCTGATTTCTGAGCTAATGAGAATGCATCTATTTATGTAGCATTGGGACAATGAATAAAGTCCACTTGCTTCCTGGATTAACATATTATGCTGATGAAGTGCTAAATGGAGGCTTACTAAGTGTGAGTCATGATGACAAATCACTGTAAAAAGATATGGTGAAATACCAACTCATATTCAAAGTCATTGTTGGCTAGAATGGTTCTAAAATTTAAAAATTTCCACTGTTCCTTTATTTATAACTTTACTAAATCAAATATATCAAGATGTTTTTGGCCAAACCTGTGTACAACATGACCCTGTGAAAACTGCCTCCCCCTGGACCCTCGACCAGCCATAAAATGATAGGGATGAAGACCTCCTTTTTGGACAAAGGAAGAAAAGAGATTTGGAGGTATGGGCAGAGGTGTGAGGAGAGAGGAGAGAAAGTAAGTCAGTGTTCAGTTCCCAGCCTACTCCATCCAGGGATCACATTTGACTCTTTGAAAGAAGATCTGCAGGCAGAAACTAAGGAGGCTTGAGCAAAGAAACTTTGTGACACTTGGCATCCAAGCAGTTCTGCTTTGGAGTTCAGGTGGCAAGAGCAACATAGAGTAAGAGAGACAGGCACCAGTGCCATGAAGTTCTGTTATTCTGAGGCTCAATACAGCCTTTGTAAGGGGTGCAGTGCCTGGAGAGGCACTGGAGGCCACTGGAGCACTGTGTTCTGTTCTCTCTAAGGTCTCAGCAGCTGTGACAGAGTAAGGAGGCCCTGTTTCAGGCAGAACACACTGCTGAGCAGGCTGGGGTGGAAAAGCATCAGGGGATGTCACTGAGCACACATGAGATACACTTGAAGAATCCCAAATAAATGGGAAGGGATAGTGAGATGAGGGTCTGCAGTTACACAATTAATATTCATGGGTTCCATTTGAACCCACAGGCTGGTGAGATATGGAAACATCTGAGTAGCATCAGTTTGGAAGGGAGAAGGTTAAAAATATATATGAGCTGATTTTCCAGTCAAGATGGTGGAGTAGGTAAATTTTGTTCTCGCCTCCTCTCACAACCACATCAAAATTCCAACTAGACTACAGAACAGTCATCATTGAAAATTGCCTGAATTCTAGCTGAACAAAAATCCTACAACTAGAGACACACAGAAGAAGCCACCTCGAGACTGGTAGGAGAGGTGGAGATAAAAAACGGGCTAGTCCCACACTCACATGTGGTGGGTAAAAATTGGTAGGATTATCTTGGCTATGGAGGTCCCCCCAGAAGAGCAAGGAGTCTAAGCCCCACACCAGCCTCCCCAGCCCAGAGTTCCAGTGTCAAGAAGAGAAGTCCCCATAAATCTGGCTATGGAAACCAGACGAGATTGTGCCTGAGTGAGACGGATGGCTGCTGGAGTCCCAGAAGCAACTCTTGAAGGGCCTGAGTGGAATTTTCATGGACGGACTCACTCTAAGCTCCAGCACAGGAGCAGCAGCTATAAAGGCACCAGGGATATATGAGGAGGAACTGAGTTGTCTGGCTTCAGAGAGGAGCAGCTTTCTCTCAGACAGAAGTGTTGGCAGAATCCATTGTTTCTTTGTTGAGCCCTCCCTCTTTTTGGCATGCAGACACAGGCAGGTACCATATCTGAGTCTTCATCAACCTGATTAACGTTGTTCACCCCATTTTTGTGATTCCCCAGAGCCTTACCCCACCCAACTTCCAGGCTCACCCAAGCTGCCTCAAGTGGCTCTTCCATACAAATGGCCTGTCTTGGCTCATGCTATAGACTTTCCTAAAATCTCTCAAAGGTTCACACAACACAAACAAGAGTCATCTGATCTCAGCATGCCCTGTACCTCTTGCTGAGCAACTCCAAGCCTGGCACTAGCAGCAGCCAGCCTCGGTTCATGGGTTGGCCTCTCTAGGCCCCTCTAAGCTCAATGTGGGTGGCAGCCATCTGTGTATTGTTTGGTGGCTCATGCCAAGTGTTCCCAGGTAGGGCACAGGCAGGGGCTGAACTTAATCTGTGGCAGGCAGGGTCCCTCCCAGGAGGCCACAGGCCAGCAAGCCTAGTGGTCAGCTTTAGACAGAGCCAGAACACTCTCTGAGGCTGCATCTGAGGATGACGGATTTGGTAGACACCAGAGCCCTGCTAAAGTGAATCATACTCTATAAGGTCAGCCCCCGCACAACAGCTCCTCCACCATAGTCACTAGCCAGTCCTTATGACTGATCAACGCGAGGGTCAATCCTTCCCATTGATGTGCAAACATCATCCTAGGCTCAACTACAACAAGAGAGCACACACAACCCGTATAATGGACATACCTGGAGCACCCAGCACAGGTGACCAGGGAGACTGCACCACTGAGCCCCATAGGACACCTACTACATAAGGCCACTCTACTGAGACCGAGAGACATAGCAACCCTACATAATACATAGAAACAAACACAGCAAGGCAGCCAAAATGGGAAGACAAAAAAACATATCCCAGATAAAACAACAGAACAAATCTCCAGAAAAATAACCAAACAAAATGGAAAGAAGCAATCTATCAGATGCAGAGTGCAAAACACTGGTTATGAGGATGCACAATGAACTCAGTGAGAATTTTAACAAAGAAATAGAAAACATAAAAATAGAGATAAAAAACATTTTTAAAAAGTCAGAATTGAAGAATACAATAACTGAAATGAAGAATACCATGGAGGGAATCAATAGTAGCTTAGATGAAGCAGAGGATTGATTAAGTGATTTAGAAGATAACATAGCAGAAAACACCTAATTAGAATAGCAAGAGGAAAAAAAGTCCAAAAAATTGGAATCGTTTAAGGGGCCTCTGGGATAACATTAAGTGTACCAACATTCGTATCAAAGGGGTGCCAGAAGGAGAAAAGAAAAACCAAGAGATTGAAAACCTATTTGAAGAAATAATGACTGAAAACTTCATTATCCTAGTGAAGGAAATAGACATACAAGTCCTAGAAGAGAGAGTTCCAAACATGACTCCCCGACACCAAGGCACATCATAATTAAAATGCCAAAGGTTAAAGACAAAGAGAGAATCTTAAAAGTTGCAAGAAAAAAGCAGTCACTTGATATACAAGAAAGCTCTCATGAGACAGCTGATTTCCTAACAGAAGCTGTGCAAGCCAGAAGGGACTGATATGAAATATTCAAAGTGATGAAAAGCAAGGACCTACAATTCAGATTACTATACCCAGCAGAGCTATCATTTAGTATTGCAGGACAGATAAAGAGCTTCTCAGACAAGAAAAAGCTAAAGAAGTTCAGTAACATCAAACCAGTATTACATGAAATATTACAGGGACTTTTTTAAGAAGAAAAAAACGATCAAAAGTATGAATAATAAAATAGCAGTAACTACATATCAACAATTACTTTGAATGTAAGTGGGTTAAATGCTCCAATCAAAGATAGGGTGACTCTTATGTGACTATTCCTATCTTGTTGGAAGTCTTTAAAATGATCTTATCTAAGATAATTACCTTAAAAGGATCAGTCAATTCTCCTCAAGCCCCATCTTCCCTACTCCTCCTTATCTCCTTACATTATATACTTACATTATATACCAGGGATCCAATTACAAAGTCAACACCAGAAGGAAGACTTTTATAGCTAAACAATTGTAAAATTTTGCTGGCTTATCTCAGCAAATATTGTGAATACTTTTAGATGGATGCTGAAGTTACTAGACCAAGACTATGACTTGAGATCAAGTCAAATTTACTCACATGTATCATTTAGCATACTTAGTCTCTGGATTCAATGTAGTTTAAGCAGCTGGGAGTATTTTTAAATGTTTGCTTCATTGGCTGACTAAAACCTCACTTTAATAATGGTCTTTATTTATGAAATTCAACAGGCCAGAAATACTTTAGGATAATATAGAGAAAGGAAGCCAAAAGCTTGGGAAATAGGCATTGGAGTGGATTTACAGTGTGCGATCTTTTCAAATGTATATATCCTCAAAGAGGTCCCAGAAAATACTCCCTTCAACAAGGTTTGAAAAATATGTTGATTGTCAGCACATTTGAACGATACTATTGGGGCTACAAACTCTAGGTCAGGGAATCTAATGAGAAATATTGCAGTTGAAATGTAACCCCTATTTTTCATGGAGTTACCAGGAAACTGAGATGGCAGAGGCCAAGTAATACTACTTAACTGTCAGACAAAGCAAGTTATGGCTGCCATTACAGGTATCAAAATCAGTATATAAATCAGGATAAACAACAAGCAACAGTTCTTATAAGTGACTAATTCATTGGTTCCTCAAACTTTTGTATATACCAGAATCATCCGGAAGGCTTGTTAAAACACAGATAGATTGCTGGGTCCCATCCCTAGAGCTCCTGATTTAGTAAATATAGATGGAATCCAAGAATTTGAATTTATAACTAACAACTTCCCAGATTATATTGATACTACTGGTCCAGGGACATTTTAAGAACCATCGATCTCACTGATCTTGAGTCCTAAGAACTAATATAGATTAAGAGACAATAAGGATAGGACTTAATTTGTAAAATCACCCAAACTCTAAGAATTATGAACAAAGGCTTTACGTGAGTCACTGCAAAAGAGTCACTCTCTCTCACCCTATTCCCAGGTCGAGTCAATTTACAGACAAGAGACCCTTGAATGGAGATAGGCTGAGATCACTTATGAAAGGACAAGGTGGTCATCAGATGTGCATTTTATTGTGTGTCATCCTGCAGCTTCTCCAAAAGGTCTTGTGATCACTTATCTGATCTACATAGGACATTAGACACTGTCTCTGAGCACTGTCTCTAATTTCTAGAGGCCCAGAATGCCACTCTAACCCACAGTCAGAGTGGAGGCTAATCAGAGTCATGTGATAAATGAAGATTTAAATTGAGTTTCACCTCCTAGTAGCCTCAGGGATACCCCATAGTTACTTCTCTAGTTTCTTAGTATATCATTGGTATATATTTATTCAACAATATTCAGAATCCCCTCATTGGGTTCTTGACCAATGGAATAGGACTATCCTAGTTGGAAGAGTCAATTAGAAACCGCCGGCTCTCCCCTTTCTTACTAAAATGGTAAATCAGAAGCAATGCCTCATCCTTGAAAAAATTGAAGATGTAAATATCATTATTATAAACCTGAAAAGATATAGCAGTGGGATGACTTTCACATTCTCATTTGATTGCCATTTTGGTCAATATTAAAAATGAATAGATTTTTGACAATTACAGCAATTTGTTGTAAGCTTAATCAGGGGATAATTACAATTGCATCCCTTATTCTAGATCTGTGTTTTTATTAAAGCAAATATATACATCCTAGGGCATCAGTATGCAGCTGTAGATCTCTATCTCCTGCAAACAGGAAATATCTGAAGTAGTTTGCTTTCACCTAGTGAGGAGAGCAGTATACACTCAGTGTATTGCCTCAAGATTATATCAACTCCCTGTCCTTGTGCCACAAGTCAGTTTTCGGGGACCTTGATTATTTCTTACCTCACAGAAGAGCATGCGTTCTACTACGTTGATGAGGTAGACACCCAGGAGCAAAAAGTTGCTGGAACTTGATATGCATTGCTATGGTTGAGGATATCAGATGTTGAGAGATAAACCCCATGAAATACTAGGCTTGATAACTCAAGGAAGTTTTTTGAGGACTCAGTGGTCTAGGGCACATTGGGATAACCTTAAAAACTGAAGACTTATTGCTGCATCTTGTAACCCCTACCACTAAGGAATAAGAAAAAGCTTAGTGGACATGTTTAGTTTTCAAAGATAAGGTATACAACATTTGGGTATTTTGCTTCTACCCCAATAGAAGCTTTGAATGGAACTTGGAGCAGAGAATTTTCCAGTTGGTCAAGGTTGTAGTGGCAGAGCGACAATGCTCGAAGTATTTGTGGTAGATTGTGAAGTAGAATGAAGTCTATAGAAACTCCCAATGGGATTATTACAAAGAAGATCCCTAAAGTTTTAAAGTAAAGGAGTTATTAACCTCTGAAAAATATCTCTTGCTTGCTAGTATTCCTGTTAGGGACTGATGGGAGTACAACAGGTAAGCTATATGGTCTTGGCTCTTTAGAGTTATATTTTCTTTCTGTAGTTCCTTCTTTATAGTGTCATGTTTATATTTTAACTAGTTTTCCTCTTCTCTCTCTCTTTCCTCCATTATTTTGCACAGAATGAGTTGATAGTAGTTTCCTTTATAATTAGTCCATAAGATACTATAGATATTACAGAATATCAATATAAATATTCCTCTTCTAGACATAGAAAAGGCCCATTTAGATATCTAGGACATGAGTCGGAGGCAGTACCTGATGAAATTTGGTGTTATTTTTTGAGGAAGGAGTGAGAAATTGTATAATTGTATGAGAGATGGCTGGATTTTGTTAGGCAGGAGCATTTAGGATGGAGAAGAGAGTCTGTTAATGTTAGACAACCAAAGAGGTGAACAGTGGTGAGCATTTGTTATTCCTACTGACAATATCTCAAACTCCTTAGTGTTTCTCGACGGCAAGTACAGTATCTAATATTCAGTAGCTGAAGCAGTTTTGAGGCATGATCTGGGCCTTGCTCTTGGCTATGTATCCAAACTTGATTCTATTGCCATTCATGATTCTGAATGTTATTCAACATAATTTTAATAAATTCCTTTTGTACTTAAATCCATTTATATAGTCATGTTTTACTGCATTTAACTGAAAACCCTAGCCAATCTTCCCACTACAACAAAGTTATGGCCACTATAATCAAGGAAGGGGATTCTGTGGATGGTGGAGACAAGCATTCCCATCCCTGTAAAGGGGTATCTCCCACTGTATATTAAATAAATTGACATTTCTATTCAAACATTGATGTCTTGTAAGTTTGGTTAGCATGTGTCTGTCTCTGCTGAGCCTAATCTTCTCTGGGTACACTAATTAAAAAAAACTTTGTGACAACCAGCTATGAAGTTCTGTTTTAGTGGTTAACATTGATCCCCTATGATCTCTGTCTCTTTCCCCTCAACTCAAAATTCCTGTCATCATTCAACTCCTGGAGTTCACATCTCTAGAGTATATTCACATATATTTCCTCAACAAGGCAGGCAGGCAAGCATTTTTATCTTCAATCTAGAGATTAAAAAAAATAGTTAAGGGAAACAGTGAAACATATAGAGATTAAAAAACTAAAGTTAAGAGACGATAAATTCAACCAGCTAATAAGAAGCAGACCAGAATCCAGAACTGAGGTCTTTGGACTCTTAGATTAGCTCACCACAGAGAGTTCTCAGCCTCATTTACCTGATTCAAAGAAGTCACAGTAATGAAAGGATGCTGTATATAGAATTAACGCCATCTTCGTCCATCAACAAAAACCTGTAGAGATCATGGGAGAGACCTAAGTGAGTGTAATTCGTTTCTTGGTGGCTCGAGGGTTTCTATATCTTGTGTTTTGTGCTTGTTTTGTGTGTGTTTGTGTTGTTTTGAGCTCCTTAGTTGTGTTTACACTGTTGTCTGGTATCTTTACTTCTCATTCTTGTGGAGCTTTAAGTTTGCCCTTTCCAAAGCCAGATTCATACAAATGTTAATGTAGCGTTTGTTCACCAGAGCCCTGGGATCGTCACATTGAGACCATGTGTAATGTAGGAAATTTCACTCTTTCCAGAACATGGGACAGTGAAGCACAGAGGCAAGCTGGTTCACAGGAGTTCTGTGTCAGCTAATGGCAGATTTTGTTACTTCTTCACAGATGACTTATTGCCAAGTAGATATTAACATGGGAACAAAGTTCTCAAGGAAAAAAATAAACCCTTCATTGAGAAGTTCTTTTTTTGAGAGTACACAGAAAAGGAGCATAAAACTTCAAGGTTGTTCAGTTGCATGCTGTACACATATATTTTCATCCCTTTTAAGTCTGCTTTCAGTACCCACTGTATGACTTTGTTCTAGGACCCACTTTAGTCTTTTATTATTTTATTTTATTTTTTAATTAAATTTATTGGGGTGACTTTGGTTATTATAATTATATAGGCTTCAAGTGTATAATTCAATAATACATTATATGTGTGTTCACCATCCAAAGTTAAATTTTCTTCCACCACCATGTATTTGAACACCTTTACCCTTATCCACCTCCCCCTTCCTTCCGTTCCCTCTGGCAACCACTAAACTGTTTTCTGTGTCTATGAATCTCTGTTTGTTTGTCTTATTTGTTTGTTACTTTCAGTTTTATATCCCATATATGAATGAAATCATATGGTTCTCAACTTTTTCTGTCTGACTTATTCACCTCAGTCTTTTAAACTGAAATTGTCGTTTAATTTATATTGTCACATTATCTGAAATTTACCAACAGACCCTACTGCTTACATTACCCTTTCAGAAACTTACAACAGCCAATATTTTCCCCTTATTTTGCTCTTGCAAAATAAATCTGTTATTTCCAGAGCTTTTTATATTGTTGATATTTCAGAATTAAAATAAATAAGCTTCTATGGTGCATGAACTAGTATTCATCTTCTAAAGAGGTCAAATCAAGGCATTCTAGCAGCTCTTCACCCTTGCTGCTCCCTCTCTATGGCAATGCCATTCATTCATTCATTCATTCAATTGGTATATATTAATCATCTGTTAGTGATTCAACCCTGTATTAATTCCAGTAATTGTGTTTTAAAAGTAGACAGCATAACTTCTTCTTATTCAGGAGTCTACCCCTAGTTGGATTGTGAGACATAATTAGAGATTATGTGGAACATAATATAATTATATGAACATGCTCATATGTGTGTTGAGAAATACAAAGGGTCTATGCATTCTGTTACATCTTTTTAACTTTTGGCAAAGATGAATGTTTCCTCGGTTGACAGAATCTTTGAAGATATAGAATAGGTTCAATTACTTAAACTTCTCACTGATTGCTGGCAACACTTATTATTATGTGTTGGCCTTGAGTTCTCTGAGGGACACAAGACATCCTAACTCAGCTGATGGTATCCCTACATTCCTGCTAACTGCTCAGCTAACACTAGGAAGGCAACATTTTCAACCACATGGCAGATGACATAAGGAGAACAGACAACAGAATATCGTCTCTATAAAATGCAGCAAGACCACATAACTGTCTTTTTTCTAATTAGAGGGTGCTAACTTTCTTCTTTTGAAAAAAAAGAATTTTTGGAGGAATCTATTAAGAATTTTTTTTTGGTATCTTCTGGATCAATTTATTTTTTAGATTTACATTAAATATTAGCATTTCTCTTAGCAGCAAGTATTACAGCCTGCAATTTGGATAAACTTACTAAACTTACAATTTGGATAAACACACTCTAACAATTTGAATTTTTTCTGTAATTGACATGGGTGGAAGTAAAAGGATTATAGAATCACATTTGAGGATTAAAACAACAAGCTTTAGACAGAAAACTTATTAGTTAAATGGAGCCTTGATGACCCAAATATATTCTCCTCCGATATTATGGGTAATATGTTACTTTTATTCCTGACCTCATCAACTTATCTTCTCTCTACCCATAGTTCAAGTTAAATCATGAAGCATGTTAATGGGCTGTGGTTTACCACTTGAGCCTGTGTTTCTTTCTTAGGGTTGACTCATCTAGCAAGACTAAATTGTTTCAGATATAGAATCTATTTTTTCATACAACAAAGTCTGTTTATTTTTATAGTCTTCCTAAAAAAGCTGGTCAAATTCAGATAGGGCCATCTGCTGTCAGGCTTTCCTTGCAGATGACCTCAGAGAACCCATAGCACATGCCACAGTTCTAATAAAGTTAAAGTCTGTCTATCTATCTGTCTGTCTATCTATCTATCTATCTATCTATCTATCTATCTATCTATCTATCGATCTATCTATCATCTATCTGTCTATCTATCTATCTATCTATCTATTATCTATCTATCTATCTATCTATCTATCTATCTATCTATCTATCATTTATCTAATCTATCATCATCTATCATCTAATTTGTCCATCGGTCTATCTTTCCATCCTCCACTCAAATGTGTATTGATCATTCACTGAGCCATACCAAGCACAGTACTGGGCACAAAGATACACAGATAAATAGATGAAAACAGAAGTAATATTGTAATAAGAGAAATAGACAGGTTAACAGACTAATTACAACACAACATGGGAATGTGTTTCTATATTTCTAGTACTGAGAATGGCATCTAGTACAGAGTAGGTGCTCAAATACTTATTGACCAATTTGGATGAATAAATCACCGAGGCCAGCATAATTGGAGCCAGTATAATTGAGAGAGAGAGCTGTGGATGAGGGCAGAGAGCATTAAGGGTGGTGCTGGATGGTTAGAGTATGAACAGTATGAGGCCATGTAAGGACTTTGGCTTTTACTTCAAGAAAGATGGGATGCCATGGGAGAGTGTGGGCAGAAGAGTGTCATGATCTGACTTAAATCCGAAAAGGATTCCTCTGGTTGCTGTGGGAGAAGAAACTGCAGGGGAGGCAGGCAGAAGCAGCAAGAACAGTTAGGCCACTATGATAATCCAGAGGCTAAATGATGAGGCTTGAACCAGAGGTGAAGGCAGTGAGCAGTGGTCAAATCTGGATGTTGAAAGTATAGCTAATGGGATTTGCTGATAGATTTCATGTGTGTTGTGAAAGAAAGAGAAAAAAAGAGTCATGGATGACTCCAAGCTATTTGGCCTAAGAAGCCAGAAGAGTGATATTCCAAACCGTCAATATCTACTAGCCTTCTCCTTACTTTCTTGAGGTTTCTGTTTAAATGTCCCTTTATCAGAGAGGCCTTTCCTGACTAAGTGTAGCAATCATTAAGGCTATTC
The DNA here is from genome assembly GCF_000151845.1 of Pteropus vampyrus. Classification (NCBI taxonomy): domain Eukaryota; kingdom Metazoa; phylum Chordata; class Mammalia; order Chiroptera; family Pteropodidae; genus Pteropus; species Pteropus vampyrus. The sequence goes on along the minus strand of NW_011888979.1, from coordinate 2,065,247 downwards.
ACATATGCTTGGCTCTTCTCTTAAGAAGGTGGTAGGATTGTTCTTCCATGTTCTCTTTAACTCAGGAATGACCTTGGGACCCATTTTGCCCAATGAAATGTGAGCAGATAGGACTCATGCTGTTTTCAGGTGAAACCCTTAATAACTGGTGTGTGCTTCCCCTCATTTTCTGTAGCCTATGCCAGAACAATTAAAAACATTTACTTAAGACTATCTTCAGAGTGAGGAATGTGGAGCTAAGCCCCAGCTGACCTTCAGTGATCGTGTAGCATGAGGTAGAAGCAAATCTTCGTTATAAACCATTAAGATTTTAGGGGGCTATTTGTTCCTGCAACATAACCCAACCTATCCTGACTGATACATCACCCTAAGTATAACAGCACTCTCAACCCCTTCCCCAGTTCCCTATCGCCCTTACTTTTACCATCTCCTAACATAGGGTATATTGATTTTCTTTCTTTGTTTTTAATTCTCCCCTTCTTATTTGAATGAATGTTCCATGAAAATAGAGACTCAGCCTGATATATTCACTGCAGTGTCCAGCACTTAGAAAAATGTCTGGTTTGTGCTAAAGGAAACACTTGTTCTGTGAATGAAGAAATGCCTGAGATATCAGGGAGCACTTTACAAAACAGAAAGCATTGAAACTGTATCTCCACAGATGCATAGGAATATGCCAAGGGGAAGAAATAGCCTATGGAAAGACCTGACATGTCCAGGGGACTCTAAGAAGTTCAGCATCAGTAGAATGTAGGGTGAGTAAAGACAGTTGTGGAAGGGGACGGGTTAAGGAGATGGAGCGATGAAGATGAGACTACAGAGATAGGTCGTATCCAGTTTATGAAGGACCTTCTATGCCCTATTAACACATTTGGACTTATTTTTTGAGCAGGGAAGAGCCAATGACATTTTAAAATTAGGAAGTGAAAAGATCATTTTTTTATTCCATCTGAACAAATTACATTCAGGAAGCAATCTCTGCTCAACTAATATTCTCACTTCTCTTTGCCCACTGCAGCTATGTCACCCTTCATCAAATCATTTATTTACTTATTTCCCAACAAATGTTTACTGCTTGCTATGAGCAATGTACTTTGTAAGGTGCATGGGGAGCAAACAGAAGCAAAAGACACTTGCCCTAAATGAGTTTTCCTAATCTGGGTTTTAAAACTAACAAACATAAAGGGTAACTGAGCCATGTGAGCAAAATCCTGTGTTGGGATCCCTGGCTTCTGTGAACTTTTCTTTCCATTGATACATTCACTCCTGTTCTACACAAGAAATTTTCTAAAGTTCACTTCACCATTTCACATCATTTTCTTCCAAAAGAAACCATCATTATCATTATCAATTATTGTCATCATCATCATGTCATCATCACCATAAAACATCAAAAGTTAACATTTATGTAACACTTTACAGCTTAAAAATCATTTTGATATACATTATCTCATTTAGTCCTTATAAAAACCCTATGAAGCATTATTATTTTCACTTTACAGATGAAGAAACAAAACAAAATGAGACACCAGGTTCTAGAAGTTGTAACTTGTCCAAAGCAATGTACTCAGAAAGTACTGGAATCTAGGTCATGCCAAATATAAAGAAGTAAGAAACGATTCCTGTCCCACTTGCAGATTTTCTAACCTGTAGTTTCCCTCTTCATTTGTTTCTCTCTCTGGACACAAATATTTTCCGAGCATCTGTGGTGTTTCGGACACTGTCTTAGAATGGCAGATATAGTGGTAAAGAGAATACACATAGTCTGCTCTCAGAATTTAGTAGAGCTTAGTCTAGCTATCACCATGGGAGCTTTCTTTTCACTCACACCCTGATAGCTTGGGAGGGAGGTCTTCTTCTCCACTGGTCCATGCACAGAATGCGCATCATGCCATGGCTTCTCCATCTTGGCAGCAGCTTCCTCTTTAGTTGGTATGTTGTTTCCTCCTGGTGGAACACAAACGTGTTGGGCTCTGTTGTTCCTGCCCCTGTCCTGCCTCATTAGCTAGCAGGGGACATTCAGCTGCCTGAGCCTCAGACTTCCTAACCATTTCAGTCAATAAGCAAAAGCTCCTCAGAAAGTCTGTGTCACTTGTCCCTTTCCTCACCATACCTTCCTCTCTGTGACTTGAGCTACTGAAGTCTTGGCAACCTCCAGGGCTAATAGTCAGCTAGCCAAGGGGCCGACTTCACTACCAGACAGCCGAGAGGCTAATTATTCTGCACTGGGAGAGGCCCCACCTGAACAAATTTTGAAATTTTTTTTCCTTATGAATGCCTCTGAGTCTGCAAGCCTAGTTCATTGAGCAAACCCCCAAAGTTCCCATTTATAACCCCGCTATCTCTTGGTCTTTAGTGTGCCTGTCCTCCTGCTCTTCCATGCAGGGCTGGGCTGCCCAAAGGGTACAACATCCTGTAAGTGCCCAATTAACAATTCCTTATCCCTGATAGTCCCCAAGCTGCTGGAGATGTCTGCAGGTGACAGCACAGCCTTCTGACTTCAGCCGGTGAACTTCTCCCCTGCTACTAGAATATTATCTAAACCCAAAACAAGAATCAAGACTTTCTAACCATGGACTGGACCTTTGATCTGAAAAGTCTAATTAATGATGGCCGACCAGGCCTGAATTACCAGACTACAGTAGGTCTGGTCTAGTGACCTTAACTGACAATAGAAGAAGGGATCTGTGGGCATCAGGGGAATGTGTGTGTGTCCTTGGTTGGGAGGGCTTTGCTTTCATGGTCATCACAGTTCATGCTCTCTCACTTTGGTATGATTCATTTGCTAACTTTCAGGTGGCTTCTGAAGCTAGGAACTGGGAACTCAACTAGATGGCACTGGAAAGTCCCGACAGGGCTGGTGACGGTATTTATGGGGTGCAGATTGTGCCTTTGTCTAGTTCTGCTTCAAATATTTCCTCCCTTCAGCCACCCATGGTCTTTGCTAGTGAGGTTAACCTTGAGCACCTGAAAATTCTCTATCTGTAAATCTAACAGCCAATCTTTCCCTGGTGCTAGGCTGAGAAGGGGGAGGGGGAGCTGCTCTTAACAGAAATGAAATGATTTCAGACATGAAGAGCAAGATGGAAACAAGCAGAGTTGAGCATAACTTCCTGTCTGAAAAATGGACTTCGTAGAGATGGCACTCCATACCATAGGTAGCAAGAGCAACGGAAGATAGGGGTGATGAGCAAGGGAAGATATATGTGGTTTTTTTAAAATGCACATTACTGGATTTCTGATTGTAAAAGTAATACAGACTCACTGTGGAGGATTAGAAAAACATGAAAAGGAATTATAAAGACAATACCCACAATAATTGTATATAACATTTTGAAATGTTGCTTTTGACTTTTTTCTCATAAATACATAAATAAAACTCTTCTCTTATTTTTAAATATTTAAAATATTTTCAATTTTCCAATTATATAACTTGGTGATGAACATGTTTGTTCCCAGATACTTCTCTAATAATTTCATAGTGGTGTCTTTCTTCATGACAGAAAGAAAACATTTCAAGAGGAGGTGACAGGGGCTGTCTTACAGCAAGTTGGATAGAGGAGGGGCACCTTGGGAAAATAGCAAAAATGTCAGGGTTTGATATTTTCGGGGCAGCCTCTTTCTCGTGTGCTTATACTATTGCAGTTTCAGACTATCGTTGACATTGCGGAGTAAGAAATCATATAAAAATCCATATGATTCGTACTTTCATCCTTTTCACTTTAGCTTGATTTTATCTGGCAATTTGGCCAAAGCATTCATTGCTTGGAATATTATTGTATGTATTGACAAGCTCTACTTGTAATACAGCCCTTTTCAACATGGTATGGGGAGGTGGGAAACGAAAATTGACATTTCCCATGCTTCCTTGTATTTAGGCTTCAGGATGTGGTTTAGAGGCTGCCAATCAGATGTGCTCATGGTAGAACGGAGCTTGGAACTAAACCAGGAGAAAGAGGAGGAGAAAAGAAGGAAGTATTTTCATTACAGATAAAGCTCAAGTTTCATCTGCCCACCTCCTCAGTTCCAGTTTCTTTCCCACCCCAACACTGTAGGGAACCACTGTTATCAGTTTGGTGTAAATCATTCCATTCCCTTTTCCATCCATTTTCCATATATACCTATATACATACACTCTACTTTTGTTTTGTTTCTCCAATTTTTTGTGATAAAATACACATAACATAAAATTTACCTTATTAACCATTTTTAAGTGTACAGGCGGCATTAAATATATTCATAATGTTGTGCAACCATCACCACCATCCATCTCCAGAACTGTTTTTTTGTTTGCAAACTGGAACTCCATACCCATTAAACACTAACTCCCCATTCCCCGCTTCCTTCAAACCCTGGAAACCACCATTCTACTTCCTGTCTCTAGGAATCTGACTTCCTTAAGTACTTCATATAAGTAGAATCATATCATATGTGCTATTTTGTGACTGGCTTATTTCACTTAGCATAATGTCCTGAAGGTTCATTCATATTGCAGCATCATTTCTTCCTTTTTAAATCTGAATAATATCCCACTGCATGTATAGACCACATCTTGCTTATCTATTCATACATTGACTGACGCTTGAGTTGCTTCCATGTTATAGTTATTGTAAGTAAAGTAATAGTGCTATGAACATGGGTGTATAAATATCTCTTCAAGATCCTGCTTGCATGGTATCAATGAACTGGGGCCTGTAATACTTGGCACAGTCTCTGGCACATAGTAAGTGATGATGAAAGGTGGCCCTTATTGCTACTGCTACTATACCTCTAAACTATTCTATAGATGGGGTTATTCTATTACAGTCCTTGGGGGATTGAGAGCATTTTATTATTACTGGCAGATGTGTCTGCTATTGAAAGGTGCTAACATACTCTGCGCTGCATTTCTAAACTGAACTTTTGAAAGAAACTCACCATGATATGAACGTCTATGTCATGAAACCTCTTGATGTTCTTAATTTAATATACTGAGAATATGCATGAGTCCTGTTCAACTTTTTTCCTGGAAGAACCACTTTCCTGTATACTTGAGGGTACCTACACCTTTTAAAGTTTTTGTATGTAAGAGGTTACAGTTAATACCTTCAGAATGTCTATTTTCAAACAAAGTGAATTGCACTTGTTAGCATATTCTGTTGAAGGAAAAGGCATGTATGGTTCCATTTAAAAGAGGCTTTTAGAGTAACTCTGGCTATCATGGAGTGGAGAGAGATCATGACAGGATTGACTCCCATTTCTGCCCCTTATTAGCAGCGAAAGACCCTTAATATTTCTGAGTCTCAATATTCTTATATTTATATTTACCTCATAATGTTGTTAAGGTTTAATAAGACAATGTGTGTAAGCACTGGGCACATAGCACATCCTTAAATAATGTTCATTTCTGTCTATCCTTCTGGTCATTTACATAGCCTTCTGAATTCACCATCTGTTTCTTGAGTACCAGCTATGTGCCAGCAGGCAGTTTGTACAAATGCTGTGGCTATGGGGTAAAGGGACACATCAGAGAGACAGTCCCACCTTCAGAGGGTTTTTGAGCCAGTGAGGAAGACAAGCCATGGCTAAATAAGCTCAAGAACCATAAGTGTGATAATAACATTGTGTCTTGGGTCCACATCTTCCAACATAGGAAATAAGAGAGACCTTCACAGAAGTGTCGCTTGAGCTGCATCTTATAGAATGAGAACTAGTTCACCAGGCAGGTAAGAAGAGCAGGTGTAAAAGCAATGATAGAAAGGACATGGAGTAATCTAAAACTTCTCTAGAATGCCTGACCTGGAATTATTATAGTCTCTCCTTTGGCTCACATTCATGTTCAAATCTCAGGGTACTGTGATCAATAGAGAAGCCAAGATAACTAATGCCCATCTTAGACTGGAGCTTGGAACTCCATAAATGAACCCAGGCCTACAAGTCTACCTGAAAAATGCTTAGTTCATATCTTTCTCTCAGTTAACTTTTCATGCGAGAGAACTAAACAAATCACGTTGGTGGTGTCTGGCTGCAAATAGGTCCTGCCTGTCACTGTTGATAATGAGAGATTTTTCTCTCTGGAACTGCATCATTTAAACTCATTTCTAAAAGTAGTGCTCAGGGGCTGGATGGGTGAATACTGCTAATAACAAGAAATGATTCTTTGAGTAAATATAGAAGAAATTTACTTAATGGGCAGAAAAGTCTGTTCCTCCATGTCCATTTAATAAAAAAAATTTCAGAGCGTGAATCAGTTTGTCATTAAAAGTGACCATCCCAGATATAGTTCTTATGTCCCTACACTCTTTTATAAACCACAGGCATCTGCCAGCTGCTGCTGCTTAAACAGGAATGTTTATATCCACACAGAGGGACAAAAACACGGTAGAAAATGAGCAGTCTGAAACCAATAAGAAGAAATACTGGGAGAAAAATGGACAATCAACTTCTGCTGTGTATTTTAAAAGAAATTCTAGTTCAGTGGTAGCTGAGAGATGACTCATCCTGTCCACAGAAGCACCAAGAGAAATGAAGCAGAAGAGAAGAACAAAAACAAGATTCCGTTTTACATAATTCTCATTTTCATGCACAGAACTATTCAACCGGCTCATGAAATTAGACAGCAATTTAACTACTTTATTATTTAGAGTGTCAGGCAAAGTGCACAAGATTTTTCTAGATAAGTATTATGACAGCTGGTCATAGACAATATCCTACCATCTAGAACACCAGGGAAGTGTCAAAGCCCCTCAAAAAGACCAGGAGAGTGACGTACGCAGGTCTTTTGGTTGCATCATTCAAGTGACCTCAGAATTAGGGGCCCAGGATGTTACTATCAAATTTGGCTGCACAATCACTTCATCTGAGGAGTTTTAAAACTACTGAGGTCTGGGTCTCACTCCAGATATTGTCTGGGGTGTGACTTGGAGATTAGAATTTTTAAAACACTCCAGGTAATTCTAACATTTAGCAGAGTTTAAGAACCGCTGATAGAGATATATAACAACTAGAACTGGAATCGAAAAATGCCAGAAAGAAAAACAATCAGGGCTACCACATTGCAGTTTCCTGGAACACAGCTCACAAGGCGTTCTGTGTGAATGGTGCCCCCCAGAGAGAAACCTCAGATGTGCAATCCTGCGGCAGTATAGGTGACTGATACTCTCTCCATCCCCTTAATTGTGGGACAGATTGTTCAAGTCCTGAATGCTGCCTCATGCCATTTCCTTATAGCTGTGTTCCTAATGTCCCAAATCAATTTTAAATACCTGAGGGAGGAATTTAATATAACCAGTTCATCTTTTTGACAAGAATCAACGGCTTCTGATCAGCCTATGGATAAGGTACACTTGAGCCAGGTGGCCACCCCAATCTATCACGAGTGGGGAAACATGTGATGCTGGTCATTAGGGGACCAGAGCTCCAGGCATGGCATGTTCCTTCAGGAAGTATGAGCAGAAAGGTGATGTATCTTAAACACAATGAGTCTGGCAGAAGCTGACAGATTTCATTAGCAAGTGTTGAAGCTTGGGTGACCATAAAATTAACTGACTAGACCACGACATTTTTTAGAGTGAAAGGGTGCTATTAATAATAACATTGGTACGGTAGGTGTAGACTGGCGTTCCAGGCAAAGTGGCATGTATGGGCACCCTAGCTTGGCTTAAATTTGATAGAAAAAGAGAAAAAGGACCTAGATTAAATTTTGGGATATGGATATGAAAAGCAATCATGTGTGACAGCTTTAGATGGAGAATCATAGTGAAGAAGGGGCTGTGAAGAAATATACTAAGGCGACTTCTCCTGCTTAGGGTGAAAATTCATGGAGACGTAGGTCTCCTCATTCTGGCAGTTCTAGATGTGCAAATTGCCCACCTAAGACATGTGTATTAATTTCCATAACAAATTACCATAAACTGCATGGCTTAAGACAAGAGAAATTTATTCTGTCACAGTTCTGGAGGAAAAATTATAAAGAGCATTATTAGGTCAATGGGGATATTTGAATCTGGACTATATAATAGATAGTAGAGTTGTATTGATGTTTGATTTCCTGACTGTAATGATTGCATTATGTTACATAGGAGAATGTTCTTTTTCTAGAGTATGTATTCAATAATATAGTAAATATATTATTTATTTTGAATATATTATAGATAAATATATATTTCAATATATGTATATATGTAGAAATATGGAAAGCAAAAAGCCAAGAAATTTTGAAGTGAAAGAAAGGGAAAGCAAATGTAGGATAATGTTAACAACTATAGAATCAAGGTGAAGTATACAAATGTGTTCATTATACTATTTTGGCAACTTTTCTGTAAATTTGAAATTTTTGCCATAAAAAGAAGAGGCAAGGACATTAAAAAATGGAAACTTTGTCATTATTATTGGCCACATAAATTAATACAACCACTTTAGACAATAATTTGGCAATATTCAGTAAAGTTCAAGATATCTAATGCTATAATCCACCAATTCTACTCTTGAGTAATTTTATCAAATTGCACAAGTAGATGTGTGCAAGACATTTCATTGCGGTATTGTTTTTACCGAAAAAAAAATGAAGACTAAATATTCACCAGCCACAAAATAGATAAAGAAAACATCTAGTTCTACAATTCACTAGAGCAAAAGAACTAGTCCTGTGTGTATCAATATTTTAAAAATCTCAAAAATAATATTATTGAGTGAAGAGAGTATTTTACAGAAGGATCAGTACAGTAATATATTATTTCTATACTGTTACAAAAGTTCAAAACAATTTTAAATCTTGCTTATAGATCCATAATCATGTAGTCAATGTTTAAAAATACTGAGGATGATAAACATCCAAATTCAAGATTCCCCATAGGAATCTTCAAACTTACCTGTAATTTGCTTCTTAAAAAAATAATTAGGGAACAATATAGCAAATTGTTAATACGTGACAAAGCTGGGAAGTAGAGAACAGATGTTTGTTAGATTTCTTGACTTTAAGCAGTAAAATAGTCACAATACATTTTTGAAATCTTTGGCAAGACAGGGCTGGAAAATAAGCATTTTATTTTGTCTTTATAGGAGGCATGCTAGAAGTTTGGTCAAAACTCAGTTAATGGAGCTCTCAGGAGAAGCTGATTTCAGAAAGTATTTCTCGCAGTGGTTTTGTACCCATGAACAGCACTAAATAGACACTGTAAGCACTGAGTTGACACTAAAATGCTACATCTCTGTATTTAAAAATGCACACATCTATACCTGCAAGGATTTCAGGACAGGAGGTACGAGCTACGGCCCTGTAGTGTCACAGTTAAAGGAAGACAAACAGCTTGAAAATTAATTGTGAATAAAACAAACCTGCTGATAGCTGGGTTCTTCTCAGGAAGAACCTCTAGCTATTACTTAGAACCAGAGGGAGATGGAGGCCGGAGGGACTGCCCCGACCCCGACTCCTTTCTACAAACAGGGACCTCCAGTCAAGCACCCACAGGCTCTTGAGGAAGCCCCAAGGTGACATTCCAGATCTCCCTATAACAGCCTCAATTATATCCAGTGTGTCGCAGGCTCTTGCTTGTCTTGGAACACAGCTGAGACCTGGAGCCCAGAACTGAGACTGCGTAGAGTCTGCCCCTGCTTTTAAATATGAACCAGTTTTATGGCTGAAGGTATTGCACTCTCTCACCTGAGAACAAACAGATATTTAAGAATTCATTCATCGGGATGGTGGGCATCTCTTTGGTGTCAGATACTGGGTTGGACTGAGTAGCCGAGGATGAACAAGGGCAGGTCTGGGCCCTCAGGCCACTCATAGTCCAGTGTGGGGGGCAGACAAATGGGTAAAATACAGTCAGAGAAGTAGTCCAGTGCTGGCTGTTGCGGAATCCCCTGGGAGCGGAGAAGAGAGCTCATGGAACAATGATGCTGGCCATGAGGTTCTGCAGAGAAAGCAAGATCTGAGCTGATGATGAATGGCCAAGAGGGCATGGGCAAAGCCTGGGCATGTGGTAGAACATGGTGAGCTCAGGGCCCTGTCCTTGAAAGAAGGATGATGGAAAAGAGAGATTCCCAAAGCATTCAAGGCATGTAGTACTATATTTTAGCAACCATGACGTGAAGCCTGTTTGGACTGGAGATTTCTAAATTTGGAGGCTTTCATTTTGGAATAGTGAATGTCTTGTTTTTCATGCAGCCACGTAGGGCCCCATGACAAACACCTGTCTGATGGAGCTGTTTATCCTTTGATGCCTTCCCACTTCAGCTGCAGGTGGCACTTCAGCTCTAGAATGTCCAGCCAGCCCAGGAAGCTGCTCCTCTGTGGGCAGTTTAGTTCACCAAGAGCTCTAGTTGCACCTGGGAGAAGAGGCGGTAGGAAAGAACACAGCAGAACATTCAGGAGTCCTGCAATCCACCTCAGACTTCTCATATGTTTTGGAGTCAGGATGTTGACATTTAAACCCTGTCTCTGGATTCTAGCTGTGGGCCCTAAGACAAATTATTTAACCTCTCTGATCCTCAGTTTGCTTATTTGTCAAGTGAGAATATTAATAATTCCTACTTCATGGAGTGGTTGTAAGAACTAAATGAGATACAGCATTTACGTAAGGCAGATAGCACTGTGCATATTAGGCACTTAATAAATGTTAATTATCAGTACTTTGTTAATATTATGTACATGTTTCTGATATCTCTTTAAAAATCCATGTTTTTTACTCTGTCTTTTGCATATAGCCACTGGATAGATTCCATCAAGCTTTACTTCCTGCATTTGTATTATGAAAAGAGTAGGCGTATTGGATGTGCTTTCTCAAACCATGCCTGCTCCCCTGGAGGTCCTGACACCAGTCTCCCCCCCCCCTCCCGCCACTGGCTGAGAAATGAGTCATCGTAGGCAAGCAACCTCATCTAGTTGGTGTTGAAGAGGTTGCTTGCAATATCACTTAATTATCTTGGAATCAAATTTATAACATATATCTGAAATAGTTTTTAGGCTCTCGTGTCCTCATTTGTCAACCACCTTAATTTTTTATTTCTGGAGAGATGACACTCAGGCTTATCGTGCCTAATAATGTACTGCTTTGGGCCCAGAGATGTTATATTTTACACGCTGTTGAAATAAGCCCTTGTCATTTTCTGAGCTAACACTTCCTGGATGAGTCAGATATTTACCTCTGAGCAGCATGGCCTCTGCAAGTGGCCCTGCCTTCTGGGGTCAGGCTGATCTTATCTCTGAAGGATGGCAGCTTGGCTGCCATCTAATGGTGAGTTTTGTCAGTAAAAAAAGATGGCTCTTGAGAAACATTTCAAACTCATCTTTGGAAGTGAGACCCTCTGTCACGATGAGTCATTCCTGATGAGAGCATGACAGAAATTTGCTCATCTTTGTAAAAGATGACTAAGTGCTTCTGGCCGACTAGAGGCTGTCTTTGAAAAACAATTCCATTTTGTTTTCTTCAGTATGAGTTTCAGAACTTTCTAAACTTATTAATGGTTTTTCTCTTCAAAACTCACCCTAATAGAGGAAGGACTAGACCAGCATTGGGGGAGAAGAGGGTATATTATTATATTTGTCAAGCCTTCAGAATGTGCCAAGTTCTGTCATAAGCACCAAGAATATCTCACTACTTATTTCAATACCAAAGTAGAAACAGTAATACAAAGAAAATGAATAATTATTATTTACTGTCATTGTTGTGGTTGTTATTTTATAAATGAAGGAATTAAAGTTTAGGTAGGTCTGACATCGCTCAGATACTATGTAGCAGGACTGATATTTGAACTCAGGTCTGTCTGACATCAGTAACTGTGTTCTTGACCACTCCACTCTTGAATGATGCCTCCAATTCTCTACCTTTGTTGTGTTCCAACATCAACTCCTCCTGCAGATATTTGTCAAGGCCCAGAATGTGCACTCTATTAAGTACTGGTTATCAGTTAGCCATGATCCAGACACAGACACTTCCCTCACAGAGCTTACAGTCTAGTGGGAGAAAAAAAAAGTAAGTAAGAAATTGCAATATAGCTTGATAAATGCTGTAGTGAGGTGAGTTCAGGGTGCTAGGGGGCCACTTATATAAGTGGTTTATGGTGTAACCTGTGGCAGTCAGGGTAGACTTCCTAGAAGAGGTAACTGAGGTAGTTCTCATGGGATGAATGGGAATTAGACAGGTCCAAAGAAGGAGAAGGATTAGAGAAGGACATTTCAGGCAGAATGAGCAGCAGGCACGAAGGACCAGAGGTCCCAGGTGGGTGCTGAATACTGGGAAAACACTCTCACATTTGAAGAGTTTCAGGGCAGGACTAAATAAAGATTGGCTCATTTGGGTGCTGACTTTTGTCTTCACTGACCAGCAGGGGACTGGCTACCTCATTCTGAAAGAACATTGCTTTGCAAAGGAGAGGCTCTGAGAGAGAGGTAAGCAAGTTCTTCCCCCTTGTGGCCTGAAGTGAATACATGAATGCTGTCCTGGGCCTTGATGAGAAGCTCTGAGAAGCCTGGCGATGATGCTCTGCTATGGAGCTCCAAGATCAGCCATGGTAGACCTGGTGGACTGGCAAATGTTGTGTGGTCAAGACATCACAGCACCACATGTTAGATGCTGGTGCAATCTCAAAGCCAAAATTTGAAAGGGTGAATCTTGTTTTTCTGTTAAACATAACTGCAGAGAAGAAAGAAACCACTGTAATGGAATGAACCAAAGAGAAGACTCCCTCTGTGTGCTGCTAAGACCTCCACAGATGGTAGGAAGGAATTCTGGGCTCTTCTCTAAAGGGCAAGACCTTGGGAAGGCCACCTTTCCCTTTGTTTCTCCATGGTACTGCCTCACCAGTTGCTTCAGCACAACTGTTAGCTGGAAGCTTGTCGGGCAAAGCCATTTCACAAAATTATGAGTAAGTCATGAAACAGGTAATTAACAGATATGCGATGTATTTATTCAGTCGACCAGGTGTGGCTTCACACAATGATTGGGCTGTTGTGTCATTATTTTTGTCTCTTTTGTTTACTACCTGCCTAAGTGGGCCACTTCACCTGGGCCCTTAGAGATACTTTGGACTCTCTTGTTAGACTTTCCAGACTTAACCTGTTGGTTCAGTTTGGACTGGTTGTTCCATAGCCTCCTGAATCCCAATCTTGTGTCTCTTCAGCATTTTGCTGTCTCTTAACCAAATCTTCCCTCCTGGGCCCTTTCTTTCCTCGTGGAGAAATTCTCCCTCAATTATTACATTCCTTTCTTTAACCGTTTGTAGAAGTAGTGGAAGTCTTCCAGTCTCACTGGCAGTGGCAGAGACCAGGTCCCAAATCCAAAACAGGGGACATTGCCATGGCACATGAGAGGACTTGGAAATTTTCTATTTCTGACTCATATTTCGTATCCTGTTAAACTTCTTTCGTAGTATGGTGGTTAAGAACATGGGCTCAAGTTTTGCCACTGTCTAACTTAAATAATCTTGGACAGTTTTTTAACCTCTTTGTACCTCATTTTCTTCATCTGTAAACCGGCATTATAAGAGTACTCAGTTTATGCGGTTTCCTGAGGACTAATGAGCTGCCACTGTACAATACTGAGAACAGTACCTGGCCCAGAGGAAGCACTGTTGAGTGCTTTCTTCAGGTTGGCTATTGTTCTCTTTTCTGATTACTTCTTGTGGTCCTTCCAACCATGCTTAATCATCATCTATGTACTATTTAGATAACGTTTGCCTACAGAAACAAGTTGCCAAGGAGTTCGCAATGTTTATTCATGAAGAGGCATTCCTTCACAGTGACTTCCCCAAGACTCAAGAAAGTCGTATGGCAGTAAGAATGACCTGCACACGAGCTCCCAGCTCACTCTTCCTACTCAACAAAATCACACTCTAGCTTTCTATAAGGCCCTCTTCCAAATGCCTAACTGTAGCCTGTCCAGTCGTCATATATATTTCCTCTTCTAGCATTAGATCTGAACCCTCTCAAGTAATCTTGAGTAGTAGGTGTAACTAATTTATATTAGATAGTTTTCTATTAAAATTTGTAATTTTTGGAAACCAATGTTCCATTGTGTGTCATACTACGCTTTTTTGGTCTTGGAATCTGCTTTATTCATTTGTGGATTTCTGAATGGAGTTTGGATAAACACCTACCTTGGTGTTTTTAATATATTCTATAAGCCTAAATAAAAGCCTGCCATAGCACTGCACACCCATCATTTCCTTCTCCTCGGGAATTGTGCTGTGCAATAATAAAATGCTATTGCTTCTTAGTGACCTTTTTTTGTGCGTGTGTGTCAAAAGAGTCAAAAATTATGTCCTGCTGGAGAAAGATCACATTTGCCTTTTAAAAAAAATTCTATTTCTTTCATGTATAATATAATTCGATTTGTTGTTTCCTTCATAGATATTACATTTTCATCTTCGTTTTTTTTTTTGAAGTCTGTTATTCTAATTCTCTCTGTTTTATCATGGAGAAGATAAGAATTTAAGGCAAAAATTCTCAATTCTTGAGCTCAGTTTTACTTTTATCTTTGCAAAGGTATAAGAAATAAAATGACCATCCTTGATGTTAGCCCTCTGCCCTGTGGAAGGGACCACAATAGACTTAACTTCAAGCCATGTCCTAGTGACTTTGCAGTTGATAAATGGTAAGGGTAGTAATAACGTCTTTATTCTCTGCCACAATTATTTGACAACAATGAGAAATACTCTGAGTTGTTAAGAAGAGTACATTAGCACAGTGGATGTGGCATCTGAGTGGGTTGCTGTATGTGTATTTTGTAGGATTGAGTTTCCTAGTCACTGGGTGATTTCAAATCCATATACATTACCTTCCCATAGTTGGATGGGAAACTGAGAATCTCTTAAAGATCCTCCTTAGTAAAAGGGCTCATGTGTCTCCTGTGAGTCCAAAGTCATATAGGCTATAATGAAACCATAGGAAATTGGATATAAAGTGATTGAGACTCATGCCAGAGAGCAGCTGCTTCCCAGGAATTATTATTTTAATACTGTTCTTAGGAAGTGCCATGGTTCAGCCAAATGGGGTCCATAACCATCCAGACCGAGAGGTGGCAACTGGTATTCACAGAGTATTGGCAAGGGAAGCAAAGTCTTTTGCAGAAATCAATTCAATAAAGATGCAGGACTTTAAAACTACAATTTCAGCAATTATGTAAACAAAGTCTAAGAAGTCAGTATTACCAGTTCTGAAGCAGGAAGTGGACATTTCGGCAGAGGCAATGAAGGAAAATAAGACACAAGAGGGTTCCCAGGATGTGGCAGAAACACATTACAATGTGGGCTTCTATGTGTTCTCACCACATGAGGGCAATCCCCTGTCCCAAGTGAAGGTAAACAGGAGTTTAATGCCAGAGTTCAGCAGGGATCACCACACGGCAGTGTCTGAATATTATTCTCTTAAATATGTAGGTTCAGCGATCTTTACCAAATCCCTTTGTCATCTTCAAAAAGTCTCGAGTTGAAGAACACACTGGATGAAACATCTGAACAGGGCGGATCAAGGTGAGTCTTCCAGAATAGACAGAGCACAGTACAGAGCCCCTCCAGAGCCTTTCTTCATCCATTGTGCTTTTGCTTTTTGTGTTTGTTACAAATGCACACCTCTGAACGTGGGCTTGAGGAAGAGGAAACAGGAGAAATAATGTTTACTGAACACCTACTGTATCCCAGGCCCTTTGTTAAGCATCTCATTAACATGATTTGCAAGTTTTGCAGGTGTCCTGAGGGTAGAAATTGCAACTTCATTATACAAACTGAGGTTGGAGAGGTGCAACCATGTTGGCGGTTATCAGAACTGGGAGACTCTGAAGCTGGGTTCCACCCATCTCCGAAGCTCACACTGTGTGGCTTCCTGTAACTGGCTTCCTGAAAATCTGCAGCTGCAGGCAGGCTTCCTTTTCCATGCCATCAGCCTGTAGAATACAAACTGTCCCTATGATCTGCAAAGTCACTTCCTAACATAAGCAACGACCTTGCCACGTAAGGTAGCTTCTTGGTAAAGAGGTTTAGAAACTCTTGTAGGAAATGACACGTGTATCAACTCAGCACAGGCCCTTGAGAAGGCAGCGTGCGAAATCTTATTGTGCGCATGCCCGGGCGGTTATTAATGTGTTACTGAGTGGTCACTCAGAGAAGGGTGAAGAGACCCTGGCTTGCTAGAAGAGAACATGTAAGAGTAGCTTCCCTTCTTTGCCTTGGAAGCCTCACATTTTTATCTAATTTATCTAATCTCTGTTTTCCAAGGAAAGAAAGAGTCCCAGAGAATATGAAGAAGCTGTCAAGGCCACACAACTCCTAAAGAGCAGGGCCATTCAGACTCACTCTGTCTAGGGAACTCAGGCGTTCTCTGCTGTGCTTCAAATGCCATGCTTCCCAGAAGAGCCATTTTCTCCTCCCTGAGAGTTGAAGTTGTGCCACCAACAGTCTCAGCTGGCCAACTCTGCCCTGTGATTTGCAGAGACATTAACAGGGCTGCTCACTGACCTGTAGACTCTCCTCCTACCTATTTCCTAAGGTTTGGAATTTCTTTCTTTCTTTCTTTCTTTCTTTCTTTCTTTCTTCTTGAACAAGTCTTTTTATTCCATAACTAGAGATGTTGCAAAGTGTAAATACTGATACAAAAGGTAGCGGAATTGATTGAAATTTGCACTATAGTGAAAACAGGTAACATAGCGGAAAGGGACAAACATGGGCTTTGGAATCAGAACTGATTTCCAACCTGGCTCTACCAGATGTGAGCTGTATGGCCCTGAACTTGTTTCACCTCCCCTAACCACAGATTCCTCATCTGTAAAGTGAGAATTACTCTATTTACCACTAAAGATGATAATGATTATATGAGAAGTGCACGGAAGTGCCTGGCATACAGTGCATGCTGAATCAATGATAATCATTCTTTTTTTGACCATCACAAATTCTTGATATTTTGGAATTCTCCAAAGGTGTAATCCTACAGAACAAATAGCAACTGTTATTTGCTGACTTCAGCTCCACCGTTTGGCAGCTCTGTAATTTGGGGCACATCACTTACCCTCTCAGCCTTAGATTCCTCACTTGTGTGAGGATTGAGTAAGATAATGTATGTGGAAGGGCTTTGTAACCTGGGAAAGTCTACGACAATATGCAGTTGTGGTGGATATTTGAAAGTGGAGGCTGACATAGAAGTAATATCGGTTTATCGTTATAACATTATCGAACACAGTATTACAGGTTATAGAATGTTGATGACAGAATCTTGCTGGAGCTGTAAAGAAATTTTGCCTTAATGCTATATCTCTACTAGTGTGTATATATGTAAATAGACACATGAACTATGTAGACATATGTAATAACATGTTATATGATGATATCGCTCTAATTATGCATCACATAAATCCAGCAAGAAGCTTGTCCTTTTGTTTTGCAGCACTTTCCAGCATTAGCCTTAGGCAGATCTGGGAGTAAATGCTGCTGTGCATGTCGTCCCAGAAAAATAAAACATGACACTGCAAAAGCTTAGTCACCAAACACCCAGATGAAGCCTTGAGGTTACAGTTGGCTCTGAAGGCAGCTGCCCCTGAACAGGAGATCTGAATTTTCCAAGACTGGTATGAAAGCATTCACAGACATGGGCTTCCTCTGAGGTGACCAGAAACAAATATAAAAAAGCCATTCACAGAAAAACAAGGTCAGAAATAGGCTCCGCAGAGTGGAAAGCCCCTTTGAGGTTGTTTGTGGGCAGCTGCTGGCGGCTGGTGCCTGGGCTCTGGGTCTGGCACCCCAGCTCCCCCGAAAGGCCCCATCCCCTTCACGGAATGCCTTCTCTCTTCTACCCTCTTCCATTGGCTAAAACAATGTTCTTAGTGTTCATCTGCTTGCCACAGATTCTTGGGTTGTGTTTTACTAGAAGATTCCTTCCAGAGAATTTGCCAATATGGCCTGGCATACAAAGCAGTTTTACTCTAAAAAAGTAAATACGGCCTTTTACGATGCAAATAAATGCAAGAGGGAGAAACACAGACTGTTTTCTGGCGCTCTTGGCCAATTGGATATAGTTAGCAGCTATCAAGCCCTTCAAATATGAAAATCAATTAAATTCAATTTGACACATGAGAATAATCACTTCAAATAGGATAATGTGATAAATCACCTCTTACATAAGGAAAACAATCATTTCAGTGCTACAGGTGCCTTATTTTGAGGATTACTGAAAAGCAGAACAAAACAAAACAAAACCAAACCCCAAGTTTATGAAGCTATGGTACAAATGATACTGAAGTACTGTCCTGAAGGCCCCACTGGCGGAACTCCTGCTTCTCACAACCCAGCCGACTGGGAGTACTCTGATCCATCACCAGAGGTATATGCCATTCCGAGTATTCATTTCCTTTTGCTGCTGCAACAAATGACTACAAGCCCAGTGGCATAAAACTTTTTGTTCTCTTTGGTTCTGTATAGCAGAAGTCCGATATGGCTCTCCCTGGGCTACAATCAAGATGTCTGCAAGACTATAGTTTCTTGGGGGACCTTAGGGAGACTCCATTTCTGGCTTCTAGAAGGCACCTACATTTCTGGCTCATGGTGCCCTCCTGCACCTTCAAAGCCAGCAGTGTAACAGCTTAGGACCTCTCAGTCTGACCCCTGCTTCCAGTTTGGCATAGAGAGCTTGTCCAGACCCGTAGAAAGTACATCAAGAGTAAACCCCGAGGTAAACTGTGGACTGAGAGAGTGACGATGTGTCCCTGTAGGATCATCAGTTTTAACACATGTACCATTCTGGCAGGAGATGTCGATAGTAGGGTGGCTGTGTATATCCGGGTGAAGTAAGTATATGGAAAATCTCTATACTTTCTGCTCAATTTTGCTGTGAACCTAAAATGGTTTTAAAAAAATAAAACTTTGTTTTTTGTTTTTTTTTTAAGTCGTTTAAGGGAAGAGTGATCTGGGCAACGTTTTTTTTACTTTTATTTTTCAATTACAATTGACATTCAATATTATATTAGTTTCAGATATGTAGCATAGTGGTTAGACATTAACAAAATAAATGAATAAACAAAACAGAAATAGACTAATAGATACAGAATACAAACTGATGATTGTCTGATGGGAGGGGTTTGGAGGAATGGGTGAAAAAGGTGAACAAATTGGCAGCTACAAAATAGTCACAGGATGTAAAGTACAGCTTAGAGAATATAGTCGATAATATTGTAATAACTATGTATGGTGCCAAGTGGGTACTAGACTTACTGGGGGGATCATTTCGTAAGTTCTATAAATGTCTAACCACTATCAACAATGTTCCTGCAAAAGTTGGGAACCACTGCACTAAACTGTAAGCTTCTTGAGAGAAGAGAATCTTATTTCAACTTTATATCCTGAGAGCCACACAAATATCTGCCAATGGCAGGCGCTAAATCCATGACTGAAGACTGGAAGAAGACCAGAGTGTGTTGAGGTTTCATGCAGCCCACGGTCACCTTCAATGACAGTGACTCCTTTTGCAGTGTGGTGGCTCTTCCTGCAGCCCAGAGCAGAAGTGAAAAGAGCAAACCAGTACTGCTCAGTCCTGTGCCAAGTACTGCTGTACTGTCCCACGTCAGGCTCACAATAACTCTACAAGGTAAATATTAACATTTCTATTTTTTTTGAGTAAGAAAAATGGGCTCTGAAAGGTAAAGTAACTTGCCCTGTTACAGGCCTGAGGGCCTCAATTCTAATCTAAGTTTGTGTGAATTCGAAGCTCATGCCAGGCTTCCCCCTCAAGTGACAAGAATAGAGAAGGACGGTTCTTTGTGTGTTTGTTCTGAGCTTGAATGTGGAAAATGATGCAGAAAAATGAACCTGCAAACCAGGAGAGGTTCCCAGGGAGGGTTCACTGCTGAAGCCAGACTCATATATTCAGATAAAAGACTGGTTTCCCTGGAGGAATTCCTAACCTTTGTAAGATGCCAATGTGGGTTCTCCCAGGAATGGGGAGCCCCCAGACAGGGCCAAGCAGTGCTGGAGCAGAGAGGGGCCAGCAGAGGGTGCTGTGCAGACATGGTGGCTGGATCTTCCCAAGGCCCCTGACCCATACAGACTCAGCGATGCCTAGAATAGGTGCCCAAGGGAAAAATGTCTTTTTGAACTAAATTGGTTTCCTTCTCTCGAGACAAAGTAACACAGACAATATTTTTCAGAAAGCACTGGAGAGTGAAGTTTGCCTCTTGCAAAATCACTAATTGTTGTGGTTCTTTCTCATACATAAAATTTTCTTTTGCCACAGTGGGTGTCAGGAGGCAATGCAGATAGTGGATATAGCAAAGAAAGTAAGCATATGCAAACCTAGATCTGTCTCTTGTGAGAGGTGTGGGTTTTCTCTGAGCCTCCTTTTTGTCTTCTGTAAGCTGGAGATCAAAGGCTTTGTCTCACAGGCCTGTTACAAAGACTAAAAATGTACAAAAAAGGGAAGTACATTATCTCACAGAGTTTGCAATTATTTTGGTCTTGCAACCTCTTTACACTCTTAAAAATTATTGAAGACTCAAAGAGTTTTGTTTATGTGGGTTCTGTCAATTAATATTTACCACATTAAAAACTAAAATTTACTTTTCTATTAAATTTCTCTTTAAGATATTTTGTTAGTAAAAATAACAAAATAATAATAATAAGCCCATCATATTCAAACTTTAAAAATGTTTTTATGAAATATAACTCTATTTTCAAAGTAAAAAATATTTAGTTCAAAGAGTAACAGTGTTTTATATTTTTGCAAACCTGTTCTACATTCAGGATGTTGTGACTTTACATATCACATAACCTCTTGAAAACTGTACACTCGTGAAAGAATGGGAATGAAAACTGCAATAAAATCTTAGTGTTCTATGAAAATCCTTTTGATCTAGGCATTCAATAAGTGACAGTGATTACATTGTTCTCTGAGCAAGTTCATCCCAAATTCTGGGTAGCAATTCCAGCCTGCAGCACAGTAACATAGTACCCTCTTTGAGGTAACCTGCTCTCTTGAGAATGTGACATGAGGGTTATGAGAGGTTTCACTCAGCATGCAAAGCACTTGATGAGAAACAGAGTAATCGATGAGATGAATCGAATATGCACAGCTGGAACAAGCTGGAACTCACAGACCTTCCAGGTATGCCAAAGTGATCTGTCTTGAACATACAAAATCAAGAAGTCACTCAGAGAGCAATGGGTTAACCAAATATTTTATTACAAATTAACATAAAATCTGCCATTCAATGACTTCCAAAATGTTTCATTTCCTTCCTGCTTTGAATGATGAGATGCATTTACTGTGTTTCCATCTCCTCCCCAGCAGGCATCCAGTCTGATGATGAATCCTGTGTTAAGGAACTTTTGCCTCCTGCTGAGACCTGTGCCATTTCCACGGGCCTGAATTGCCCTGTGCCTGCCTAGGTGGGCACGCGGTCTTCCCCAGGCCACCTCTTACAGGAGGCTAACACCAGCCAGCAGAGCCAGTGCAGTGGCTGCATCATCGACAGATTCTTCTTCCTTGCCTCCTCCTTCTATGCTGCTCATATCTGACCATCCTGTTACAAAGCTATCTCTCCTTGATGCTTCGGGCTCTCTCAGATCTCTTTGTAACCCTCGTTTCTCTGCTAGTTTCCTCTATCCACCCAGCCTGAATCCTCCTCTCTACAGACTCACTGCTGTCCCCTGCCAGCCCACCTCCCCATTTAGGCCCTTCCTCTTGCCCCCTCTCTCCCCTGTGCCTCACCAGAGGACATATTTTACATGCAGGGGAGCCAGATTCCCAGTCATGGGGGTGGGGGGGGAGGGGCTGTGAGCCATGGTAAGCTGTTATGAGTTGAACCCAGGACTTCTGATTCCAGGTATAGCGCTCTTTAATTGCATCATGTGGCCTCTTTAAAGAGTTAATATAGGAGATAAGATAGTTTTGAAGATCAGCAAAAATGATGATTTGGACCCTCTTAACATTTGCTTTCCTTCAGTTTATTTGCAAACCAACCAACAGAGTGAAGGTTATGCACAAGATCAAGAATAACAAGGACAGCGCTTTCTAACACCTCCCTTGTTCTTCACAGAGAACCCAAGTTCTCTATGTCCATATAGCTCACAAGAAGAGAGGAATCTCCCATGAAGAGGAGCCCAGAACCGCTGGGCTGAGGAGAGCGATGTTGTCCTCAGGGGTTCTGCATCAAATATATCGTCGCATTCTTATGGACTGAGCATTCCCCCACCAAATTCATATGTTGACGCTCCAACCCAGAATGTGACTGTATTTGGAGATAGGGCCTTAAGGAAGACAACTAAGGTCATAGGGTGGGGAACTACTCTGATAGGACTGGTGTCCTTATGAGAAGAGAAAGAGATAGCAGAGCTCTCAGGAGGAGAGCCCTCACCAGAAACCAACCCTGATCAGAAACTTTGATCTTGGACTTCTAGACTCCAAAACCATGAGGCAATACATGTCTGTGGTTTAACCCATCTATTGTATTTTTTGGCAGCCTGAGCAGACTAATATATACTCCAGTGAATTATTTCCGTGTTCTGTTTCTTATTGCATCAGACCTCTAGCAGACCAGGCCATGATCTGCCTTACCATCAAATTCAGGAGTAGGGTCCCCTCTGACTTCGAGGAAAGGAAGTTTTGCTTGAAATAGGGCTAAGCCCAGGTGGGTTGGAATTCAAGATGCCTAAAATTGTTTATGCTCTGTTTCTTCATCTATAAAATGAGGATGTAAATACCAGTTCTTTTAGGGGAAGTTCTAAATATAAAATTCACTTGAATAAATAGTTGCTGACATTTATATATAACGTATTGTACTGAGAAAGGTATAAGAGTAAATCCCATGTGGGAAATTTTTCTCAATAATAATGTATGTGTGTAAAATAG
>NW_011888979.1:2040595-2042393 GCF_000151845.1 Pteropus vampyrus | reverse complement strand
CCAGGCCATGATCTGCCTTACCATCAAATTCAGGAGTAGGGTCCCCTCTGACTTCGAGGAAAGGAAGTTTTGCTTGAAATAGGGCTAAGCCCAGGTGGGTTGGAATTCAAGATGCCTAAAATTGTTTATGCTCTGTTTCTTCATCTATAAAATGAGGATGTAAATACCAGTTCTTTTAGGGGAAGTTCTAAATATAAAATTCACTTGAATAAATAGTTGCTGACATTTATATATAACGTATTGTACTGAGAAAGGTATAAGAGTAAATCCCATGTGGGAAATTTTTCTCAATAATAATGTATGTGTGTAAAATAGTTGTGAAAGCATTTTAAGGGTGTGACATTTGTAAATGAAAAGGCTTTTTATTTATAATTTTAACAATCTTATTACTTATTTAATATAAATGTACTGATTTTTACAATCGTAATATTCTAAATATTATCTCTTAAGGTTTTAAAATATTTACAAAACTAATATATTTGTGAATTCAACACTTAGAAATGTTGGATTAGGTTAGCAATGTTTAAATATTTGGGAAATTTTACTTTATTAAAAATATATTTTTTATTTATTAGTAATGTAAGTAGTCTGAGAATATTTAGAGAATTATTTATTTAATATTCAAAGAAATGTTAATCATTTAATAAGTGTGTACATAAGATTACTACATTATGCATCACCCCAAAGTAACAAAAAGTGGAAGAAGTGTTAAGACTGCAGAGTAGGGAGATGCAGAGTCGCAGCAGCTGCCAGATGTTTGAGATAATGACGGAGAAGAGGAAGAGGAAAAGTTTTGCTATAGGCTAAGGGAACAATTCTTCTTTGGCCTTTTCTTGAAAGAATGTAATAAAGATTCTAATTGCTTAATTACTTTTTGTTTGCCAGATTGTGTTTCTTTGAATGTAATGCCATGCTATAACTTAACCCTAGAATGCCTGACTTTTCACAGATTATAAGAGTAAATGGCACAGTAAATGTACAGAATTATTAAAATGAAGTAGATTTCTCTGCAATATCATTCGAGTAAACCTTTCTGGGAAGTACGAATGGACTAAACTTAAAATTCCTGAGAGAGTTTGGAAAACATGGTGGCGTTAGAGACGTCCCTAGATCTCTCCCCTTGAAACAACAATAAGCTAAACATCTGAAACTCAACAAAAAACACCCAAACTGCACAACAGCACATCTGAGCGTGGGATCTGTGCATAAGAGCTACCACAGGTGAGAACCCCAGGTGTCAGGCAGCGGACTGGGAGAAACAAAGAAGCTGCCTCTCAAGCAGCCACCAGAGCTCCCTGTAGGAGGAGGGAGAAAGTTTGGTGAGTTCCCTGAACAGCCCTGCCTGGGAGTGCTGTGAACTCCATGTGGCTGGTGGCAGTGCCCAGTCATCAGGGCAGAAGGCAGAGAAACGGGGAGGGCAGAAAAGCGGGGACAACAGAGAAACAACAGTTTATTTTTACCAGCTGTGGCTGCAAAACCGAGGCTGAGCTGCAGCCCTCATCGCCCTACCTAAACGGCCCCTTCACCCATACCCTCCAAGACAGAACACCGCGGAGCTTCAGGGGCATCTGAGCAAATGCTACTGAAACTGTCGCTAACACTGACAAGAACTGAGACTGAGGGTAGCGAGCATGATAAAACATCTATAAGGGAAAAAAAGACATTATTAAGACTTTATATAAAGCAGAGATCCAAGAAGCTTAGACGCCACCTATTGGAAACCCAAAGAAAAACACCTTTGCAACAGGCTAGGGACTATTATATAATAAATCTTCTTTCTGGAAAAAAAAAAAAAAAA
>NW_011888979.1:2032193-2038950 GCF_000151845.1 Pteropus vampyrus | reverse complement strand
GAAAACCCACAAAAGCCAACCAAAATAAAGAAAACAGAAACACAAGGACAAGAAGGAAATGGAAACATCGAGTTACCAGAAAGCAAAAGATAAAATGGCTATAAGAAACTTCATATTTCAATAATCACCTTAAATGTAAATGGACCGAACTCACCAATAAAAAGGCACAGAGTTGCAGAATGGATCAAAAAACAAAACCCAACCATATGCTGCCTCCAGAAGACACATCTCAGCTCCAAAGACAAATATAGACTCAAAGTGAAAGGGTGGAAAATGGTATTTCAAGCAAATGGCATTCAGAGAAAAGTGGGAGTAATGGTACTAATATCGGGCAAAATAGACTTCACAATAAACAAGGTAAAGATAGATACGAGAGACACTTCATAATGATAAAGGGAATCATGCACCAAGAAGACATAACACTTATTAATATCTATGCTCTCAAACAGGGAGCCTCAAAATATATAAAGCTATTACTAACAGAACTATGGGGAGAAACAGAGCAAAACACTACCATAGTAGGGGACCTAAATATCCCATTGTCGGATATGGATGGATCATTCAAACAGAAAATCAATAGGGAAATAACATCCTTAAATGACACATTAGACAGATAGATATAATTGACATTTACGGAGCCTTTCATCCCCAAACAGCTGCTTATACATTCTTCTCTAGTGCACATGGAACATTCTCAAGGATTGACCACACACTGGGACACAAGTTAGCCTCAACAAATATAAGAGAGTTGAAATCATACCAACCATATTCTATGATCAGAATGCTTTGAAACTAGAGATCAAGTGCAAAGAGAAAGCGGAAAGAACCATAGATACATAGAGATTAAATAACATGCTACTGAAGAATGACTGGGTCAGAGAAGAAATAGAAAGAGAGATCGAGATATACATAGAAATGAATGATAATGATAGTACAACATATCAAAACTTTTGGGACACAGCAAAAGTGGTTATAAGAGGAAAGCTCATATCACTACAGGCCTATCTCCAAAAACAAGAATGAGCCCACATAAACAACCTAACGCTTCATCTTAACTAAAACAAACCAAAAAACAATAGAAAAAAATAAATGCAATGAAGAGCTGGTTCTTTGAGAAGTTTAATAAAATTGACAAAGTCCTGGCTAGACTCACTAAACAAAAAAGAGAAAGGACATAAATAAATAAAATCAGGAATGAAAGGAGGAAATTGCAACAGACACTGCAGAAATACAAAGGATCATACAAGAATACTATGAAAAAGTATATAACACCAAATTTAATAACCTAGAAAAAATGGACCAGTACTTAGAAAAATACAACCTTCTTAATCTGAAAAGACCTATCAGCAGTATGGTAATTGAAACAATTGTCAAAAATCTACCAAAAAGTAAAAGTCCAGGACCAGATGGCTTCACCAGTGAATTCTACCAAACATTCAAAGAAGTCTTAATATTTATTCTCCTCAAAGTCTTCCAAAAAATTGAAGAGGAGGCAATACTTCCCAACTCATTTTATGAAGCCAATATTATCTTGATACCAAAACCTGGTAAAGATAACACAAAAAAAGAAAACTACAAATCAATATCTCTCATGAAAACACATGCAAAAATCCTAAATAAGATACTAGCGAACCAAATGCAGCAACACATTAAAATGATTATACACAACGATCAAGTGGGCTTCATCTCAGAGGCACAGGGATGGCTCAACATACGCAAATAGATTAATGTGATATACTACATAAACAAATTAAAAATAAGAATCATACATTATACTTAATGGTGAAAAACTAAAAACCTTCCCTCTAAGATCAGGAACAAGGCAAGGCTGCTCACTATTGCCACTGTTATTCAAAATAACACTGGAGGTCCTAGCAAGTGCAGTCAGGCAAGAGAAAGATATAAAAGGTATCTAAATAGGAAATGAAGAAGTCAAACTGTCAGGTATTTGTGGAGGACATGATTTTCTATATAGAAAATCCTAAAGACTCCACAAGAACATTACCAGAAACAATAAGCAAATACAGTAAAGTTTCTGGATACAAAATCAACATTCAAAAATCCATAGCATTCAAAAGTCAAACTGTCAGTATTTGTGGAGGACATGATTCTCTATATAGAAAACCATAAAGACTCCACAAGAACATTACCAGAAACAATAAGCAAATACAGTAAAGTTTCTGGATACAAAATCAACATTCAAAAATCCATAGCATTCAAAACTCTAACAACGAAGTGTCAGAAAAAGAAGTGGAAAAAATAATTCTTTTTGCAATTGCACCAAAAAGAATAAAATACCTAGGAATAAATTTAATGAAACATGTGAAGGATCTATATAATGAAAGACCTTATTAAAAGAAATTGAAGAAGATACAAAGAAATGGAAAGTTATTCCGTGTTCTTGGATTGGAAGAATCAACATAGTTAGAATGACCATATTATCTAAAGCATTATACAGATTTAATGCAATCCCCATCAAAATCTCATCGGCATTTTTAAAGAAATAGAACAAAAAGCCATCAGATTTGTATGGAACCACGAAAGAACCCGAATTGCCAAAGTCATCCTGAGAATAAAGAATGAGGCTGGAGGCATCACTCTGCCCAACTTCAAATTATACTACAAAGCTATAGTAATCAAAACAACATTGTATTGGCAGGAAAACAGAAACACTGACCAGTGGAACAGCATTGCGAGTCTAGAAGTAAACCCATATTTATATGGGCAAATAATTTTCAACAAAAAAAGCCAAAACATACAATGGAGAAAGAAACACCTCTTCAATAAACGGTGCTGGGAAAATTGGAAGGCCACCTGCAAAAGAATGAAACTAGATTGTTGTCTATCACCACACACCAAAATTAACTCAAAATGGATTAAGGACCTGAATGTAAGACCTGAAACAATAAAATGCATAGAAGAAAACATAGGAACTAAACTCAAGGACCTTGGACTTAAAGAGGATTTTATGAATTTAACCTCAAAGCCAAGGGAAGGAAAAGCAAAAATAAATGAATGGGACTACATCAAACTAAAAAGCTTCTGCTCAGAAAAGAAATCGTCAACAAGGTAAAGAGAAGACCATTTCAATGGGAAAATATATTTTCAAGCAACGCCTCCGATAAACGCCTGATATCCAAAGTATACAAAGAACTCATACAACTCAATAACAGCAACAACAAAAAACAAACGATCCAATCAAAAAATAGGCAGAGGACCTGAACAGACACTTCTCCCTAGAGGATATTCAAATGGCCAACAAATATATGAAAAGATGCTCAACATCGCTAGCTATTAGGGAAATGCAAATCAAAACCACAATGAGATACCATGTCACACTTGTTAGAATGGCTATAATCAACAGAACAAGTAATAACAAATGTTAGAGAGGATGTCGAGAAATAAGAATCTTCATATGCTACTGGTGGGACTGCAAATTGGTACAGCCGCCATGGAAAACAGTATGGAGGTTCCTCAAAAAACTAAGAATTGATCTACCATATGATCCAGCAATCCCTCTACTCTACTGGGTATTTACTCCAAAGACTTGAAAACCTATATCCAAAAAGATATTTGCACACTGATGTTCATAGCAGTATTATTCGCAGTGGCCAGGACATGGAAGCAACCAAAGTGTCCTACAATAGATGATTGGCTAAAGAAACTGTGTCACATGTATACAATGGAATATTACTCAGCCATAAGAAGAGTTGAAATACTGCCATTTGCGACAACATGGATGGACCTCGAGATAATCATACTAAGCGAAATAAGCCAGACTGAAAAAGTAGAAAATCACATGATATCATTTATATGTGAGATATAAACCTAAAATAACAAATAAACAGGACAAATAGAGGCTCAGGGACATGGACAATGGAATAGTGGTTACTAGAGGGTAGGGAGTGGGTGAGGAGGGGAGTAGACGGGATAAAGACAGTCAAATATAGGGGAGGGTGAAGTGGGTAAAGGGGAGCAAATATATGGTAGCTGAAGGAAACTGGATTTGGGTGGTAATCACACAATAGAAATATTTAGGTGTCAAATTATAATGTATACCTGAAAATTATATAATTGTATTAACCAGTTACCCCAATAAACTTAACTAAAAAATAAACAAACAAACATACAAATAAATAAATAAATAAATATGTCCTGCAAAGCAACTGTGCCCACCTTGGTTTATATACAGAGGACGGTGGTATTTAGTTTAGAGCATCTCAGAAAGTCCACAAAGGCTGTTAGTTGTATCTCCCATCCAATGCTTGAAATGTTTCCCTTTTGACTTACAAATTATCTTACGCGCGCGCACACACACCCACACCCACACACACACACACACTCACACACACACACACTGAGCTGGGATGATCTTTGGTTTCTCTCTCATTATTATTGTGCCGTATTATAATATTTTAAATTTTCTGGCCCTGTGGTTTGATGGGATTCAGAACACACTATCTCAAAATATGGTACTTTAGCATGTTGACTATTTCTGGCTGAGGGAGTCTGAGAAAAAGGCAGAAGCAGAAAGGTCACTCTGACCCTTCCCTCCCCCCTTCTCTCCTGAAACAAGTTATAAAAACTTAATGTGATTTCGGCGCCTACACCGTACCCAGTATTTTACTAGTTGCGTTTACATATGTTATGTAATCTTCACAACACTGTGAGGTATATTTTAATATATTCAGTTTTACAGATTAGAAAATTGAAGCTTTGAGAGATTGCCTTCCTTGCCTGAGGACTCTGAAGCCAGAGTTCAGATGCGGGTCTCCCAGAGCCTCCCCACTGCACTAAACTGCTTCCCAGAACCTTGGCCCTGAATCTTCTGTGTGACCCAGAGCCTTGTCCTCACCATTCCGCAGCTTTCTCTTTCTTGCAGCCATGTGGCAAAATAAAAACAAACCAACACAAAATAAAACCCTTAATCTTTGGTTTTAGGTTATGGATTTCAACCATTCCTAAGAACAGGTTTAACCAGGTTTGGGCTACTCTTGATTTTTAGTACAAAGTTTTGATAGTCTAGCCTTTATCTTTTGAAATCGTGGCTTTATTCCCTTATCTCTGGAAGTTATTAAATATATTTATGTAAGAAGCTGTTTATAGATTTTGAGAGGAGGTTAAAGAGACCCAGAGTTGCTTTGAGTCATAAAGACTTTGGCTTTCATGACATCACTTCTTATGCAAAGAAGATCAAAGTCATTTGTTTCAGGAGCCCCTGCAGGGCATCTGGAGGAGTTCCAGGATGCTCTCCTCTCCCTCATCACAAGGGCAAATGCTGACTTCCTGACTTCAGAGCTTCCTTCTGTTCATTGCAATCTTTTAAGTAGGAGCATGCGCATATCCTATATTCAGAACATTCAAAATAGAAAAATTTAAATACAAAGAGAAGACAAATAAGGGACTGACTCATCACAAAATAAATATTTGCTTTAAGTAAATATTCACTGACCATTTCATTTGTGTGGCAGACTTCCTAAAGATATTCAAAATTTAATTTGATTAATAAAATTTATATAAAATTCTATATTTATATGAAATACTTAGTAGCATACGATAGCTTGCATTTGACCTGTGTTTTCATATTTTATATTGTCCTCATGACTACTTTGCAAAATGGGGCAAAATCATTCCAATGTTACAGATGAGAAAACTAAGGCAAAGAGAGCTAAGTCCTTTGCCCAAGGTCACATAGCTGAATAGTGTCAGAGCTGAGGCTAGATCTCATGTCATGTGATACTTTGTTAAAACACTCTTTCCTGATAAGCACATATCTTTTCAGTTTATATTTTCCCTTAAAATAGAACTCAGATTGTTAGGAGTATTTTGTAGTATATTCGAATTTGAGACGAAAAACTGTTTTTAAAAATTGATTTGACTTCTTACAAAGAGGGTAGTTCGAGATATGTAAGCTTCTGGAAAGAGGGTAAAAAAATATACCCCATCAGGATTACTAGAGATATTTTTAAAAAACAGGTGATCAGGCCAGACTACAGATATATTCAATAAGAATTTCCAGGTATAGGTTTGTTGGTTTGTTTGTTTTTTAAAGCTAAATAGTTGATGCAACCAAAACTGAAAAGCACAAGTTCAAATGTGTCCAGAGTGAGGCGATCTGAAGACTGGTGAAAAGAGTCAGATTTTCAAAGCGAACTGGCTCCTGTGCTCAAAGATTTATGCCATTTCCTTGCAGCCAAACCTAATAAAATTATTCTGTACTCATCTCCTTTAGCAGAGAAGAAGAGAGAGTGAATCATATGCAATTGAAGATAATTAAGAATAAATTCTATTTAATTTTAGGACTCGGTTCTATATTCATTTTGAAGATCTAGCCTTTCTATTACTTCTAGAGTGATGTTCCTCATGCATGGATGGCTCTAGTCATTATACTGCTTCCCTCAGAAGTCTTCTGTGGTTCCCACAGCCTCCTGAATTGCAGCACTCCTGTTTGCATGGCATTCACAGTCCGCCAACACCCCCTGGCCCGGCTCTTCTAGCCTTTATGCATTTCTACGTCCCCTCCAGGCACCTGTATGTCCACCAATCTGCATCAGAGTGCTCACAGTTTTCAAAAGACACTAGATTTGAGAGGGAGGGTCTTAACAATGTGCCTCAATTGAAATTCTATTCTCTTTTCCCTTCCTCAATGTCTACCTGCTAAATTCTGCCCTCTCTTTAAGGGCAAATAGCCAAATAACTATTTCCCACAAAGCCATCACTTGAACTAAAATTCTACCTTCTCTGTGCTCTGCTGGCG
>NW_011888979.1:2020596-2032143 GCF_000151845.1 Pteropus vampyrus | reverse complement strand
GCAAAGAAGATCAAAGTCATTTGTTTCAGGAGCCCCTGCAGGGCATCTGGAGGAGTTCCAGGATGCTCTCCTCTCCCTCATCACAAGGGCAAATGCTGACTTCCTGACTTCAGAGCTTCCTTCTGTTCATTGCAATCTTTTAAGTAGGAGCATGCGCATATCCTATATTCAGAACATTCAAAATAGAAAAATTTAAATACAAAGAGAAGACAAATAAGGGACTGACTCATCACAAAATAAATATTTGCTTTAAGTAAATATTCACTGACCATTTCATTTGTGTGGCAGACTTCCTAAAGATATTCAAAATTTAATTTGATTAATAAAATTTATATAAAATTCTATATTTATATGAAATACTTAGTAGCATACGATAGCTTGCATTTGACCTGTGTTTTCATATTTTATATTGTCCTCATGACTACTTTGCAAAATGGGGCAAAATCATTCCAATGTTACAGATGAGAAAACTAAGGCAAAGAGAGCTAAGTCCTTTGCCCAAGGTCACATAGCTGAATAGTGTCAGAGCTGAGGCTAGATCTCATGTCATGTGATACTTTGTTAAAACACTCTTTCCTGATAAGCACATATCTTTTCAGTTTATATTTTCCCTTAAAATAGAACTCAGATTGTTAGGAGTATTTTGTAGTATATTCGAATTTGAGACGAAAAACTGTTTTTAAAAATTGATTTGACTTCTTACAAAGAGGGTAGTTCGAGATATGTAAGCTTCTGGAAAGAGGGTAAAAAAATATACCCCATCAGGATTACTAGAGATATTTTTAAAAAACAGGTGATCAGGCCAGACTACAGATATATTCAATAAGAATTTCCAGGTATAGGTTTGTTGGTTTGTTTGTTTTTTAAAGCTAAATAGTTGATGCAACCAAAACTGAAAAGCACAAGTTCAAATGTGTCCAGAGTGAGGCGATCTGAAGACTGGTGAAAAGAGTCAGATTTTCAAAGCGAACTGGCTCCTGTGCTCAAAGATTTATGCCATTTCCTTGCAGCCAAACCTAATAAAATTATTCTGTACTCATCTCCTTTAGCAGAGAAGAAGAGAGAGTGAATCATATGCAATTGAAGATAATTAAGAATAAATTCTATTTAATTTTAGGACTCGGTTCTATATTCATTTTGAAGATCTAGCCTTTCTATTACTTCTAGAGTGATGTTCCTCATGCATGGATGGCTCTAGTCATTATACTGCTTCCCTCAGAAGTCTTCTGTGGTTCCCACAGCCTCCTGAATTGCAGCACTCCTGTTTGCATGGCATTCACAGTCCGCCAACACCCCCTGGCCCGGCTCTTCTAGCCTTTATGCATTTCTACGTCCCCTCCAGGCACCTGTATGTCCACCAATCTGCATCAGAGTGCTCACAGTTTTCAAAAGACACTAGATTTGAGAGGGAGGGTCTTAACAATGTGCCTCAATTGAAATTCTATTCTCTTTTCCCTTCCTCAATGTCTACCTGCTAAATTCTGCCCTCTCTTTAAGGGCAAATAGCCAAATAACTATTTCCCACAAAGCCATCACTTGAACTAAAATTCTACCTTCTCTGTGCTCTGCTGGCGGTTCATCTGTACCTCACTTGTAACACCCATCACTTTCAGACTTATGTCTTAGTGTTTTGTGTATGTGTTTTAGGTCCTTTGCTAGACCTTATCTCTTACTCATCTTTATACCTGTAAGGGGCCTAGCACAGTATCTGACACATAATCAGTAAAATAACTTGTGGAATTGAATTGAATGGTAGTTCTTGTATTATGGAATTTTATTCCAAATAAAATTATGAAGGCTTCTCTTAAAAGTCTTGCTTTTGAGAAGATGAAATTCTTTTCAATTTCTTTATCTTATAGCCAGCAAAAGAAGTGAGATGTAAACTGTTGGGGGTCGGGGGGTGGCTGGGGAAACTGATCAGGCCACTAAGGTTGGCAAAGGAAGAGGCAGCAGGGGAAAGACAACCTTTGTCAGCACTACAAATCAGTTGATACCAAGATATTTAAGCTTGCAGAGAGCACAATTCAGTGGTGGTACAATCCTCCCTGGTTACTGGATGAGTGAAATCAGGCCGAACTGAACTGCCATAAAACAGAAGTTGGCAAAAGGAAGCAGAACTTGAGATCTCAAAGAAATGGACCAAGATTCATTCTATGGTACTCACTGAATGAATCGAAGAACAAAAAGAAACAAACAAACAAAAAATCAACATAGGTGCGTAAATGAAAGTTTGAAGGAGTAACCAGATATAGAATGAAAACCGAGAGACCGTGCTGTCACAAAGCCCAAGAAAATAGTTTCAGGTGTAAAGTGATTGACTGTTTCTAACACAACAGAAATCATGGAAGTTGAAGCTAAGAAAGGGACCAGATCTGACAACATGGTAGTCATTGGTGACTTTGGCAAAGCCAGTTTGAGTACAATGTTGGAAACAGAAGTGAATGTAGATAGGCATTCTCATTAGAAAATCGTGCCACAGGTTTGTACTAAATTTATAACAAAACCCTAGAGCAGAGCCTTATTGCCTTTCTTACAAAGTAGCTACAAGGCTTGAATTCCTAACATTTGGAGGTAGATATTCCTTAAGTTCTCACATAATAAAAATGATGTAATCTTAATTTTTAAGTGCACTGCAGAGTGCAGTATAAAGGGGAAAAATCCAGAGAGGTCAAACAAAGTAAAAATGTGAACTTAGAAATATAGGAGCGCCTAGAACCACTTTTACCCTGAGAACATTTTTTAAACCACAAGGAGCTTTGTTGATGTTTCGACAACTTCATAGAATGAAGGAAATTGGTGATAAAGCCTAGGTCCCACCCAAGATGGAAAATCTAACA
Organism: Pteropus vampyrus; assembly: GCF_000151845.1. Taxonomy (NCBI): domain Eukaryota; kingdom Metazoa; phylum Chordata; class Mammalia; order Chiroptera; family Pteropodidae; genus Pteropus; species Pteropus vampyrus. Next base: position 2,029,306 of record NW_011888979.1, on the reverse strand, counting down.
GATGACCCCTTGTTGTATAAAACACCACCCCCAAGATTTAGTGGCTTAAAACAATGTATTATTACATTCTATGGGTTGACTGGGCTAAGCTGTGAAGTTCTCACTTGGGGAGACTCCTGGGTTGTATAGCCAGATAGAGGTTTTAGTCATTTGAAGGCTTAGCTTACATGGCTGGCAGTTGATGCTGGCTGTTGGCTAGGAGCTCAGCTGGGGCTGTTAACCAAAATATCTTCACATTATCTCTCCAGGTATCTTGGTCTTCTCACAGAAACAGTTGAGTTCTAAGAGGAAGCATCTCAAGAGAAATGCTGCAAGAGACTCAAGCAGAAACCACAAGTTTTGTTATAACTTAGCCTTGGAAATCCCAGAATGTCACTTCTGGCTGTATCTTATTGGCCAAATAAGTCATTAAGCCCTGCCTGGATACAAGAGGAAGGGATTTAAATTCCACTTTCCGAGGTGATGAAGAGCATGCACTTACTGGCAGAGAATGAATCAATGGTGACCATTTGGGGAGATCTACTATATGCCTGAATAAAGCTAGAATGATATAAGCTCCACTTTCAGTCTAAGGGCATATGAGAAACAAACATCATACAGGAGAGAACAGAAATGTACCTTACTTGTCTAGACCCTTCCCTCAGGTGAAGGTGGAAAAATACTTCTCCTAAAAATTTTGAATAATAGGTTGATTCTTGGCAAAGTTATGACCAGCATTTTCACTATCTATGTGGCATAAAAACAATCAAGTCCTGAATTTAATTTAATATGGTCCCAGGATTGTAATGTATCCAAGAACCTGGCAGAAATAAATATAAAACTTCTCTGGAAAAAAGTCAACGTAAGCCTCAAAAAAAATTTTTTCCCACTGATAAAATTCCAAGGAATAGGGGCCCATAGTCAAAAATAAGAAAACATATCAAGTCACGGTGAGAGGTAGCAGAAACGATAGATAGTAGAATCGGACTTGCAAAAACTTCATGATGTAATTATTAGCCACAGAGTGTAAAATAAGTATATTTCAAGAAATGAAGAAGAAGCTTGAAGAGATCAGGAAGAGCAAGATACTATAAATTACAACCATGCAACTTTGAAAAAAATGCATTTCTAAAAATGAAAAGTAAAATAATTGAAATTAATAATGTAAAACTGGGTTTAACAATGAATTAGACACAGCTGAATCCAAATCAGAATAATTAAAAATAAATCTCTACCTCAGTACTTCATAGTAATATTTCAACACATACACGCATGTGTGCGCGCGCGCGCGCACACACACACACACACACACACACACACACCACAACAAAGAGAAGATCTCAAGACCAACAAGACAGAAGATGAACTCATCTCTGAAGCATTATCATACCAGAGTGTAATGTAGTAGATAAAATTAGAAGGTAGTACAGTGGCATGTGTGGTTGGTAAGATCGTGAGCTCTGGTACTACTCTCTCCCATAATCTAATACTGGCTTTATCACTTGCAATTACATTTTTGCAAATTACTTCACCTTTCTATGACTCGGTTTCCTCATATATAAAATATGATTAATAATATTTTAAATTTCTTATATCACATGAAAAAAGCATATACATTTTCTACAAGAGTGTCTAGTATTAATAAATGCTAGCTGTTATTATCAAAGGAACCAGACAGCAGATTTATCACCAGCAACAATAAAAAACAGAAGCTAGTCAACCTAGTTATCAACTTAGAATTTTTGACTTATTAATATGTTTATCTTTATCTTTGTTCACTATAAATTCTTGCATTTCAGATTGTTCATCTGTTATCATTTTTCTTTTACCAAAAGTACAACCTTTAGAATTTCCTTTTGTGAAAGTTCATTGGTAAAGTTTAAACTCCCTCAGTTTAAATAATATATGAAAGTCACAAAGAAATATGAAAACCACAGTGAAAGTCATTTGAAACCCAGTATGGTTCAACAGGCTAAAAGTCTGATCATCTCAAATGCTTCTAAAGAGGTAGATGCATTGCTGTCAATGGTATAAATGGGTAAAATCAGTTTATTTTTTTTTTTTGGCAGAGGACTTGAACAGACACTTCTCCCTAGAGAACATACAAATAGCCTACAAACATAAGAAAAGTTGCTCAACATTGCTAGCTATTAGGGAAATGCAAATCAAAATCACAATGAAATACTATCTCACACTTGTTAGAATGGCTATAATCAACAGGACAAGTAATAACAAATGTTGGAGAAGATGCAGAGAAAAAGGAACCCTCATACACTGCTGGTGGGACTGCAAATTGGTACAGCCACCATGGAAAACAGTATGGAGGTTCCTCAAAAAACTAAGAATTGATCTACCATATGATCCAGCAATCCCTCTCCTCAACTGAGTATTTACCCCAAAGACTTGAAAATCCATATCCAAAAAGATATTTGCACACTGATGTCCATAGCAGTATTATTTGCAGTGGCCAAGGCATGGAAGCAACCGAAGTGTCCTACGATAGATGATTGGCTAAAGAAACTGTGTCACATGTATACAATGGAATATTACTCAGCCATAAGAAGAGTTGAAATACTGCCATTTGCGACAACATGGATGGACCTCGAGATAATCATACTAAGGGAAATAAGCCAGACAGAAAAAGCTGAAAAATCACATGATATCACTTATATGTGGGATATAAACCTAAAGGCAACAAATGAACAGGACAAACAGGGACTCAGGGACATGGACAATGGACTAACGGTTACTAGAGGGTAGGGGGTGGGCGAGGACAGGGGAGGTAGATGGGGTAAAAGGAGTCAAATATAGGTGGGTAGAGGGAAAGTGAAGTGGGTAAAGGGGGTCAAATATATAGTAGGTGAAGAAAACTGGACTTTGGGTGGTAATCACACAATAGAATATATAGGTGTCAAATTATAATGTATACCTGAAAATTATATAATTAACCAATGTTACCCCAATAAACTTAATTAAAAAAGAAAACAGTTTATTTATTTATTTTTATTTTTTAAACTTTAGTTTCATATATACAATACATCGATTAGACATCTATATATTTTGTAAAATAATTCCCCACAGTTTCCCCCTCCCTCCCTTGACCCTCTAAATAGCCAAAGTATTAGTGCTAACTGCATTCCCTATGCCATGCTCCCCATCCCTGTGACCATCCATCAGCTACTAATTTGTACTTCTTTAACCCTTCACCCCATTCTCCCAACCCCCCAAACTCCCTCTCCTCTGTCTGTCATAAAATTGTCTACTATATTTGTGAGTCTGTTTTTGATTAGTTTGTTCTTTTTATTCTTTAGATTCCGCATATAAGTGAAATCATATACTGTTTATCTTTCTTTCTCTGATTTAAATACTTCTAGATCCATCAAAGCAATATCTTTTTCCATCCCCTTCCTTTTCATATGCAGGGGTCTTGTTTTCTTATCCTTTCAGCCATTCTATCTTTTGATTGCAGCACTTAATTCTTTTCCATTTAAAGTACTTATTGATAGGAATGTAGTTGTTACCATTCTTTATTTCTGTTTTTGATACATGTTTTTCTTCTTAAAGAAGTCCCTCCAACATTTCCTGTAATACTGGCTTGGTGTTGATAAATGCCTTGAACTTATTTTTGTCTGGGAAGCTCTTTATCTGTCCTTCAACTCTAAATGATAGCTTTGCTGGATAAAGTATCCTTGGTTGTAGATTCTGGGTCTTCATCCTATCAAATATTTTTTGCTAAGCCCTTCTGTCCTGTATAGTTTCTTTTGAGAAATCAGCTGCCAGTCATATGGGTGTTCTCTTATAAGTAATTATTTGTTTTTCTCTTGCTGCTTTTAATATTCTTTCTTTGTATTTAAACTTCGACATTTTAATTTTGATGTGCGGGCCTCTTTGGATCCCTGATTTTTGGAATTCTGAGTTTCTTGGGGTTTTATGCCCATTTCTTTCACCAGGTTAGGGAAGTTTCCCATCATTATTTCTTCAAACAGCTGTTCAAAGTCTTGATTTTCTTCTGTTATGCCAATCAGACGAATATTTGGAGCCTTAATAGTGTCCCATATCCTCCTTAAATTATTTTTATAGCTTTGGCATCTTTTTTTCTTGACGTTCTGATTGAGTGTCCTGATTGGCTTTCCTGTCCTCTAGATAGGGCATTTGAGTCTCTTCTTTATTCACTTTGTTTATTCCATTTAATATACCTCTCATCTCAGATACTGTGTTCTTCATTTCAGACTGGTTCTCTGTTATAATTTCTATTTCTATTTTTATGTTTTTTATCTCTTTGTTGAAGTTCTCATTGAATTTATCTACACTTCCCAAAAGTTCACTGAGCATCTTTATAACCAGTGTTTTGAACTCAGCATTTGTTAGATTACTTGACTCCATTATATCTGGATCTCTGTTCTTTTCTGTCATATGGTTTCTGTTTCTTCGTCTTCCCATTTTGGCTGCCTTTCTGTGTCTGTTTCTATGTACTAAACAAATCTCCTAAGTCTCCTGGTCTTAGTGTGGATATTTGAGGTAGATGTCCAGTGGCACAGTACTGAGAAAGGTTCAGCTGCAGGCCAAATTTAGCCTGAGCTTCCCCTCCGGGGCCACCTGTTAAGATTCAGCAAGCAATCCACAGATGCTGTACTTAGAGTTGCCTCGAAAGGCCACACCAGAAACTGAGGCTGCCTCCAGTGTGAGTCTTAGCAAGGAGCACCTATCTCGCTGAGGATACACCTGGATGTGGCTTGGGTGATTTCTTGGATTTCTCCCTAGTTGTATGGCTTGTTTATCCCAGGCAATATTTCCTTGCTGCTGCTCCTTGTTTCCATCACAACTTTGATTTGGTTGCCAGAAGGATGAACAGAGCCTCTATCATCTATGCCATTTTTTTCCTCCTGGGTAAAACCAGTTTAAAAGAGAGTTACCTAGAAATGTTGATCATGAACACATTCCAAAGTGTATAATCTGGAGAAGCTTTTACATGTGTGCACTAAAAAACGAGTATGAAAATATTCATAGTAGCATTGTTCCTAACAGCTAAAATCTGACAATTGTCTAAGTCTCCATTAACAGAAATATGGGTAATTAAATTGTGTTAGTCTCATACCAGCAGCAGTATCATGACTGAACCTCAAAAAGACAAAGCTGAATAGAAAAAAAATAATTTACTATGTTATTCCATTTATAGAAAGGGGAAAAACATGCAAAAACTAAATAATATTTTGCTTGAGGATACATTTATATGCTAAAAGAATCATTAACACAAAATTCAGAATAATGGTGTCCTCTAGGATCAGGGGTACACAAAAGAATGTGGAGGTACTAATAATATTCTATTTCTCAGGCTAGGGAGTAAGAACAGAGGAATTAATTTTATTCTTCTTTAATTTTAACATTTTTGTTTGTATGAAAGATCTTGTGAATAAAGAAAGCAACAGGCTTAATTTTAAGAAAATTAATTTACATTAGATTTAAAGCACACATCTTGCAAGGCTAATGGGAAATTCGGTCTTGGTCATTACAAGTGTTCTCCAATTTGAGAGTTATAAAACTGTTTTCCATAACTCGAGGGTAATGCAAAGATCCTGACATCCTGCATGAGAAAAGCACATCAGGGAGGTCCTTCTGGTCAGCAGCCACTGTTCGTACTGGTCCACTGACCCAGAAGCAGTGCAGGTTTGTTTTATGTCCAGGCTGGTATGTTTACTCATACTTGGAATACAAAGCTCTTTGAGGACAAGGGAATAGGGGAGAGGCTAGAGGTCCCTGGGCCTAGAATTCAGCCTCCTTAGCACATCACACAGCCAATCCTTCTGAGACCTTCCAACTCTCCATATAATTTAGCATTGTTTCTAAACTCTGTGTGTGTGTGTGTGTGTGTGTGTGTGTGTGTTTCTCTCTCTGTGGATTCCCAGTGCCATACTCCTTTTACTTATTAGAGCTTTGAAATACATGTTAAGGTTTTATTATTATTATTATTATTAGTTTCAGGTATATAGTACACTGGTTAGACATTTACATAACTTATGAAATGATTCCCCCCAGTTACTTTATCACGCATTTGGCTCCACACATAGCCCTGACAATACTATTGACTATATTTCTTTTTAACAAGTTCTTTTTCATTATATTTCTCCTTGTGGCTTTTATTAGCCTTAAGTAGCGTCCTCTATCTACTTTAGGGTAAAATGTCCTCAGAATAAAGATTTCCTATCACCTTATCCCCTGGGATACCTATCCCCACGCCAATTCTCTCCTGACAGGGTCTCTATTTTCAAGCTCTTTTCCAAGAAGAAAAGTGAATTATCTATAGAAAGCCACCTTCCTTACTAATTTTTCATCCTAACCCATCTTTGGCCAGTTTGACATCATCTCTACTACAGAATAAATTGCAAATTAGCTTAAATTTAAAACAGAGAATTGGTCACTTAAAATTATTTCAAAAAATATAATGGTATTTGCTTGGTAGGTCCCTTCTGAAAAATCACAGTTCCAGTATCATAATTCTACTAAAGTTTACACACCAAAAATCCTTTCTCTCAGTTGAACTTATGTACTTGCTTGAGGGGATACTAATATCTCAAACAAAAAGAACCGTTACTAAAATCTGGGGACATTCTTGGCTTTCACTTTGGTAAATAAAGAGTTCCATTTTGTTTTCTTTCTCAAGGACAAAATTCTTCACAAAATGAGAAAATGAGATGCTTCGCCTTGACTAGAAAAAGGAAAGGTCTTAAAATTCCAGTCAGGACAGTGGAGTAGATATAAACACTGTGCTTGTCTCCTCCCATGACCACATCAGAATTACAATGAAACTACAGAACAGCCATCTTTGAGAACCGCCAGAAGAAGCCATGTAAAGACTGGTAAGAGGTGTGAAGACACAAAATGGGTAGGTCTCGTACCTATGGTGTGGCAGTTAAGAAAACGGAGGATATCTTGGCTGCAGAGGTCCCCCACTAAAGAGTGAGGTGTTTCAACCCAACACCAGCCTCCCCAGCCTGGACCACTAGTGCAGGGAAGTGAAGTCCCCATAACTTCTGGCTGTAAAAACCATCAGGGATTGTGGCTTAGATAACTGTGGCTGAGTGAGACAGAGGGCTGCTGGAGAGCCAGGCACTCCTCTTAAAGGGTAGCACAGACTTACTCATTGACAGACTCACCTGCTCTGATGTCCAGAGCTGGGGCAGCACCTTTAAAAGCACCAGGAACATACAGGGAGAAAATGGACTGGCTTCAGGGCAAGGGCTGCAAGGGCAGCTTTCTCCCAGACAGAAGTGCTGGTAGAAGCCACTGTTGTTGTTTTTTTATTAAGCCTTCTCCACATCCAGCCTGTAGGTGCAAGTGGGTGCCAAGTTCGGGTCTCTAACAACCTGGCTAACACTGTTTGCCCACCGTGGTGATTACCTGAGACCCCAAGTCACCAATTTATGGGTCAACCAAGATGTTTCTAATTGTTTTTCCATACAAATGGTCTATCTTGGTTCATAGTGTGGACTTTCCTAAAATCTTTCAAAGGTTTACAAGCTCCAAATAAGCAGTATCTGACCTCAGCATGCCCCATACATCTTGCTAAGTGGCTTGAAGCCCAGCATCAGTGACAGCCAGCCTTGGTTAACAACTTAGCCTCTCCCAGCCACCTCCAAGCCCAGCACAAGTGGCAATAATATGAAGAGGTTTTTTTTTTTGTACTTCATACCTGTGGCTCCTGGCAGGGCACAGGCAACGGCTGTACTTGGCCTACACCAGAGCCCCTCCCAAGAAGCCTCAGAATCAACAAACCTGGTGGCCAGCTTGAGACCACACCAGTACACTACCCAACCGCCTCCATGAACAACATATCCAAAGGGCAAACTTAGCATGCACCACAGCCCCGGTAAAGTAAATCCTACTCTGCAGGGTCAGCCACTGCACAACAGATCCTCCACTCTAGTCATGGCCAATCCTCACAGCCAATCAGTCTGAGGGTCAGACTCTCCTATTAATGTGCCAACAGCAATCAAGGATCAACTACAACAGAAGAGCACACACAACCCACACAAGGGACCCATCTTGAGCAACTGGCTCAAATGACCAAGGAGACTGCACTGCTGGGCCTCACAGAACACATACTGCATAAGTCTACTCTACCAAAACTGGGAGATGTAGCAGCTCTGCCTATTGCATAGAAATCAAAACAGGTACGTAGCCAAAATGAGGGGACAAAGAAACATCTCCCAAATGAAAGAATAGAATAAAACTCAAGAAAAAGAACTAAACAAAATGGACACAAGCAATCTACCAGATGCAGAGTGCATAACACTGATTATACTGATGCTCAATGAACTTAGGGGAAGAGTGGATAATCTCAGTGAGAAATTTAACAAAGATTGAAAACAAAAAAGAACCAGTCAGAATTGAAGAATATAATAGCTGAAATAGAGAATACATTAGAAGGAATTAACAGCAGATTAGATGAAGCAGAGGACTGAATCAGCGATTTGGAAGACAAGGTAGAGGAAAACATCCAACTAGAACAGCAACAAGAAAAAAGAATCCAAAAAAAAAGAGAATAGTTATCCTCTGGGATAACATCCAGTGTACCAACATTTGTATCATAGGGGTACCAGAAGGAAAAGAAAGAGAGCAAGGAATTGAAAATCTGTTTGAAGAAATGCTGATAGAAAACTTTCATAACTTGGCAAAGGAAATAGACATACAGGCCCAGGAAGTGCAGAGAGTCTCAAATAAGATAAAACCAAAG
>NW_011888979.1:2008187-2020546 GCF_000151845.1 Pteropus vampyrus | reverse complement strand
AGATAAAACCAAAGAAACCAGTATAGATGCCTGGTTGGCTGGCAGTTCTCTTTCCACCTCACTGCAATGCAGAATGTGGTTTCTGCAAGCCCCATTGCACCTCCCCCCTCAGCTAAGATTTTAGTGGGTTAACCCCACCTCCAGCCCCAGATATAGATTCTGACCATTTTCACTCAGAGCAATTTTTTCTTCTTTGATTTAACTTCAGTGCTGGTGTGTAATCTGAGTAGGTATGATTAAAAAGAAGCCCAGGACTTTTGTTAGTTGATTTGGGTAGGCAATATCCTCTTTCATCTTTTGGATAGAAATAAAGAATCATGTGGCCTCAGGCTGTTTGCAACTCGCTTGAAGGGGTTTTGCAGTGGAACAAGCCAATACCTAATGAGGCAGGCTCACAGAACTCTGGTTGAATAGAGCCTGAAGTCCAGCTTCCTTTGTATGTTTCAGTAATGTGAAATAATAATTGTTTAAGCCTCTTGGAGGTGGATTTTCTGTTACTTGCAACCCCAGGAGGGGACTCTCCTACCTTGGTAGGGCTGAATGGGCATCCCTCAGGGTCCCAAATCCAAGTCTAGTCTTTTTCTGCTTTTCTTTCTGCTGTAAGCATCCAATTTTCATTTCCAATGGCTTTTCTCTACACGCCCCCCCTTTTTTTTTAAAAAAAAGGATTAAATAAATTTTTATTTTTATTTTATTTCAGCCATATATATTCACAAATTAGATAGTTAAATAGTTCTTAAAAGAAAAAGAGAAATCGCCACCCTACATTCTCACCCACAACTTCTCTCCAGAAGCAGTCCCTGTCAATTCATTTCACTGTTTCTTCTGGGCTTTAGCTCCTATTGTTAAATAACGTTTTTATACATCTATTCATCATTCTCTAGGTTTAGTTATTATGCATTTTTTTTGTGTGATGGAAGATGGGGACTTAGATATCTTACACCCTTTCTCCCCCACATACAAATCCTCTCCCTCATTTCTTGAAAAAAAAAAAAGTTGCATCATAGTATTTTGCAATTTATATTATTCTCTATGCAAATATAACTCACAGCTAAGCTACATAGTATACTATTTCCTTTCTTAAACAACAGTTTCTTTTTCCCTTGTTTTTAATAATTGCTTTGTCTTTTCACTTGCTTCTTTTTTTTCACTAAGTTCTCCAAGAAAAAAATAAATGCCTCCAATGTGTGCAAATTAATTAGTTTGTTTTTCTGCTGTGTACCAATATCTTGGGAATTCTTTTCACCTTTCTCCTGTGTTGGATTCCTTATTTCCTAGATGTCATGTTTTACTCTACCTTGGTTTAATCTGTTATTTTGGAGGAGCACATCCTCCAGTAAGTTTCTGATAAACCTACTAGATAATCTGCTGATAAAAATGGCAAGGGTGAAAAAATGTTGAGACCTTTCATACTGAAAATGTCTATCTTTTCATTCATTTGTTGGTCTTTTCCATACCTGGGCCTTTTCCTCCAATGTGTAGTAGTCATTGATTGTTCATAATTAAGAGTGAGACTCTAACAGGTTAATCTCTGTGAGTGAAAGAGCTTAGCTGCAGTGTGGGCTTCCCTGTCAAGTAGGCAGGCCCTGACTTTTGTGTTGGGGAATTCCCACCAGTCTGTATTTGTTGGTCTTTCTTCTTGGGTAGAGAGGTTTTTCCATAGAAGGATCCTCCAGGCTCCCCTCTTAACAGAATATGAATCTGGCATCATTCTTGTTGTTAAGTAAGGGAAGGGCTCTGGGGCTCTTGCTCACCATGAGGACTTTCACTTAGTCCCTCCCAAGCTGAAGAATATCATCTCCCTCCCATGCTTCACTGTGCCTGGGGTCAACAAATCCAAAGAGAAAACTTTGGTCTTCAGTCTTCTCATGAGAGTGAGGAGGCTTAGGAGCTGGTGGGGGAAGGGAAAGCTTATTCTGACTTTCAACCAAATTTCCTGGAGGGCTGTAGAGAGAACAGTGGGAGAAGCTCCCAGCCAATCCTTCTTCACAGACGTTTTTAAAACTCTTATGAGCTGTATGAACTTGAACACGTTTCATAATCTCTCTGAGCTTCAGTTTCCTCATCTGTAAAACAGGAACATGAGGCTTTGGTGTGAGGGTTAAATGGGATCAATAAACATGAAGTGTGTGGCACAGTCTGTCCAGCATGAAGAAAGCACTTAGTTGCTGGCAATACAATGGAGATAATAGTTGGTAGTCTCCTTAGCCTTGTTTCAGTGAACAGAAATGATCCCCTCCCACTATCCTGTGCTTTTCTACACTCTCTCGAAAGGAATGCTACCTTACTTTTGTTCTGCCAAAATGTTAATAGAATTTCAGGGGTATAACAACCTCTGCAATTTGTCTTCCACACCGCTCTCTCTTGAGGGCCAACCAAACCCTTAGAGCCATCTCCTCTATTCTGGCTCCCAACCTAATGGATTAACATGTAGGACTGAAAACTGCAGTGACATTAGTCTGAACCCAAATCGTATCAAGTAAATGTTAGGAATCAACCTTGTTGGAAATGGTGTAAATATATGCTCATTTGGAGACTATGTGTGAATAAAGGTGGACACGAGAAGACAAGCACAGGCCTTACCTAATGACCCCTTCCATTCTTGTTTCATTTTTTTAACCACACACAACCAAGACAGCTGTACTTTGTCTTCTGTGGATGGCCTTTTCTGAATGCAGACCTTAGTCTCTCCTTAAAATTCTCCCCAACGAAGTAATAAAGCAAAGGGTTGAAGCAGGTATTTGCTGCCGCCAAGGCCAGTGTGATGATCACGGCCTTATGCAGCCTTTCTCTGCATGTATTCACTTCCCACACAGCCAGGTGGAAGGTTCTCAGTATGTGATAGGGCAGGAAACACAGAAGGAAGATGATCAAGGCAATGGCGATGGTGGTCAGTGCCTTCCTGTGAGAAACTCGCAGCCTTGACTCTGGGACTTCCATCTTTAACAAGGCTCGAATGATCAGCAGGTAACAGATGTTGAGTGTGCAGAATGGCAGCAGGAAGCCCACCACCAAGGAGATATAGTTCATGGTCTTCAGTTTAATAATTTTATTTAAATTCAGCTCCAAGCATAATGTGACATTACCCTTCTGCTCAGAGCCACTGTTCAGAAGCATTGTTGAGGAAGCCATGATAAAGATCCATATGATCCCACACAGAACCCAAGCACTTCTGATGCTGGTGACATGGAGGAACCGAAAGGGATGAACAGTTGCTAGGAAGCGCATAATGCTCAGCACAGTCAGGAAATAAATGCTGCTGTACATGTTGACATACATGGAGTAAGACATAATCCTGCAGGCCAAGTCCCCAAATATCCAGTTGGAGCCTCTGATGTAATAGTCAGCCCTGAAGGGTAGTGTAGTTGTAAACAAGAGATCTGAAATGGCCAGGTTTAGCATGAAAACATTCACAGACGTGGACTTCTTATGAGGCTGCAGAAAAATATATATGGAAAAACCATTTCCCAAGGCTCCCCAGACAAATATTATCAGATACACAATAGGATAAAAATCCCTCTTGAAGTTTTCATTTGTGCAATTCTTATAGCTGTTGTTATTGCTGAAGGTGCCATTGGGTTCTATTTCTGATGTGGAGATAGACGAAGGCAAGGACATAAATTTTCTCTCCATGCTGGATTAAAAAAAAACAAACACAAAACGTTACTTTCTGCTCACTGTTTACATCTTTCCAGGTTTTAAGAAAATAGGGAGAAGTACTAGCTTTTCTTTCAAGCTTGAGTCAACAAATATCAGCTTAGTCTTTACTATACTTTTTATTATATTTCATGATAAATTTCTAGAATGTAGAATAAACGCTAATTTATTTAATTAAATCTGAAGCCTCAAATTTGGAGGACTTTTGGCCCAGTGCCCATGTTGACCTGAGTGCTCTGTAACATGGCAGTCTAAATCTACTGGGCAGCAGGTTTCTGATCAGAATCTGCTGAAGACAGAAGGAAGTGGTACAATATTTTTCAGGTGCTGAAAGAAAAGACCTATGAACCTAGAGTCCTATATCCAGCAAATATATCCTTCAAGTATAAAGAAGAAATCAAGACAATCTCAGATGACGGAGAACTAAGAGAATTTATTGCCAGCAGACCTACTTTAAAAAATACTTAAAAAAGTTCTTTAAACAAAAGGAATCAATAAAAGCAGGCTTAAAATATCAGAAAAGAAGAACACAATAAGCAAAAATATGGATAAATGCAATAGGCTTTTCTTTTTCAGTCTAAGTTACATTTGATGGTTGAAACAAAAACTATAACACTGTTTGATGTGGTTTCAAAAGGGTGTAGAGGAATTTTTAAATATAATTATATAAATTGAGGAGGCTAAAGGGACATCAAAGAGGTAAGGTTTCCACACTTCACTTGAACTGGTAAAATGATAATGCCAATAGACTGTGGTAATGTAGGTATAATGCATTACCTAAAGCAGTCACTAAAAAGCTATACAAAGAGATATATTCAAAAACCTTAGAGATAAATCAAATTAGAATTCTAAAAATTATTCAGATAACCAAGAGAAAGGCAGGAAAAGTTGACGATACAAATGGAAAAGAAAAAAAGTCAGACTTGTTCCTAACAAATCAATAATTACATTAAATATAAACAGTTTAATTATACTAATTAAAAGACAGGTTGGCAGACTGGAGTATAAAAAAATACACATATGACCTAATTATATGCTGTCTACAAGAAACTCACTTCAAATAACAGTATTGGCAGTTTGAAAGTAAAAGGATGAAAAAATATGTCTTGGAAACATAATCAAAGGAAATCAGAAGTTGCTGTTAATATCAAATAAAGTAAAGTTTAGACTAAGAAAATAACAGAGACGTAGAGGACATTATATAATGAAAAAAAGTTTATTAACCAAGAATACATACCAATTCTAAATGTATATGCACTAAGCAACAGAGTTGCAAAATACGCGAAACAAAAACTAATAGAATTGAAAGGAAAAATAGAAAAACCCACAATTATAGTTGGTAACTTCAAGACCCTCACTCAACAATTGATAAAGCAACTAGACAAAAACTCAGCTGAGATAAAGAAAAACTCAAACACATCATCAACTAATAGAACCCAACTGACATTTATAGACATGCCATTCAACAACAGCAGAATACACATTCTTTTCAAATGCCCACAGAATATATACCCAAATAAATCACATCCTGGGCCATACAGCAAACCTCAACAAATTTAAAAGAATTGAAACCATACAGAGTGTGCTCTATAAATATAACGTAATCAAATTAGAAATCAATATCAGAAAGATGACAGAAAACTCTACAAACACTTGAAAACAAAAACACACTTCTAAATAATCCATGGCTCAAAAAGAAAGTCTCTAACAAAACCAAATAATATATTGAACTGAATGAAATGAAAATACAACATATCGAAATTTGTGGGCTATAACAAAAGCAGTGCTGAGACAGAATGATATAATACTAAATGTATACATTGCAAAAGGAAAAGTCTTAAATCAATCATCTAAGCTCCCATATCAAGAAGCTATAAAAAGTGAAATCAAAAGCAAGTTAAAAGAAGGAAATAATAAAAATAAGAGCAGAAATCAAAGAAATTGAAAACAAAAAAATAGAGGAAAATCAATAAAACAAAGAACTAGAACTAGTTCTTTGAAAAAATCAATACAATTGAAAACTTATAGCAAGATGGACAAAATAAAAAATAGAGCAGACATGAATTACTGTTATTAGGAATGCAACAGGAAACCATTATAGGCACTGCAGATATCACAAACATAAAATTGATAACTTCAGTGAAGTGGACCAATTCCTCAAGAAATACAAACTATCCTAACTCATCCAATATGAAATAGATAATCTGAACTAATAAGGAAATTAAATTCTTAATTTAAAACTTTCAATAAAGAGATCTCCAAATCCAAATAGTTTCACTGGAGACATATACCAAATATTTAAATAAAAATTAACATCAATTCCATACAACAGGGGTCCCCAATCCCCAGGCCATGGACTAGTCCGTGGCCTGTTAGGAATGGGACCACACAGCAGGAGGTGAACAGCAGGCAAGTAAGCAAAGTTTCATCTATATTTGCAGCTGCTCCCTCAGCTCCACCTCAGATCATCAGGCATTAGATTCATATAGGAGCACTGGTCCCTGATGCCAAAAAGGTTGGGGACCACTGCCATATAACATCATCTGGAAAATAGAACAGGACAGTACGCTTTCCAATTTATTTTGCAAAGCTATTGTTACCCTGATATCAAAACCAGACAAAGGCAGCATAAAACAAAGAAATAAAAAACCCACAAAAGACTACAGACCAATATTCCTTATGAAAATGGATGTAAAATCTCTTAGGAAATAGAATTCAGCAATATACAAAAGAATTTTACACCATGACCAAGTAGGGTTTATTCCATGGATTCAAGGCTGGTACACTGACTATTTTTAAATAATGAAATAGCCTTGAATCCACAAAAGAAAAATCACATGATCATATCAATCAATGCAGACAAAGCATTTGACAAAATCCAATGGCTAATCATGATCTAAACTCTCAGAAACAGAGGAATAGAGGAGATTTCCTCAACTTAATAAAGATCATCTCAAAAAAATCTACAGCTATCATATTTAATGGTGAAAATTTGAATGCCTTATTCCTAAAATTAGGAACAATGCAAGAATGTCCACCATCACTGCTCTTATTCAATATAGTGCTATAAGTTCTAGCCAGTGAAATAAGGCAAGAAAGGAAATAAACATCATACAAATCAGAAAGGGGGAAATAAAATACTCTCTGTTTGCAGATGACATGATTGTTTACATAGAAAATCACAAAATCTATGCAAAAGAAATCCTAGAAGTATAACTGAATTTAACAATGTTGCATAAACATACAAAAATCTATTGTGTTTCTATATATACTTGCAGTGAACAAATGGATGCACTGAAATTAAAAATACAGTTCAATTTTCAATTATCCAAAAATAAAATGATATACTTGTGTAAATCTAACAAGACATTACAAGAGTTTTATGCGGAAAACTACAAAATGTTGATGAAAGAAATTGAACTTCTATTCAATGGAATACATACCATGTTCATGGATTGAAAGGTCAACGGAATAAAGATATAAGTCTTCCTCAAATTGATATACAGGATTAATGCAATTCTTAATAAAATCCTTTTAAGGCTTTTTTGTGCATATAGACAAGATAATTCTAAAATTAATGTGGAAAGGCAAAGGAACGAGAACATTTTGAAAAAGAAAATTGAAGTGATAAGAATCAGTCTACCCAATTTCAAGCCTTATTTTATGGCTAAAGTTATCAAGACCGTGCTACTGAAAGGATAGACACATCAGTCAGTGAAACAAAATAGAGAACCCAGAAACAGATTCACACAAATATGCCCAACTAATTTGACACAGATGCAAAAGTGATCCAACAAAGCAAAGATAGTCTTCTTGGAGGTGCTGGAACAGTTGGTTATCCATAGGCAAAAGAATGAAACTGGACCCAAATCTCACATTTTATACAAAAATAAACTGAAATGGATCATGAACTAAATGTAAAATGTAAAACTATAAAATTTTAGAAAAATAAACATAGGAGAAAATCTTTGAAATCTAGGGCTAGAGAGAGAATTTTAGACTTAACAACAAAAATGTGATTTGTAAAGGAAAATAGATAAATTGACTTCGTCAAGATGAAAAATTTTTGTTCTGCAAAAGGCCCTGTTAAGATTGAAAAGACTGGTAGAGAATATCTACAAACCAAATCTGACAAAAGACTAGTATCTAGAACATATAAAGAACTCACAAAACTCAATAGTTAAAAAACAACAGCAAAAACAATCCAATTAGAAAATAGGCAAAGGACATAAAGAAATATTTCAGATGGTTTATAGATAACAAATAAGCATATAAAAAGTTGTTCAACAGCATTAGCCATTAGGGAAATACAAATTATAACTTCAATGAGATATAACTACATACTTATTAGAATGGCTAAAATAAAAAATAGGGACAACACCAAGTACAGAGAAACTGGATCACTCATACATTGCTGGTGAGAATTCAAATTGATACAGTCCCCCTGGAAAACAATTTGGCAGTTTCTTTAAAAACTAAGCATGAAAATATAATTCAATAATTTCACTCCTGGGAATTTATCCCAAGAAAGTGACAATGTATGTCCACACAAAAACTTGTTTATAGCAGATTTATTTGTAATAAACAAAAACTGGAAACGAGACAGATGATTAAATAATTAAACTTAAATAAAATTTTTAAAATTCAATGGTTAAATAAACTGAGGTACGCACATACTGTGGAATACAACTAAGTTATGAAAAGGAGTGAACTATTGATACATGCAATAACTCGGATAAATTTCCAGGGAATTACGCTCTGTCGGAAAAAAAAGCCACTCCCAAAAGACTATATCAAGTACTCTTCCATTTATATAACATCTTTGAAATGACAAAATTATAGAATTGGAGAACATAGATTAGCAGTCACTAGGAATTAAGAAGGTGTTGGGATGGGAGGGAAGTGAATATGGTTATAAAAGACCAGCTTGAGGAATCTGTGTGATAGGAATGTTCTGTATCATAACTCTCAATATCAATATCCTGGTTGTGATATAATCCTATAGTTTCGTAAAGTGTTACAATTGGGGAAAAGGGTACAAGCAAGTGATTTCTCTCTTATTTCTTACAACTGCATGAGAAACTATAATTATCTCAAAATGAAAAGTTGAATTTTTAAAAAAAGCAAGGTGTGGTTTGAGCTGGATACCCTCAGGATGGTGGGAAAATTCAATCTGGAAAGAACTGCTTAGTTCTTATGTTTCGGGCCTCTTTTGTTGTTGTGAAAGGTCCCTTTTGCTACACACAACATTCCTCTCCAACCTGTGCACACTGTATACCCGAAGAGGTCACCCCTAGGAAGATGGGAGAAGGTGCGACAGGAGCTATTGCAATTAGTAACAGGTGTGTTTCTGGTGGCCTTTGGCTGGAGGACATTGACGACTTGGAGTTTCACGGAGATTCCTGGGAAGTCCTTCCTGCTGTGAACAAGTACTTCGACTCAGTAATAGTGCACATATCTGCGGCCCCTGCTCATGGCTGGAGATAAGTTCGCACTATGCTGAGTTCTTACATTTTATTGAGAACCTTCAGCAGATTGTATTTTTTTTCCAGAGTTAAATCCTCTGACACATTTTAGTCACCGATGAGATTTGTAAATCTGGCAAATTGCAACAATTGTTTTCTAGCCTTCTCACACCCATTCTAGTCTGTCTATTGTCTTGAGTGCTGTTTGTCTATCAGAGGAAAAGTCTATAAGGAAGGAACAAGCAAAGGCCCCAGAAGTCCATCCTCCAATTGCCCCAGAGGCTGAGTTCAAGAGTGGCATTCCTTGGACAATCTTTGTCCTTCGGATAAACTTTGTGTCAGGTCATCATTTCAAAGCTTAGAAAGACTTCCACTGTCTTTGTGACCCTGAGATCTATTTTCTTTAGTTTGCTCAGCCCTAATTGGAAACAACTGACCTTTGTCCAAATTCCAGAGACAGAAATTCATACAAGCATCATCCTTTTACCACTGTTGCTCTTGTGGAGCCCACTCCGCCTAAAACTGTGCCCCTTCCAGGCTCAGACCTGTTTCACACTGCTTTTCTCAGCTTTCACCGCTTTTCTTACTGCTATCCGGACGTGTGTGCTTATCCCTACAACTGGCACAATTTCATCAGAGACCATTTGGAATTGCAATGGCCACATTAGAGAACTTTTGACATAAGATTATTTACTTGAGAGGCACTTTAAAACAATAAAAGAATAAGCTTCCAAAGGAGTTTGTCTAAAAAAGATATTATTTTGTTTAGTTGGTGATAGCCCCTTCTTTGCTTCCATACTCTAGGGATTAATAAATGCTGGCTTTTTAATCAGAGTTATTGGTAAAATTCTGAAGGACTTAAACTAATTTTAATGTCACTTTGTTTTGTGTGTATATCTCAAAATCTGTTTTTCCAGATGTAAACTTTATTTATGTTTCCAGAGGAAACATAATTATCCTTTTTCAGTGTTGATGTCATATTCACATGAAGCAGGCTCTCTTTTCACTTTTTTTCAATTCTTCTTATTTTCTTTCTCTTAAGAAACTAACGATTACCTGATCAAAAGAGTCACTCACTTTTTATGTGCACCTCTAGGGATATCTAGTTTAGATAAATACTCCAAATGTCTGAAATAAAGAAAAAAACAGTTATTAAGATATATTCATTTTGTGAACACTAAACATATTTACATAATGGGTTTATTATTATAGTTGTGAGAACAGAAAAAAGGGCATTAACTTCAAGTTAAAAGAAGATAACGTTTTTGGCTTGATTTAGCATCTTTAAAAATTGAGTTTAATGTATAAAACTAGTGTCAGCACAATATTTTGGTTTGTACAGACCAGATTTAAATTTTTTTGATTAAACTGAACTTTCTACTTATTAGTTTTATGAGTTAAGCAAGATTCCACTATTTCTAGGACTTGTTTAAATTTAAAATTATACATATAAAAGTATATCAACTAAAATGAATGCTAATGATAAATGTCATTGTAGTCAATTACAATGGGTGATAATAAAGAATGTCTTTTTAAAAGTTTAATTTTATGAAATTCTTACATTGCTATAAATCATAAGGATTTAATGTGTTAACCAAAATTATAATTTTCTGATCCTTAACTAACTTTGAAACCTTAGACAAATGGTTAGTTAATAAACCTTTGGATGTGTAAACAATTTCTGAATAGGAAACATACAAAACATTGGTCACTAAATATAATTTTTACCTTATCTGTTAGAAAGGCAATTGATGAACAAAATATGCAAATGCCTTTGAATTACATCATATGTTTATACATCAAAATTATTTAAATTGAATGGAATAAATGCTAGTAGACTGAAAAAATATCTAAATTATCTAAATAATTCTTCATTTTATCTGCTCTAACATTTCTGTGCCTGAAGAAAAGGAAGGTTGATTACTTTGGTTAAGGATAATCGTATGAATGATTAATACAGAGAAATACAAATCTATATTTGACAATGAATATGATTTTCTATTTGTTTATTAAGAAAGCTGAAACAGAATATTCAGAGGGTAAATTTAATTTGATGCACACACTTTATTTAATAGATTTAATTTTAAACACTTTAAATTTGTTTATTTGCATATTTATAGATTTTGGAATGCCTAAAAGGATATATATAAATGTATATTAATAAATCCTTTACTGCAGACTGTTACATGAATAATGTACAAAAAGAATAAAGTTAGAATTTGAGTCTTAATATAAAATAATTAAGTTATTTTATGCTCATATTAATAAGATTTCTTTTTGTCAATAAAATATTCAGTTAACTCTCAGTGCTTCTGATATGGTTTAAAATAATTTTTTAAAAGATTTCTTGCCTTTCTTTTAAAAAAAGTTAAATTTCTAATAACTATTGTTAATCACTGAGTATTTTTACAATGTTGTCTATATTATTTCTTGACTCTAGATACTTACAACTCATATCTTGTCTCTTCATACAATTATTTTTTATTCTTACTTTTCCAAATTCAGGCCCCAAATTCAAAATGAAGCTATTAATATGTCTTTTGTGCCTAAATTAACTTCGAGTTTGCTACAGTGGCCAATAGGTAACATGAGATTTGTTCCTTCATCCTATGAAAGGAAAGACAATGAGAATAATGAGATTTCTAAAAATCGTTTGAATTTTAATTAATTTAAAACTATTATGAGAGCACTTTTGTTTACTAAATTTAGTAATAAAAAAATTGATAAAGTACAAAGAAAGTCGATTTTGCTAAGTTAATTACACCTAAGTAAAATATGCTAACATAAAAATCTTTCAATAATTATGTACTCCTTAAGTTAGAAGAAGCATGCTCAAGTTTAAATACAAAGATTACTATAATAAATGAATATCAAAAGACTTTTTCCAGGATTCTAGTTTCACAAACCCTTTTTCCTTTTCTGACATGACAAGCAGTAAACAGGAATGGGGGCAGGGAACCATCAGAGACCATTGTTTATTTCAGCCCTTTGTTAGATCCAGTAGCCACTGTATAACCATCTTGTTTAAGAGCTATGGAAACTACAGCAAGGCTTGTGGAAGCCTTAAGTCAACTTAATTAACTTAGTTCTAAGGTTTCCACTAAATTAATAATTTCTCTGCTGTATATATGCTCTTTATTGTTAGAAATAACTTAGGACATTTTTAGCTAATCACCTAACCTCCTATGCAATGTTGTTGGTTTCCCTTCTAATGTCACCATTCGTTGCTGTAACACA
>NW_011888979.1:2005319-2008137 GCF_000151845.1 Pteropus vampyrus | reverse complement strand
GTTATTTTATGCTCATATTAATAAGATTTCTTTTTGTCAATAAAATATTCAGTTAACTCTCAGTGCTTCTGATATGGTTTAAAATAATTTTTTAAAAGATTTCTTGCCTTTCTTTTAAAAAAAGTTAAATTTCTAATAACTATTGTTAATCACTGAGTATTTTTACAATGTTGTCTATATTATTTCTTGACTCTAGATACTTACAACTCATATCTTGTCTCTTCATACAATTATTTTTTATTCTTACTTTTCCAAATTCAGGCCCCAAATTCAAAATGAAGCTATTAATATGTCTTTTGTGCCTAAATTAACTTCGAGTTTGCTACAGTGGCCAATAGGTAACATGAGATTTGTTCCTTCATCCTATGAAAGGAAAGACAATGAGAATAATGAGATTTCTAAAAATCGTTTGAATTTTAATTAATTTAAAACTATTATGAGAGCACTTTTGTTTACTAAATTTAGTAATAAAAAAATTGATAAAGTACAAAGAAAGTCGATTTTGCTAAGTTAATTACACCTAAGTAAAATATGCTAACATAAAAATCTTTCAATAATTATGTACTCCTTAAGTTAGAAGAAGCATGCTCAAGTTTAAATACAAAGATTACTATAATAAATGAATATCAAAAGACTTTTTCCAGGATTCTAGTTTCACAAACCCTTTTTCCTTTTCTGACATGACAAGCAGTAAACAGGAATGGGGGCAGGGAACCATCAGAGACCATTGTTTATTTCAGCCCTTTGTTAGATCCAGTAGCCACTGTATAACCATCTTGTTTAAGAGCTATGGAAACTACAGCAAGGCTTGTGGAAGCCTTAAGTCAACTTAATTAACTTAGTTCTAAGGTTTCCACTAAATTAATAATTTCTCTGCTGTATATATGCTCTTTATTGTTAGAAATAACTTAGGACATTTTTAGCTAATCACCTAACCTCCTATGCAATGTTGTTGGTTTCCCTTCTAATGTCACCATTCGTTGCTGTAACACACGAAGCCCACTCTCTCCTCCTCTGTAGAAAAAGATGCCCATGATTGGTTAGGGAGGTATTCATACCTTGTATGGACTTTCTAGATTCTCCCTTGGTTATCCCTGATTTAATTTTGATTGTTAATTGATCACGCTTAAAAAGAAAAAATAAAAATTGTCAAGCAGGCTATGCTAATCACTGACTTGAATTTACCCTGAAATAAAATAAGTTCAATTGGCTAAATTAATTGCCTTTACACAGACTTGCAAACTGTCAAAAAAGATAAAAGAACAAATATTTACACTGACACATGGTATATCATTTTTGGATTTATTCATGAATTTAAAATGCTTTAGAAATAGAGTTTTCCTGATACTACAAGAAGCCCTATGAAATAGATGATGAATTAAAGACACTTGAGATGTCACTTAATAAAAGAGAAATTATCTGGTGTGTTTTCTCAGACCGTAGCCACTGTTCTGAATTTAACTGAGTGCTGACAAAATTTAATAATAATAATAAACACTTCAAAATGTAAATTTTCTTCTACATATCCCTTCTGATAGTTGTTTCCCTTGTATAATTAATCCCAAACTTTAGCCTTTAAATATTGTATGGTGAACCTAGGAATACCAGGTGCTGTAGGTGTTAAAAAAAAATTGTACGGTGATCCCACATCAACAAAATGCTTCTGCTGAGGTCCTCACCACCTTATCAGCAAAACCTAACTCTTTGGAGTGGGGACAAAGATCAGGCCCATCTTGGATAAAAATAGTTACTTTATTTTCTTCAGAGAAATTCTAGCCTGCTTTGCAGGACATGTTTGACTCCACTGAAGAAATCTATCCACCTCAAGTGACTTCTCCAATCCCTATAAAGGCTCAAATGAAGGAAAAGTCTCATTCTTGTTGTAATAAATGATCTGTAAATTCTCAATTCCAACACAGTCCTTACCTCACTAAGATACTTCTTATGTGGACACCAGGCTTATACCCACATGTCACACACTAATTAGCCTGTGCGTTCAGGATAATTGTTAGAGAATTTCAGAGGTTTGAACTATCACCCCTCCAGTGACTCTTATTTCCCTAAAAAGAATAGACAGAAACCTCTGAAAAAGGCAAGCACAGGCTAATTGGGAGAACTCTCAGAAAGGATAACTGACTTCCAGGATGCAGACTGTGCAAGCAACAATGACCAGAGTTGATATAATGTGACTGGAAAGGATCACTCAAAACTCATCTCTGACCTTGGCAAAAGTCATCGATTATACAACTTTTTCTCTGGAAGCAGACAAAAGTTCTCCCCTGATCAAACTCTAGTCAGGCTCCTCTGAGCCTTCCTCTTAGCTACCATTCCACCTTGTTTTATAAAGATGTGAATAAGACATTAAGATAGTTTTTAACAGCTCAAGGCCACATCTAGGATGACTCTAAGTCCCCTCCCCCTTTATATATAGCTTGAGAAAACTCAAGGCTGTCAAAAGAATTTACTGTTTGTTCCAGCCAACATCTAAAGATAGGGCCCCTGTCTCCAAGCCTCTGTGAGAAGGTAGGAGATTAACCTCTATAAGCATCATTTAGCAAATCCAGATGCACTTCACATAAACCAATCATCTCTTCCAATTTTTTTTCGTGGGGGGAATTTTTTGCTTCTCTGACTCAACTGAGCATCTGTTCAACCCCCTCTGTTTCCTCGTTCTCTATTGAAAATATCCAGTTACCTCTATAAAAATCGAAGTTGAGTTCAATTCATATCGGATTCTTTTCTCTATTGCAATAGTATATTACTGAATAAAGGCTGTGATTCTCACTTTAATGAGTGTCCAACTTTCTCTATGAAAAAA
>NW_011888979.1:2002421-2005269 GCF_000151845.1 Pteropus vampyrus | reverse complement strand
CCAATCCCTATAAAGGCTCAAATGAAGGAAAAGTCTCATTCTTGTTGTAATAAATGATCTGTAAATTCTCAATTCCAACACAGTCCTTACCTCACTAAGATACTTCTTATGTGGACACCAGGCTTATACCCACATGTCACACACTAATTAGCCTGTGCGTTCAGGATAATTGTTAGAGAATTTCAGAGGTTTGAACTATCACCCCTCCAGTGACTCTTATTTCCCTAAAAAGAATAGACAGAAACCTCTGAAAAAGGCAAGCACAGGCTAATTGGGAGAACTCTCAGAAAGGATAACTGACTTCCAGGATGCAGACTGTGCAAGCAACAATGACCAGAGTTGATATAATGTGACTGGAAAGGATCACTCAAAACTCATCTCTGACCTTGGCAAAAGTCATCGATTATACAACTTTTTCTCTGGAAGCAGACAAAAGTTCTCCCCTGATCAAACTCTAGTCAGGCTCCTCTGAGCCTTCCTCTTAGCTACCATTCCACCTTGTTTTATAAAGATGTGAATAAGACATTAAGATAGTTTTTAACAGCTCAAGGCCACATCTAGGATGACTCTAAATCCCCTCCCCCTTTATATATAGCTTGAGAAAACTCAAGGCTGTCAAAAGAATTTACTGTTTGTTCCAGCCAACATCTAAAGATAGGGCCCCTGTCTCCAAGCCTCTGTGAGAAGGTAGGAGATTAACCTCTATAAGCATCATTTAGCAAATCCAGATGCACTTCACATAAACCAATCATCTCTTCCAATTTTTTTTCATGGGGGGAATTTTTTGCTTCTCTGACTCAACTGAGCATCTGTTCAACCCCCTCTGTTTCCTCGTTCTCTATTGAAAATATCCAGTTACCTCTATAAAAATCGAAGTTGAGTTCAATTCATATCGGATTCTTTTCTCTATTGCAATAGTATATTACTGAATAAAGGCTGTGATTCTCACTTTAATGAGTGTCCAACTTTCTCTATGAAAAAATCCTAGGTTTAAATGTAAATTTATGGAAGGAACTCTGGGAAACATGGCGGAGTGAAAGACATCCTCAGATCTCTCCCTTTGAAACAACAATAAGCTGAACATCTAAAACAACAAAAAAACACCCAAACTGCACCAGCACGTCAGAGTGTGGGATCTGCGCATAAGAGCTACCACAGGTCAGAACCCCAGGTGTCAGGCGGTGAACTGGGAGAAATAAAGAAGCTGCCTCTTGCAGCCAGTGCTTCCTATAGGAGGAGAGCAAGGGGAGAAGGAGCGGCAAGTCCCTTGAACAGCCCAGCCTGGAAAAACTGTGAGTTCCCCATGGCTGGTGGTGGTGCCCAGTCATCAGGACAGAAGGCAGAGAAGTGGGATGACAGAAAAACAACAGTTGATGTTTGCTGGCCTCGGTTGCAAACCTAGGCTGAGACACAGCCTCCAATTCCCAACCCAGAGGGACCCTCCCACCATGCCCTCCAAGACCAAACATGGAGGAGCCCGAAGGGAATCTGAGCAAATGCTGCATAGACTGAAGCTGCCTCTCACATCCTCTAGAGCTCCCTGGAGGAGGAAGGGGAGCAGAGAAGGTGCAGCGACTTCCCTAAACAGCCCTGCCTGGAAGTGCTGTCAGTTCCACGCAGCTGGTGGCAGGGCCCAGAGAAGCAGGAAAGGATGGCAAAGAAACAACAGTTGATTTTTACCGACCTGGCTGCAAAACCAAGGCTGAGCTGGAGCACCCAACTTCCAACTCAGAGGGCCCCTCCCCCATACCCTCTGAGACTGAACACTGCAGAGCCCCAGGGAAATCTGAGCAAACACTGCCGGGACTGTCGCTAATACAGACCGGGACTGAAACTGAGGGTAGCAAGCGTGATTAAACATCCACAAGAAAATAAAAAGGCATTATTTAGGCTTTATATAAAGCAGAGATCCAAGAGGCTTAGATGCCACCTACAGGAAAACAAAAGAAAAGCACCTTCTTTGTAACAGGCTAAAGAGAGAACTTTATATAATAAATCTTCTTTCTGGAAAAACAGCAGAATACACATCCATTAATGCCCAGGTGGAGAAATAGTCCATTAAACACCATGAACAACCAAGGTGACAAGGCATCTCAGAAAGAAAGAGAAAAATCTCCAGAAAATAAGCTTACAGACATAGAAATATGCAGCTTAAATGACAGAGAATTCAGGATGGTACTTCTGAAAAAACTCAGTCAGTTCCGAAACAACTCATGTCAACAATTTCTAGAATTAAAAAACACCTAGATGAGCCGAACAAGTAGATTGAAACCCTCGGAAAGAACCAAATAGATCTTCTGGAGATAAAAAAACAAACTGCAAGTGCTGAAAAATAAAATAGCAAGCTTGGAAAATAGAGTTGACCAGGAGGAAAGGATCAGTGATATCGAAGACAGAAATCTAGAAATAAATCAGAAGAAAAAAGAGAGAAACCGAAGATGACAAATAATGAAAGAGAAATAGAAGACCTAGCTGATATCATCAGGAGAGGAAACATAAGAATAATGGGAATTACCGAAGCCGAGGAAAAGGAGCAAGGACTAGAAAGCATTTTCAGACAAATAGTGGATGAGAATTTCCCAAATCAAAGGAATGAGCTAGAGCTTGGAATTCAAGAAGTCAACAGAACACTCAATTATCTCAACCCAGAAAGGCCTTCACCAAGATTCATCGTATTAAAGTTATCTAACATCGCCGACAAAGATAGAATTCTCAGGGCAGCCAGGGAGAAGAAAACGGTAACATATAAAGGAAAACCCATTAGATTATCATCGAATTTCTCAGCACAGACCTTAAGCCAGAAAGGAATGGAACAAATATTTAAACTATTAAGTGAAAGGAACTACCA
>NW_011888979.1:1998338-2001553 GCF_000151845.1 Pteropus vampyrus | reverse complement strand
GCCTCCAGAAGACACATCTCAGCTCCAAAGACAAATATAGACTCAAAGTGAAAGGGTGGAAAATGGTATTTCAAGCAAATGGCATTCAGAGAAAAATGGGAGTGATGGTACTAATATCGGGTAAAATAGACTTCACAATAAACAAGGTAAAGATAGATACGAGAGACACTTCATAATGATAAAGGGAATCATGCACCAAGAAGACATAACACTTAATATCTATTAATATCTATGCTCCCAAAAAGGGACCCTCAAAATACATAAAGCTATTACTAACAGAATTAAAGGGAGAAACAGAGCAAAACACTATCGTAGTAGGGGACCTAAATATCCCACTGTCGGATATAGATGGATCATCCAAACAGAAAATCAATAGAGAAATAACATCCTTAAATGATGCATTAGACCAACTGGGTATAACTGACATTCACAGAGCTTTCCATCCCCAAACAGCTGCTTATACATTCTTCTCTAGTGCACATGGAACATTCTCAAGGATTGACCACACACTGGGACACAAGTTAGTCTCAACAAATATAAGAGAGTTGAAATCTTACCAACCATATTCTCTGATCAGAATGCTTTAAAACTAGAGATTAAGTGCAAAGAGAAAGCGGAAAGAACCATAGATACGTAGAGATTAAACAACATGCTACTGAAGAATGACTGGGTCAGAGAAGAAATAAAAAGAGAGATCAAGAGGTACATAAAAATGAATGATAATGATAATACAACATATCAAAACTTTTGGGACATGGCAAAAGTGGTCATAAGAGGAAAAGTTCATATCATTACAGGCCTATCTCTAAAAATAAGAATGAGCCCAAATAAACAATCTAACACTTCATCTTAAAAAACTAGAAAAAGAAGAAGAAATGAAGCCTAAAGTTAGAAGGAAAGAAACCATCAAAATTAGAGCAGAAATAAATGAAATTGAAAACAAACAAACAAACAAACAAACAAACAAACAAAAAAAGAAATGCAACAAAGAGCTGGTTCTTTGAGAAGGTTAATAAAATTAATAAAGTCCTGGCTAGATTCACGAAAGAAAAAAGAAAAAAAACATAAATAAATAAAATCAGGAATGAAAGGGGAATTACAAAGGGTTATACAAGAATACTATGAAAAAATATATAACACCAAATTTAATAACCTAGAAGAAATGGATCAGTACTTAAAAAAATACAATCTTCCTAGACTGAATCAAGAAGTACTGGAAAATCTAAATAGACCAATCAGCAGTATGGAAATTGAAACAATCATCAAAAACCTACCAAAAATTAAAAGTCCTGGACCAGACGGCTTCATCAGTGAATTCTACCAAACATTCAAAGAAGATTTAATACATATTCTCCTCAAACTCTTCCAAAAATTTGAAGAGGAGGCAATACTTCCCAACTCATTTTATGAAGCCAATATTACTCTGATACCAAAACCTGGTAAAAATATCACAAAAAAAGGAAAACTGCAGACCAATCTCTCTCATGAACACAGTTGCAAAAATCCTAAATAAGATGCTAGTGAACCGAATACAGTAACACATTAAAAAGATTATACACCACGATCAAGTGGGCTTCATCCCAGAGACACACGGATGATTCAATATATGCAAATCGATTAATGTGATACACCACATAAACAAATTAAAAATAAGAATCATGTGATCATATCAATAGATGCAGAAAAAGCCTTTGATAAGATATAGCACCTATTTATAATTAAAATACTTAACAAAATTGGTATAGAAGGAAAGTAACTTAACATAATAAAGGCCATATATGACATGCCCTCAGCCAACATTCTACTTAATGGTGAAAAACTAAAAACCTTCCCTCCAAGATCAGGAACAAGGCAAAGCCGTCGTCATTGTTATTCCAAATAACATTGGAGGTCCTAGCAAGTGCAGTTAGGCAAGAGAAAGATATAAAAGACATCCAAATAGGAAACAAAGAAGTCAAACTGTCAGTATTTGTGAATGACATGATTCTTTATATAGAAAACCATAAAGACTCCACAAGAACACTACTAGAAACAATAAGCAAATACAGTAGTTTCTGCATACAAAATCAACATTCAAAAATCCATAGCATTCCTATACTCTAATAATGAAGTGTCAGAAAAAGAAGTGGAAAGCACAATTCCTTTTGCAATTGCAACAAAAAGAATAAAATACCTACGAATAAATCTAACGAAACATGTGAAGGATCCATATAATAAAAACTACAATACCCTATTAAAAGAAATTGAAGAAAATACAAGGAAATGGAAAGATATTCTGTGTTCTTGGATTAGAAGAATCAACATAGTTAAAATGACCATATTACCTAAAGCATTATACAGATTTAATGCAATCCCCATCAAAATCCCGTCGGCGTTTTTAAAGAAATAGAACACAAAATCATCATATTTTTATGGAAACACAAAAGACCCCGAATTGCCAAAGTCATCCTGAGAAAAAAGAATGAGGCTGGAAGGCATCACTCTACTCGACTTCAAATTATACTACAAAGCAACAGTAATCAAAACAGCATGGTATTGGCAGCAGAACAGACACACGGACCACTGGAACAGAATCGAGAGTTCAGAAGTAAACCCATATTTATATGGGCAAATAATTTTCAACAAAAAAGCCAAAATCATAACAGTGGAGAAAGGAAAGCCTCATCAAGAAATGATGCTGGGAAAACTGGAAGGCTACCTGCAAAAGAATGAAACTAGATTATTGTCTATCACCACACACCAAAATTAACTCAGAATGGATTAAGGACCTGAAACAATCAAATGCATAGAAGAAAACATAGAAACGAAACTCAAGGACCTTGGACTTAAAGAGGATTTTATGAATTTGACCTCAAAGACAAGAGAAGGAAAAGCAAAAATAAATGAATGGGACTACATCAAACTAAAAAGCTTCTGCTCAGCAAAAGAAACCGTTAACAAGGTAAAGAGACAACCATTCGAATGGGAAAATATATTTGCAAGCAACACCTCTGATAAGGGCCTAACGTCCAAAATATACAAAAAACTCATACAACTGAATAACAACAAAAAAATAAATGATCCAATCAAAAAATGGGCAGAGGGCCTGAACAGACACTTCTTTCTAGAGGACATACTAATGGCCAACAAATATGTGAAAAGATGCTCAACATCGCTAGCTATTAGGGAAATGCAAATCAAAACCGCAATGAGATACCATCTCACACCAGTTAGAA
>NW_011888979.1:1997926-1998288 GCF_000151845.1 Pteropus vampyrus | reverse complement strand
TTCAAAGAAGATTTAATACATATTCTCCTCAAACTCTTCCAAAAATTTGAAGAGGAGGCAATACTTCCCAACTCATTTTATGAAGCCAATATTACCCTGATACCAAAACCTGGTAAAAATATCACATAAAAAGGAAAACTGCAGACCAATCTCTCTCATGAACACAGTTGCAAAAATCCTAAATAAGATGCTAGTGAACCGAATACAGCAATACATTAAAAAGATTATACACCACGATCAAGTGGGCTTCATCCCAGAGACACACGAATGATTCAATATATGCAAATCGATTAATGTGATACACCACATAAACAAATTAAAAATAAGAATCATGTGATCATATCAATAGATGCAGAAAAAGC
>NW_011888979.1:1997450-1997876 GCF_000151845.1 Pteropus vampyrus | reverse complement strand
GGCCAACAAATATGTGAAAAGATGCTCAACATCGCTAGCTATTAGGGAAATGCAAATCAAAACCGCAATGAGATACCATCTCACACCAGTTAGAACAGCTATAATCAACAGGACAAGTAATAACAAATGTTAGAGAGGATGCAGAGAAATAGGAACCCTCCTACAGTGCTGGTGAAATTGCAAATTGGTACAGCCACTATGGAAAACAGTATAGAGATTCCTCAAAAAACTAAGAATTGATCTACCATATGATCCAGCAATCCCACTACTGAGTATTTACCCCAAAGACTTGAAAACCCATATTCAAAAAGATATTTGCACACCAATGTTCATAGCAGTATTATTTACAGTGGCTAGGACATGGAAGCAACCGAAGTGTCCTACGATAGATAATTGGCTAAAGAAGCTGTGGTACATACATACAAT
>NW_011888979.1:1993231-1996481 GCF_000151845.1 Pteropus vampyrus | reverse complement strand
TTTCTGAGACATCCCAGTTTCCTGAGGTGTGCCTTCTCCCTTGATACAACATCAATAAACCCTACTTTGTTCAACTACAGGCATGTTCTTAATGGACTTGGACTAGAAGATAATGACTGTGAGAATCCAAACAATGATCTTATGAGTAAAAGAGGTATGGTAAAATACTAGTTAAATTAACCTACCCAAAGAGAT
Organism: Pteropus vampyrus; assembly: GCF_000151845.1. NCBI lineage: Eukaryota > Metazoa > Chordata > Mammalia > Chiroptera > Pteropodidae > Pteropus > Pteropus vampyrus. The sequence goes on along the minus strand of NW_011888979.1, from coordinate 1,996,286 downwards.
GCTTTGTGAATATATTTCTGACAATGAATGGATGCTTTTCAATTCTCCATCAGAGACCTATATGAAGATGTAACTCAGAAAACATGGCTGGCATGTAAATGATGTCAAAAAAAGAAAGCTTTTTCTTCTTTAATTCAGCACTTCCGGAGGCATCTTCCACAGAATATGAATTCCATAAGATGCTCTGTAAAAGAAAAAGCTTCCATGTTCAAATCAGCTTGAGAAACAGGACAAGCTCTAACTTCCTCCCTTGGAGGTTCGTAATGCAAGTTAAAGGCTCTGTGGGGGTCCTGCAGGGGGAAAAAAAACCCCTTAGTTATATATAGTATCCCTCCCTTTTTTTGACTGAAAACTTTTTTGCACATTAACACATTCTACTATCCCATGGAATTAATGTTCTACACAATCTTACTTGTGAAATGCTGATGTTATTATATAATCTATCTGGAAGATGATTTTGATAGGAGAGAAAGAGTACCACCACCTAATGGAGTGAGGGAGATCTAAGCACTTAACTTTTGGGTAAATTACCATCTTTGAGCATCATTATTTAATTTGTACAATGGAGATTGTATTAGTTTCCTAGGGCTGCCTTAACAAAGTATCACAAATTGGGTGGCTTAAAACAACAGAAATTTATTCTCTCATAGTTCTGGAGGCTACAAGTCTGAAATCAAGGTGTTAGCAGGGCCATACTTCCTTCAAAAGCTCTAGGTAAGAATTCTTTCTTGCCTCTTCTAGCTTCTGGAGGTTACCAGCAATCCTTGGCATTCTTTTCCTTCTAGATGCATTGCTCCAATCTCTTGACTCTGTCACACGGTGTTTTCTTTCTATATATTCACATCATCCCACTATGTATTCTGTGTCTTTGTATCTTTTTCGCTTCCTAAAAGACTACCAGTCTTTTGGCTTAGGGCCATCTTCTTCCAGGATGACCGACCTCAACTAATTATATCTGCCAAAATCCTATATCCAAATAAGGTCACATTCACAGTTACCTAGGGTTAGGACTTGGACAGTTCTTTTTGGAAGACATAACTGAACCCACAACAGTGTGATAGATAAAATCTTTTTCATAGAGTTGTTGTAAGGATTAAATGAAAAAGAAAAAGAGTGCTTCACAGAGTACATAGTACCAGGTAAGTGTTCCCTAGCTGATTCACTCTCATGAATGAATGAAGGAATGATCTAGCTTCAACATCTGTCATCCTACTGACCATGGGATGAGTCAATGATTTCAATTCTCACATTCATATGAAGTGTAAAAAGTAGGTTCCTCTTGATGTTTGCTAGAAAATCATACTCTACAGAAATATTAATTGTTCTCAGATTATTCTGACATGTTTATAGTGAAAATCTTTCAAGACCACTCTACTCCTTTGCTCTGAATCTATTTCTACCAGAGAACTTTCTGATAACACATCATCTTAGTCAGACCCCTCTGGAAGAGTGGACCATAGATTGTGAACTGGAAGATTCCAATTAAGGGAGAGTAGAATCCCCCATTACAAATGTACAAATCATAATTCTGGCTTAAAAATTCATCCTGTGTGAGTTTGATTTGTGTTAATTGATTTCTTGAGGCCTAGGAATAGAGTGACAAGATGAAATATCTTATGTGCAGAGCTGAGGGCCACGTCCTATTTCTGAGATGACCCCAGGGCCTTAGTGCTGATTACATGGCTAATGGCTCTCTGCTTTTGATCTGTCTCAATGATAAATCTAAGCCTTCTAGCTTGGGTTATAAGAAGAATGGTAGGCCTATTAGCTGGGATGAGGAACACATACTCTAAAGCTCAGGAGATGGGTCAAATTTGCAGATACAGTACAGGGAGATAGTCATGAAGACTATCAGTTGCAATGATAAAGGCAGCCTGGGGTGTGGCAAGCCTTCAGGGACACTATCAATTACAGATGTAGGGGAAAAGTTCCTTATCATAGGCAGAGCATGAAATACAGCAAGTACGACCATATACAAGAGGTCATCAAAAAAAGATGGCAACAGGGAGTTCTTGAGCAACTAGGGAGGAAGACAGAACTCATGGGGGAAGTCAGTCTACAGGAAGCCAAGATTATTTTTACTGCCAAGCCATAGTGCAAGGAGAAGACTTTCGACTTGATAGGATGTCTGGCCAGTACAGGCTAGCCCTGAGTCCTGGAGAGCCCAAGTGTTGGACACAGAGACTCAGACTAGGGACACCAAGATAGGAGTCCATTTCCCCTAATAAATTGGGGACTGAACCTCAGGAATAAGAGAGATGCCTAATTTGAATTGAATCAAGGCAACAAGACCAGGATCAGATCAACCCCAAGAGTAACACTGAGTCCCAGAGTTGCTTCAATTCCTCTGCCTGAGACTGGGATTGGTTCTGGGCTCCGCAGGGGACTGCAAGGGGGGTGGGAGTTGATGGCTGTCAAACGGGGAAGTCGCAAAAAGAGGATAACTACAGAAGCTGGGGCTTTAATTCCAAGAGCATCTTAATCCCTGAAAAGCTAAAGAAAGAAAATATACAAACACCCTTCCTAAAAGCCCCATTTAGCTAACAGCCACAGGCTAAAAGCTCAGATTCAAAATTCCATTTAGCTGAACACTTTCTCTTGAGAACCTTTAAAACATTTGGATTGCTCCTACCTGCCAATATAAAATACATTTCACTACACCACACCGCAACCTTTCACTAGACTGTGGAAAAAAAAAAAGAAGAAAAAGAAAATGCCTGCTAGATGTGGCTGTAAAAACCAGCCAGACCAATTAAGTATGTGACAGGAAGCTGAGAAATATATGAACAGGTAAATTCAAGGAAAATTAGGAAATAAATTGACAGCATAATTTCCACTACCTTAGAGGAAGAGTACATATGGCTTCCGGTACTGAAAGGGGGCTCAGAACAAAGAAATAATTAAGGCTTTGTCTTCTTCATCTTTACGGGTAATGAAACAACAAAGAAGAAATAGTGAGAAGCAGCAGCAGATGGAGATTCGTATTTGTTACGAAGAAAATCAAACGTGCTGCAGGACCAGTTAAAATCTGATGCGGGTGAAGATTGTTTTCATG
>NW_011888979.1:1991053-1992931 GCF_000151845.1 Pteropus vampyrus | reverse complement strand
AGAAATGTCATGTTGGCAGCCTCCCTGATTGCCACTAGGTGATGTTCTGAGTCCTCTGTTTGGCCACTGTCTATGGGCCTTCTAACTCCCACATTGAAAATCCTTTTGGTAAATTGACATCAGGGCTCTTGTCTGTCTGATCTCAACAGCCACCCTCATTACCCCTCACTTTAAGCACTCTAGCCTTGGCCAAACCTGCCTAAGGGCTCTAGGAAAGGACACTTCCTCTATCAGCCCACCTCCACCTCCACCAAGCCACAGATCCTTATTCATTCAACAAGGAGCAACAGCCAACCTATATGGCATTTACTCCGTGGTAGGCACAGCTCTTTTTGTATATTAACTCAATTAATCTTCAAAAAGCCTTAGGTACTCTAAATTGGTCATTTTGTAAATGAGAAAAAGTGCAAGGACATGGAATAGTTTGTGTCTTCAAGTTCACTTGTCAGCTAGTGGTTGAATGGACCTGAATCCAGTTGTCAGCTCTCAATCACAATACTGTCCTGCCTCTCCCTGAGCCAAATATACAGTGGACCCTTGAACAATCTGGCAGTTGGGATGCCAACTTTTGACTCCCCCAAAACATAACTACTAATAGCTTACTGTTGACAGGAAGCCTTACTAATAACAGTCAATTAACACATATTTTGCATGTTATAGGCAACTTATAATGCCCTGTTGTTAATAAGGATTGTACTCCTCTGCTTCTATCTGCCTGCTAATCGCCTTACTTATAGTTATATATTTTTTTGTCATTTCGTTTTAGGTGAGCCAACCCGTTTCAGTATTTCCTGTAATGCAGGCCTGTAGTGGAGAATTCTCTCAATTTTTCTATGTCTGGAAAGGTCTTTCTTTCTCCTTCATATCTAAAGGAGAGCTTTGCTGGACACATTATTCTTGGCTGATTCTACTCCTTTCTTGCTTGTAAGGTTTGTGCTAAGTCTGACAATGATCTAATGGGTTTTCCTTTATAGGTTGTTATCTTCTTTTCTCTGGCTGCCCTGAGAATTCTATCTTTGTCACTGATTTTTGATAATTTTAATACAATGTGTCTTGAAGATGGCCTTTTTTGAGTGTTCTGTTGACTTCTTGAATTCCAAGCTCCAGCTTATTCCTTAGATTTGGGATTTCTCATTAACTATTTGTCTTAAAATGCTTCCTAATCCCTGCTCCTTTTCCTCTCTTTCAAGAATGCCCATTAGTCTTATGTTTCCTCTCCTGATGGTATCAGCTAGTTCTTGTATTTCTCTTTCATTATTTTTCATTCTTTGGTTTCTCTGTTTTTCCTTCTGATTTATTTCTAGATTTCTGTCTTCGCTATCACTGATCCTTTCTTCCATTTGGTCAACTCTATTTCTCAAGCTTGCTATTTTATTTTTCATCTCTTTCAGTGCATTCTTCATTTCCAGAAGTTCTATTTGGTTCTTTTTTGTGGATTTTAATCTCCTTGTTAAAAAACTCATTTTGCTGAACTCATTCCTGGAATTGGTAATATGAATTATTTTTTATCTCATTGAGTTTTTTCAAAAGTACCATTCTGAATTCTCTGTCATTTAACTCACATATTTTTATGTCTTTAAGCTTTTTCAAAAGTACCATTCTGAATTCTCTGTCATTTAACTCACATATTTTTATGTCTTTAAGCTTTTTTAAAAGTACCATTCTGAATTATCTGTCATTTAACTCGCATATTTTTATGTCTTTAAGCTTATTTTCTGAAGATTTCTCTTTCTTTCTAGCTAACCTGTCACATTGGTTGTTCATGGTGTTTAATGGATTATTTCCCCACCTGGGCATTAATGGAAATGTATTCTTTTTTTTTTTCCCCCAGAAAGAAGATTTATTATATAAAGGTCTCTTTAGCCTGTTGCTAAGACG
>NW_011888979.1:1964741-1989953 GCF_000151845.1 Pteropus vampyrus | reverse complement strand
AGTACCATTCTGAATTCTCTGTCATTTAACTCACATATTTTTATGTCTTTAAGCTTTTTCAAAAGTACCATTCTGAATTCTCTGTCATTTAACTCGCATATTTTTATGTCTTTAAGCTTATTTTCTGAAGATTTCTCTTTCTTTCTAGCTAACCTGTCACCTTGGTTGTTCATGGTGTTTAATGGATTATTTCCCCACCTGGGCATTAATGGAAATGTATTCTTTTTTTTTTTCCCCAGAAAGAAGATTTATTATATAAAGGTCTCTTTAGCCTGTTGCTAAGACGGTGTTTTTCTTTTTGTTTCCAGTAGGTGGCATCTAAGCCTCTTTGATCCTTGCTTTATATAAAGTCCTAATAATGCCTTTTTTTCTTATAGATATTCAATCCCTCTCGCTACCTTCAGTCTCAGTTCCTGTCAGTGTTAGCAACAGTTTCAGTTGAGTTTGCTCAGATTCCCTGGGGCTCCACTGTGTTCGATCTTGGAGGATATGGGGGGAGGAGCTCTCTGGGTTGGGAGATGGGGGCTGTGGCTCAGCCTCGCATTTTTCATCTGCAACTGGTAATAACCAACTGTTGCTTCTCTGCTATCCCCAGTTCTCTGCTTTCTGCCCTGATGACTGGGCACTGCTGTTGCATGGAGCTCACAGCTCTCTCAGGCAGGGCCATTCAGGGAACCCACCTCGCCTTCTTCCCTCTGCCTCCTCCTGCAGCGAGCTCCAACTGCTAGAGACAACTTCTTTGTTTCTCCCAGTTTATCACTCAGCTCCTGGGATTCTGACCTGTGGTAGCTCTTATGTGCAGATCCCTTGCTCAAATGTGCTTGTGTGCAGGTTGGGTATTTTTTGTTGAGTTTTAGATGTTCAGCTTATTGTTGTTTCAAGAGGAAAGATCTGGAGATATATCTCATTCCACCATGTTTCTGATGTCACTCCATCTAACAACTTTAGAGCATAACTTGGATTTTAGCTCCTAGAGTTAAATGGCAAATAGAACATTATTTTTAAGGTTCGTAGAAAAGATCCCAGGAAAGAGTTGTCATAAGGTCATAGAGCCAAATCTGCCCCAAACTTGGGGATCTTGGGCAAGTGATTTATCTTCTCTGGACCTCAGTTTCCTTATCTGTAAATAGCATAATGAATGCATCTCACGTAGGCGAACACTCATCAATGTGAACTGTTATGATTAAACCCAAAAGTTGGGCTTAGATAAATGATTATGCGAAAAGGATCTCAGGCATTAGTAAAAATATAAAAGCAAGGGCTAAGAGATGATTTCATGATTAAAAATAGTGAAAGGCATGACGGTGAAGCAGGAAAGCAGTAGAAGAGCAGCAGATAGGAGTGCAAACTCTGGATCTGAGTCTTGGTTGCTACATTCACAAGCTCTATGACCTTGGGCTGGTAACTCTATCTCCCTGTGCCTCAGTTTCTTATCAGTAAAATGGAGATAATGGTAATAATATTCCCTACTTCACAGGTTGTTGTGAGGATTGAGTGAGAAGACACAGGCATGGCACTGAGGTCAGGGCTGGGACCAGAAAAAAAATGTGTATATTAGGTAGGTGCTGTTATTGCAAAGGCTCACCGACTTAGCTCCCTGAAGTTGGCAAGGAGAATACAACCCTCTGGACTGGAAGATTCTAATGTTTGTCCCTTGAAATCTTGGAAGCCTCAGACTGCTGAACTATTTTGCCTCCCAAAACAAGGAAGTATCATGAATGCCTAGTTCTTGAAATGCAAGACTACTAGCTCAGCCCATAGTTGAAACAAGCCCCAAATGCCATGGTAGAAACATTGAGCTTTGTAGACCTTCCTGGCCTTCTGGGAACAGTCTTAGGCTTTCAGGATTTTTTCAAAGGACTAAGGTTAATTAAGTTCTTGGAGATTAAACAAAAATGCATATTAAAATAATTTAGATCACAACATCTTTTGAATAAGGAACTGGGCTAGTCTCCCAGGCTTCTAGAATAATTGGGGAAAGGGGAGCAACCACCCAGCACCCATTTCATGGAGTCAGCACCTTGGATCATTCTGCTACTCCAATCCCTCCTCCACCCTATCTCCCCCAAATTTCCTCAAAGTGCCCCAAAGTGCAAGTCACTTCACGCACCGCCAAGCTAATGATGCTTTGTCTTAAGAATATTATTTACTTCCCCATGTCTTATAACTGTGAAGTCAGTACCTTGGGCCCATTGGTGAAAGGGAAACTTGGAGATCCCTTAATGAGTAGGCATTCAATAGTATTTCTGGCTCCCAAAGTTCCCTGAGGAGGAAATTCTCCAGTCTGCTTTCTCTGTACTGCAGAGGTTCTCGTTGACAGTGCTGGGGCCCAGAGAGACTTCTTATCTAGAGTGCTGGGGCCTGATAACTCACCCTACAGGATGACTGACATTTCCTCTTCAGGCTCTGTGCAGTTTTATTGTCTCATTTTTGTCCTCTGATTAGGACTCTACATTTAGATGTTGCAAAGCTCATAGGGTCCTCCTCTCACATCACACCCAAATAGTGCCTGACTCTCCCTGGAGCTCAGCAGACAAAAAATTTGGTGAGTTGTTCATAGGATTACAACAAGGTCCTGGAGTAACCTGAAGCCCCTAAAGAACAGTCTTTGGAACTGGTTTCTTTTCTCTCAGGGGTAGACCTGTGTGAGATCTTGCAGCAAAAGGCAGAAACAAGCAATCGTCACAACAGGGAGAGAATCCCTGTGGGAGACCAAGTGCACTGAGCAGGTTCTCCCTTATAATGGCCTAATCTTTTATAAGCAAACTTCGCAGCCCTCCTTCACCATCTCTCCTCAGATTCCTCAGGAATCTATCAGTAGGAAGAGGAATGTCTATGATTGGTTGGTTTCCTTGACCTGCCTCTTGAGTAAATTCCAGAATGTTCAGAAGAAGTTCAGAAATCCCCAAAATAACTTCTGAATTTTGTTAACTTATTTCTATGTTAGTTTTAATGACCAGACATGCCCTCTGTTACTAAGTTTTCTAATTACAGCATTTTCTTGAAATCATCGTAGTTGGGTTGGCAGCCTTTCAACGATTTCTCCCTGCTGCCAATCCATACATGCCCTTCAGCTTGGTTCTGCCTCCTAGTGCTTCCAGCCCTTTCCCTGACTCCTGAGAACCGATGGGAACTAAGTGAGCCTTCTTTGCCTAGACTCTGCTAATGGGCCTTCTTGAACTATTGCCCAGTTTGGGGGTAGGGCTGGACATGCCACATGCATCAGCTGTGGCCTTCTTCCACTAAAAGGAAAACTTGGCTCAGACCACAGAATGTGTGGTAAAATTACGTCCACCACCAGACAGAAGAAGAAGTGCCTCTGGAAGGTGTATATTGCCAGAGCCACCATTATAGCAAAGATCTACATGGATGAAAACTGATAATTTGGAAAGTTCAGGTGTGACCAAAATATCAGATCCTTTAAGTACCAGTGTTGGACTGATGGTTTAGCAATAGTTGTCTTATTTTTATCCTTCCCTGATAAGATTTCCCCCTCTGTTTGCTTGATCAGTCAGTTTGCACATTCCAAACTCTGTATTTGCTAAATCCCCTTGTTTCATTCTCTAAAATTCTCCAAAAGCTAGCTTTCCTTCCATATTCATTCTAACCATTAATATTCAGCCACCACAATAAACAAACAAATGTATATTCAACACAAAGAAAATTTTTACTATGTAAGGAGAGCTCTGAGGACCTAGAAGTTATGACTTCATTTATTTAAGCACCCTATCTTTTCTCTGGCTCATAACTTTTCTCACTTCTTCCTTGTTAATAGAACATATGAATCTATGATGCTGATTATGAACTTAATTTTATAAAACTATCTCAACAATTTTTTGTCATTTTTCCACTGCACTTCATCATTGTATTAAGGAAGATTGAAGGTATCTATTATTAACCCAATTTCTGATCTAAGTAAAGCTTCAGGATCATTCTGCATGTGAGTCTCTGATTCTCAAGACTTCAGATTCCAAAGATAGAAGAATAAAGACATAAGATCAACAACTTCTATCTCAGAGGCCATTGCCTAACTCATTCCAATAATTTCCTAGGGATTGTGTCTGCATAAGGATGCTCCCTGTCCACAATCAAAGTGACTAAATGACATGACTCAAGAGCTTTCCCAAAGCCCATTTATTCAAATTAAAACTTCCTCTCTTTCTCTTCCCTCCTACCTAAGATTTCATATTCCACCATTAAACTCATTTCTTAGAGCAAAGGAATTATTTACAAAGGTAGCTTGTTAAACATCATACACTTCCTGGAATGATATAGAGGCATTCTGATAACATGGAAGTACTTAAGGAGTAAATCCCAACAGGATCCAAATCCTGGCTCTACACCTTGCCAGCTGTGTGAGCATCAGCAAGTATTCACCTCTCAGAGTTATAGAGAAGACCAGAGGAGGCAACACAGGCAAAAGCCTCCTACACAGCTGCACTGAGCCTGGCACATCTTATGTATCCAATGCATTATCATTCCTGTTGCAACCCTGTATGTTACCAAAGTAAGGAATACCCAAGAACTTTTTAAAATGAGAAGTATGTAACACCTGTTTAAGGTAGGAAGAAACAAACATATAAGGAGAGAATGTTTTCATATGTCTGGAAAATTTGAAAACAAGAGGAATTGCCCTGGGAAATGCCCTAGGTAGCTGTCAGTAGCCTGGGGGCAGTGGGCATCTAAACCTAAGAAAGGAAGGCCAGGAACAAGAGCAAATTGCTAGCATTCCTCCTCTCTCAGACCTTCCTGCTGCTCAGTATCTCCTCTGAGGAAGACCTGGTCTCATTACCAACTTGTCTCCACCAGCACCTCTTTCCGTCACACGGCTCAGCTCAGGGCCATTCAAGTACAAATGTCATCTCTAACCTGGGAGACAGAGGGCGCAATCTCTTGAGTGACTCCAGCTTCTACTCTTGCTATTTTCATTCATTCTCCACACAGTGGCCACAGTGATCATTCCAAAACGATCTTTTCTGGCCATGTTACACTTCTGCTTAAAATCCATCATCAGCTCAGAACAAAGTTCAGCTCCAGGCTTTTCACAATTTGGATCATGTCATCTAGCATTTTCTCTCCCCACATCTTCCCTCAGTAAAATCCACTCCAGTCTCATGAAACTTACTTCAGTGCCCTAAGCATATCTAGCTTTCTCTTGCCTATTCACTCTGAGCTTCAGCTCCTTATCTGGCTATCTCTTACCCGACTGCATGTTTCTTTCTAGGTATCACTCCTTCTAGAAAAAGCCTTCTCTGACCCCTCCAGTTTTGGCTAGCTGCTTCTCCACCTGCTCTTGCAGCCTCCTGGGCTTTCTGTCCTCACACTAACTCCATGGAACAGCAACTAGCTCCTGTCTATCCCCACCCACCAGTATGTTCGCCCATTGACAGCAAGAATGGAGTCTCACTTGATCACTGCTGTGTCCCCAGGTCCTAGCACAACATGTAGCACAAAAACGTGCTCAAATAAATGACTGATAAGTGAAATAATTAAACTATTATCCAACCTACTCACTTTTGTCTCACAGTAAATATCTTCGGGGGGTGGGGGTGGGGGTGGGTGTGGAAATTCCCAATGGTCTTTTGCAACAAAATGATGTTAGTGCATTTTTCCTCACAAAGTTTCTGTCTCTGAAATTTAAATCTAAGGTCTAGGGACAGGAAAACATGGGGGCTAGGGAGCTGTCACGAAAAGGATCCAAATGGTGCTCTATTTTAAACATTGTAAGAAGTTGACACTATATCTCTGAGAGTTGCAAATTGTCTAACTCTGTGCCAACAAACTCCTGATAGGGATCTGTATCTGCTACAGCTAACAAAAGGAACGCCTTTAATTTTTCTCAGAGAATTTGTAAGAGAACCACATTATTCTTAAGGTAAGACTCAAAATAAAAAGAAATCAACATATCTTAAGGAATCTGTGATGCCTCCAAGTACTCTATATACAATCATGTTTTCTGTACAAGAGGTGCAAACAAGATAAAATGATGTCTCTACAGCCTCACAGAACAATAACACTTATATGGGAAAGTTTTCTTTATGATAAAAATTATTGTTTTTATAATGTACATTAGAGGTAATAATCACTGACTGGATCCTTTTCAATTCACTCAGCTTAGGTAATCTTTAAACTTCCAAAGAAAATAAGCTCCTCTCCTCTCCCCTTCCTTCTCCTCTCTTCTTTATTGTTGTCTTCAGATCTGTTTCTCCTATTTTTGAAACCTCTCCTTGAAACACTAAAGATGTAAAAAGCTTCTGTGCATGACCCTGGCCTCTCCTAAGGACCTTTCCAACTTTGGGATTCTTTGGCTCCAACTCTTGCTCAGGCCCCCATTACTTTCTTTGTCAACCCCACACTGTCACCAAGTCATCAATCCAATAGAAGTTTTCCTCTAAGTATTGTCAGAGATGGTACCATTTTCTCCATGAGTAAATTAATATAAAGAGGTTAATAGGTTCAGCAGAGATAAACATAAGCTGTCAACTAAAGTCTACATTCATTGTGAATTAATTTATTTACATCTTCCCATTTATCCTTTTTTATTATTTTTATTTTTCAATTAGAGTTGATATTCAGTATTATTTCAGCTTCAGGTATACAGCATAGTGGTTAAGACATTTATATAATTTACAAAGTAATCCCCCGATTAGTCTAGTGTTTACCTGGCACTATACATAGTTATTACCAAATTATTGACTATATTCCTTATGTTGTACTTTACATTTCAATTTATTCTTAATGTATGCCATATGCTGGGTTTTCTGTGAGGACTCCATCCTCAAGCATTTTAGTCCAGTAAAAGTATGAGACCCTCACATAAGTAACTCCAATACAAAGAAGGCAGTGGTCATACCCTGAAAAAGCATAGAGACAATGCTGGGGGCTCTGACAAGGATTTGATAAGGCCCTATAGCAAAGCTGAGCAACCCAGGCAAATGCTTGTCCTTCTTTGCATTAACCACCTTGGCTGCTGCATTAACCAGAGCTCACTGGGTAATCACACAAGCCAATTATCTTCCACGCTTAGCTTTGGAGGACTAGCATGCCTCAGATGTCTGGTGTGTAAGACAAACTAGAAAAGCAGGAGGAGTCCCTGAGCCTGAAATACACATGAGATTCTAAAAATGCTCAAGGTGATCCTGACACATAGCAATAAGTACATTGCAAAAGTATAGCGTCTTTCTTCCAGAACGGGTGTTACTTAGATGATGAGGGTACCCCATAAGACCCCAAGGTGGGTAAGGAGGCAGAATATTAACAGATGCTGGGCCTAATTTTGATACATTCAGAACATTCTGAAGCTTTAATGCCTCTAACTTTTAACCACTAATGCACTAGAAACAAATACATTTCTTTAAAGCAGGGCTTCCCAACCCCTGGACTGTGGACTGGTATCAGTCTATGTCCTCTTAAGAACAAGGCCACACAACAGCAGGTGAGCAGCGGGCAAGCCAGTGAAGCTTCATCTTTATTTGCAGCCACTTCCCTGCACTAGCATCACTGCCTCAGCTCCACCTCAGATCATCAGGCATTATGGTCTCATAGGAGTACTGGTCTCTGGTGCCAAAAAGGTTGGGCACCACTGCTTTAAAGCAAAATTGAAACTCTCAAGTAGAATATCATCTCGAGAGTTTATGTAGTTGAGGTAGATGATCGAAATTTCTAAAAATCTTATGTTTCCCATAAATTACTCTTACATTCTTGAAAAATACATTTGGGTGGCTTGTCTGAAATTGTATCTCTCTTTCCCTTAATCTGTATTACTCACTGGTGTGTGTCAGAGACAGGAAAATATTTCAAATGACTTAGGTCAGCTATTATTATGTTAGCCACCTATTAGAACCACCCGGGAAACTTTTGGAAAAAAGAAAAGCAAACAACTACTACAGATGACTGGCTTATCTTCAAAAGTTAAGTTTCAGTTTTTCTAGGGGTAATTTTCTAATCTCCTGAAGATCAGGTTGAATGTGCAGCTAGAATCGAGAACCACTGATCAAGATCTCAAAGGAGTAATAAACAGATTATAAGCATATGCTCTCACACACTCTTTCTCTTTCATTGTTCCTCTGAGTAAAACGAATGAAATCTAAATGCTAAAGTTAACCTCCTCTCCCTCCCAAAGTAAGACCCTGAATGGAAAAAATACATCTTATGTAATAAAATGATCCAGTCTGTGAAAACTAAGAAAGATGTTATATGACCAAAAATGAAGGTATAGTAAAATGTAGTAAATCTCCTCCATGCTATCCAACAATTTTACTCATTACTATCCAACAATTTTAAATTTCAATTATGAAAAGTTTATAACCATGTGAAAAAACTTTATGCTCTAATAGAAAAAAATAAATATAAATATATCCATACTATATGAACACAAGTATGAAAATCAAACTAGAGTTATGTATAAACACACAAAAAAGAATAGAAAAAAATACCCCTGAAACATTAAATAGAGGCTATTTTAGCTGTGGTGTTTGCTTCCTTCTACTTTTTTGTACTTTCCTAATATTTTTTAAACTACTATGTATATGATAGAAAAAAATTATAGTAAAACAAAAATAATTTACTATTCAAAAATTATTCTTCTATGTATGAAATGATTAGCAAGGCATAATTTTCAACAATGAATTAACAAAGCAAAGATAAAAATACTCACCTGAAGTTTTCTTTCTTTCAGCTGCTTGGCTTCTGTCTCTTCTACCTCTCTCCTGTCTTCCTCCTCCGCATAATTCAGCTTGCTCATTTAAAAGAAAAGTGAAACAGCAAATTACGTTTTATGAACTGCATCAGCCAATAGCAAGAGAATAAGGAACTTTTAAGTCAGTGGGCCATCCGTGCTTTTTTTATAACTTGGTATGGTTGTTGCTGCTGGCTTCCTTCTCAAACAGAGAGATTTCCAGTTAGCAACTACACCTAATGGGAAGAAACCCAGTTAGCCCTCTCTAATGACTATTTTTATCAGCATCTTTCATAACAGATCAAGGGGACGTGATTGGCTAGAGTCAGGAATTTTAAGTGGCTTTTAGTTCTCGTAACTGGTTTTTTGTTTCCATGACAACAATAACATCAACACTTTAGCCTTAAGTGTATAGCACTTTAAACCTGTTTAGAGCATTTCCCATCTCTCACTTGCTTTTTCAACTTACTTGTGCTCAGGCAGAGGCCTTATCCATTTGGCTGAAAATGCTCTGTCAAAGGTAACCAATTGTTGCAGAAAAGACTCAAAATTAGACCGTTGAGAAACCAAGCAGCACTTGGAGAGTTGGAGAACTCAGGTTTATTATGCCTGTGGTCCCAGAGGAGCTAGTGCTCTGAAGATCTGGGTCCCAGAGCTCAGTTGCAGCATAGAACCTTTTGGCACGATGTGATTGGTTAATTTATCCTCAGACCATTACAAAGTGGCGGGAGTTGCTATGGTTGCAGGTAGTTACATTGTGTTTCAAAGGATAGGAGTTGCTATGGGTTACTGGTAGTTACAAGGTGTTACAAAGCACGGGAATTACTAGGGGGTACAAACAGTTACATTTGTTGCTTAGACAGATCAAACAAAAAGGAAGGTGAGTCTTTAGTCCATTTCAAGTACAGCCCATGCAGCAAGCATATTTACATAAGCAGAACAGAGAGCTGATTAGCCTTTTGAATGAAAATTCCTCTTGACAACGACCACATTACTGCTCATGTAAAAGCTTCTTTCTCAGTCCTCATCTTCCTTCCTCAAGCTGTTATACTGTTAACCAATCCTACTTTCTTGAAACTTTCTCCTCCTTGTTTCTCTGACTTTCCTGGTTCTTTTTCTACCCCTTGGGTTATTTCCTCTGTCTCTTCTTCCATACATCTTCTAAATGTGAGTTTGCCCCCAAAGGCTGTCTTTTTACCTTTTCCCACCATGTTCTCTCGCTTATATCTACATTATCCACATCCATGGTCAAATTTCATATAGCCGAAACAGAACTTTTTCTTCCCCTCCCAAGTACACATTCTTTTATCTACACCATCGAATCAAATGACACCACAATGGTTTAGCCAGTAAATCCATCTATAAACCTAGAAGTCATTTTTAACTCCTCTCTTTCTCTCATAATCAACATCCAATCAAACCAATTCCTTCTGTTCTACCTGCAAAATGTGTCCCAAATCCAATCATTTCTCAACTCTGCCACCCCCATTAAAATCCTCATCATTTCCAAGATAGAATGCTGCAGTAATATTAGGCAAGAAATAAAAGGCATACAAATTGAAAAGAAAAAAGTAGAATTATCTGTTTTCAGATGATGTACTCTTACATGTAGAAAACCCTAAAGATTCCATAAAATAACCTGTTTGAACTAATAAATAAATTCAGCAAAGTTGCAAAATATAAAATCAACAAATAAAAATCCATTGCATTTCTATACACTAACAATGAATAATCCAAAATAGAAATTAAGTAAATAATTCCAATTACAATAGAATAAAAAAGAACAAAATACTTAGGAATTAACTAAAGAGATGAAAGACTTGTACACTGAAAACTACAAAATATTGCTGAAATAAAAACAACATAAATAAATGAGAAGACATCTCATGTTTAAGAACTGCAAGATAATATTATTAAGATAGCAATACTACCTAAAACAATCTACAGATTCAAATGATCCCATCAAAATGCCAATGATTATCTTTCAGAAATAGAAAGATATATCCTAAAATTCATATGGAATCTAAAGAGACCCCTGAATAGTCAAAATAATCTTGAAAAAAAAAAAAGAAGAAAGTTGGAGGACTTATACTTTTTGATTTCAAAACTTACTATAAAACTACAGTAATCAAAACAGTGTAGTCTTGGCATAAAGACAGATATATAGCCTAATGGACTGAATAGACAGCCCAGAAATAAACCTTCACGTATATGGTTAAATGATTTTTGACAAAGGTGCTAAGATCATTTATGGGAAAAGACAATGTTTTCGACAAATTGTTCTTGGAAAACTGGAAAACTGCATGCAACAACAAAACAAACAACAACAACAAAAAAAGTTGGATCCTTACCTAACACCATATACAAAAATTAACTCAGAATGAATCAAAGACCTAAGCATAAGAGCTAAAACTGCTTAGAAGAAAACAGGGTGGAAGCTTCATTGATTTGACAATGATTTCTTAGATATGACACCAAAGGTATAAACTTTAAAAGAAAAAATAGATAAATGTACTTCATCAAAATTAAAAACTTTAGTGCATCAAAGGACACTACCAACAGAGGAAAAAAGGAAATCCACAAAATGGGAGAAAACATTTGCATTATTAATATTGCATAATATCTCATAAGGGATTAATATCCAGAATACAAATAAAATTCCTACAACTCAACAACACAAAAACAAACAACCCAGTTAAAAACTGGGCAAAGGACTTGAATAGACATTCTTTCGAAGAAAACATACAAATGGCCAATAAGCACACGAAAAGATATTTAACATCATTAATCATTAGTGAAATGGAAATCAAAAACACAATGAGATACCACTTCAAACTCATTAAGATGGTGGCTATTACAAGAAAAGAAACCAAAAAATAACAAGTTTTGTCAAGGATGTGGAGAAATCGGACCCTTGTGTATTGCTGGTAGGAATGTAAAATGGTACAGCCACTATGGAAAACAGTATGGCGGTTTCTCAAAAAATTAAAAATAGAATTACCATATGGTGCAGCAATCTCATTTCTGAGAATACTCCAAAGAATTGAAAACAGGGTCTTGAGATATTTGTGCATCTATGTTTATAACAGCATTATTCACAATAGCCAAAAGGTGGAAGCAACCCAAGTGTCCATTGATGGATGAATGGATAAATAAAATGTGGTATATACATACATACAATAGAATATCATTCAGTCTTAAAAAGGAAGGAAATTATGACATATACTACAACATGGATGATCCTTGCAGACATTATTTTAAGTAAAATAAGCCAATCATAAAAAGACAAATATTATGTGATTGCACTTATATGAGGTATCTAGAGTAGCCAAATTCATAGAGACAGAAAGTAGAAGGGTGGTTTCCAGGAGGTGAAGGAAGGGGTAGAGAGTGTCAGTCTTATAAGATTAAAAAGTTCCGAAGATAGATATGGTTGTGCAAAAATGTGAATATACTGAACTGTACACTGAAAAATATGGTAAATTTTATATTATGTATATTCTACTGCAATTTTTTAAATTCAATAATTTATACAGTAAATTGGAAGAAAGGAAAAATGCTATAGTAACATCCTACCTAACGGTCTTCCTGTTTCCCACCCTTGCTGTTCTATAGTCATGCCATTAAGGAGTAAATCAGATGATGTCATTCTCCTACTTGAAGCTCTCCATCTATTTCCCAACTTTCTTAGAATAGAAAAATCTTATCATGGTCTACAAAGGCTTGACCTGATCTGCCCCTCCTACATATATGTACAAATTCATCTCTAGCCACAAATACTTCCCTACTCCTCTTCCAGGCACCTATGCTAGAGTGCCCTGTCCCCTCACTCCATTACTTCATTCAGGTCTCTGCTTAAATGCTGCCGCTTCAGAGATGGCTTCCCCAACTTCCCTTTCTAAAAGAGCACACACACACATACACTCCACCCCCTTAACCTGTTTTATTTTGCTTTATAATGCTTATCATCATCACTACTTCTTATGATAGCATATATTTGTAAATTGTTGGACTCCTATACTATGTGTTTGTATAGACTTCTCAGACTCCTTGGGGTTCTGGCTGGAACATGGCCACCTCAAAAGTCTGCAGCTATCCTTGTTCTCATCCCACCCTTTGCTCCCTCATATATTATCAGGAGCCCCAACCTAGGTTCTTATATCTTGTGGACACTCCAGTCTTTCTATCCATATCCCCATCCTTGAAAACAGCTGCCCTAGTCACCCCTAGGGCATAGAGTCACACAAATGGTATGCTCTGACACATCTGGGGAGGAGGCCATACAGCCCTTGGAGATACTCGGCTGGGGAATTCTTAAGTATCTCAAGCACACTATAAACAGCAGAGTGCTTGAGGGTAAGGGGCGGGAAAGGGAGTGCCCTCTTAACTGAGGTGACTACGCCAATGTTTCCTCATGTCTAAGTCTACGAGTGGTCCAGACTTCCCTTTCAGATAAGTCTTCCTTTGGTGACCTTCTTGTTCCTTTCCCATGCTCTAGTCAAACTGAGCCATTTGTTCATCTCCAAAAATAAAAACCACTATTTTAGGACCTGAGAGGAATATGCAATGGTAAGGAATTTAGTTATATTGGAAAGAAAAGAGCAAGTGCTTCCTTGAAAATAAACAAGAAAAGCTTTGTTTGTTTTGCTTGTTTGTAGTTTGTTTGTTGTTATTGTCACAGACCTTAAACATCATCACAGTACATACGAACAAATGGAGGCTCAGGCCTGTTGAGCAGCTTAGTCCCAGTGCACAGCTAGTTACTAGAACCCAGGGCAGGGACGTGGAAAGCTGCTAACAATCCACAATGCCTGCGCATCTTACCCCTCTCCACTAGTGTCCTCCGCTGGCCCCGAGGCCATAGGATAGACATCCTGGCTTCGGTCACACCCTCGCCCTAGGTCTCCTCCAATCCTAGAAACTATTGACTCCAGTGTCCTGCCCCAGCCCTTCTCAGCCCTGATCCTGACCTGGTGCCAAGAGCTGAACCTGTGAATCTTTCCTCCTCCCATTGATAACTCCCACAAGTGACAAAAATCTTGAAACGTGGGGGAAGTGAAAAGTACATCTCCCTTGAAAGCTCTGGGCTGTGTGGAGATGAAGAGGAAGGAGGATCCTAGAACCTTATGTGAATGTCCCCTGACTCTCTGGCAATGACCGCAGCTGAGTCAGTGCAGTGATCTGACATTTTCACCACAGAACTGGGGGGAAGGTGGGTAGCAATCTGTGTTGCTTCTTTGTAGAGCTGTGGGAAAGGGGCCGGGGCCAAGGCTGCTGCTCTGAGAACAGGTTCTTCCCAGACCCAGACTCTGTTTCTAATATTAACCAAGAAGTGTGAAGAAAATTCAACCCTTCACTCCCAGAGCTAACTCATGTGTATCAGGTTTTCAGGGATCAAAACAAGATTCTTTTCCAGTGTTAGAGAGATAGGCAAAGGAAAGCCTATTTTTTTCTTTACCTCTGAATCTGTAAACCTCAGGGGGAGGACAAATCTCTTCAACACTTTATTCTTAGAACAGCCTGGGGGTTCTAAGCACGCTTCAGGCAGTAACTTCACTGAAAAGCACCTATCAGAAACTCTTTCTTTATGATGGCATAAAGAGATGAAATTTTATTTTAGTCAGATTTCCCAGCATGGAGAATGAAGTCATTTGTTTAGAGTAGATAGGGAGAGATCAATGACTTTAAAAAGAAGATAATCCCGAGAAAACAGAGAAATAAATCAACGCATTTTCCAATTTGTTTCTCCTGATGACCTTGAGAAAAACAAAAAATGGCCACATGTTTCCAATATGCAGTGTACAGAGAACTCTCAAGGGCCTGCAGAAGTCATCAAAACATGAGAATCAGCTCTAATTCTGAAGGAGATCTTAAAGTTTATTCCTGGATGGCAAAGCGAATTAAAGAGAATCGGGGCCCAGTTTCTTGTTAATTACACTAAAGCACTAGTCACAGAGCTATTTACTCAGATTTTTAGAGAAATAAGCTTGAATCTAGCAGATATGTCCTTGTAAACATAAATCTGGGATTTTAAAAAGTTCAGAACTGCTGTTAAGTTGCTAGGGCATCAGAGAGAGCAGCTTATTTTCAAAACACAAGATTAATCACCAAGAAAGAAGTCAATGTGAGTCATATTTCTATTTGGGTCCTTAAGAAAGGAATAGAATAGAAGCAAAATTTGAAAACTCAAGGAATTTAGAAAGCAACACTTTTTCTGTGCAGTAGCACCCATTCTGCAATCAGATCATAGAAAAAGAATTACCTAGTGTAGTGGGCTGTATGGTGGTACCAAAGATAAGGCCATATCCTAATCCCAGAATCTGTATATATTACTTTATATGGCAAAAGCTGTGGCAGAGTTAGGGATCTTGAGGGGAAGAATCTGTCCTGGATTTTCCAGGTGGGCCCAAACTGCTATCACAGACATCCTTTTTAAGAGTCATGGAAGGATGAAAATCAGCTGTAATTTTTGAAGGAGTACTCAAAGTTTATTCCTACGCGATATAGTGAATTAAGGAGAATCAGGGCCAGTTTTTTGACAGACCTTTGACAGATCCACACAGAGGAGAAGACCCATGTGAAATGGTTAGAGAGATTCAGTCATGAGCCAAGGAGTATCTGAAGCCACTAGAAGCCAAAAAAGGGAAGAAGGGTTCTGCTAGAGCCTCCAGAGTGACTACGGCCCTATCAATAACTTGATTTTGGATTTCTGGACTCCAGACTGTTAGGGAACGAATTTCTATTGCTTTAAGCCATCAAGTTTGAAGTAATTTGTCATGGCAGCCCCAGAGAACTCATATACCTACCTTCTCTAACCATGAGGACCTAAAATTCAGGGAGAAAGTAATCAGTTGCCTTGAACTATTTAATAGGTTTAACTGATCTGCAGTGGACATATTCTATTTCTATTAAAATAAAAATCCTTTTATTTCGATGTTTTGATTTTCAGTCTCTCATGTTTAATTCTTGCTTCAAAGGAACAACTTAGCTTCCCAAGCAGTGCTGGCTCTCTGAAGAGGTGCTAAGACTAGAGTGAGCATTAATGACTACTTCAGTCCAGTCCAATCAAGGTGACACCCACTTCTAGCACAGACTTTGCAAAATGCCGTTTGAATACTTTGAGCAAATGGGTGGTGAGTTGCCAAGTTAAGAATTCTAATAGGAGATGAATACATGAGAATGAGTATCCAGGGACTCCAGGTCTTGACCTTGACAGCCTTTGGGAAGAAGTAGGTCCATTTCCCCAGTATGACTTATTGGGTCCAGGCAGAGCTCTCTCTGTGAAGAGCATAAACATGGAGAGGTGGGCCATGGTTATCTCCACACTTTTCATTCCCCTTATCTCACCTTCCCTCTTTCAGACTTTCCTCTCTAATACCCCTAAAATCTCTTTCTGCCCATCCTAGGCCTTTTAGAAGAAACAAACAGTTGTCACTTAGGATAAATTAGTACCTAAGAATGCAGCATTCTGGAAAAGGACCGCAGAATTAGAGCCTCAACAAAATGCGTGGTACAGAAGAGAATCTAAACTTGCTGGTTTAGTTTCAAATCCGTAACTGCTCATCATTCCCTTATGACTTCTTCCAATCCTGATAGTGGTGTCCACATTCCTGCTTGACTGGACCTCAGGGCTCTTTCCCTGCTCTCTGTGGCTTCAGCCCTGGAGTGACAGCCTTCTTCACTTCCATCTTTGCCTGAGGTGGCAGGTACCCAGATAAGAACTCCAAACAGAGTCAAGAGATAGTCTGGTCCAATCTCAGCAGGCTAGCTGTGTGGTCTTGAAAATGCACTGGAGACCTTCTCCATAGGGGAAGGAGAAGGAAGGAGAACAAAACGATAAGTAACACAAGGAATTTCTGGGCTAAACTTCGTTTCTTTGCACAAAAATCAATCATAGTACCATTCCCCAAAACACAACATTTTAGGACATTCCCTGCTAGACATATTTCTATACTGTTGTTTGTTCATTTGCTATTTCCTTTTTTGACATAAATTTGCATCTTGCTTTTTTTGCACTAACACTTTATAACATTATCCCATGGTAGCATAAATATTTAATGATTGAATTCTATTCCATCGACAAGGATACATTGTAGTTTGGAGAATAAACTGCTTTGATTGTTATTTTTTTTCCTGATACCTGAAGCTTTTTGCAAATTTGGGGTGACTGTTGTGGATGGCTCTGAGTTAGTTTCAATAACAGAATGTAAGGAGGAAATTTGTGAACATGAAGTTTAACATGGCAGATGATGGATGAAGGACCAGAGAAAAATAGCAAATGAGCTACAAAAAAAAATCCTAAAGAATGTTCTGTTTTCTCCCTTCCTCCAGTCAAGTGGGAATTTGAGGTCAGAGCTTTCAGAATTGGCTCAGGGAGAAGAATTTCCCAGATCTCATACTCTGGGTCCAAGTTCAGGGCCAGAGCACCCATTCCTCCCCTTCGAGCAATTCCCACCCAGTTCTGGGCAGAGCCCACGTGTGGCAGGAATGGCAGTGTTACCTTGTCTTCCCTCTGGGTGTGGCCAGCCCAGGCACTGCCTGCTGATGGACATTTAGACAGCAGTCACAATGGCAGCGGGTGATGGTCTGAGGACACATGGGCCTGCTGCCTCCTCTTTTCCATCTGTAGATAGGAAAATGACTCAGCTTGAGCAGAAAATCTCAGGGACATTTGGGAAATAGAGGCATGGGGAAGGTTGGGGACAGGACAGGAGGGAAGCAGATAGGTTGGAAACAAATTGTCACCAGAAGAACATCCTCCAACTAGACCATTTCATATGGTTCCTCTACCATTGAGTCTCCAAAGGCCACTGGGCCTGTTTACCTTGCATTGCTGCCTCTCCCCTGCTCTGCTCTCTGTGGGGTGGGGTGGTGCTCGCCCTTAAAGTCTGCATAGCTTACACTCTTAGGTCTACCTAAGGGAAGAAAGGGCAAAAGAAGCCAGGGTGTTTCTTTCCGTCTGCTCTTTGGGTGGCATTTCTGATGGCAGCTTTGTCTCCTCTGTGACACCAGCCCCTGTTTTTGCTGGGTGACCCCTGAACTTGGGGAAAGCCATGACCTCCCTTTGTTCCTGCAGCCCACCTTGGTAATAGCCTCTTGCCATCCTAATCTCTGTTGCCTCAGTCCCCCTCTTGATCTCTCAGCTCTTCCATCACCTGTGCAAAACACTCGTTTTAAATATTCAGAGTGGGTTCTATGTTCCTGGTTGGTCTTGTGCAACTATCCCATCAAAGCCTGAGTGAGCTGAGGGATGGGCTACTCCCTCCATCTCCTCGATCCATGAGGGCCACGTGTTCACCACACTCAAATGCTCCAAAAGTCAGCTACTGCCTGCCCTTCATGTGCCAGATATACGACAGTCGCTGCTACACATGTGGCTCATGTAGTCATTGCAGCGACCTCCTGGATGTTGTCAGGTGGGACAATATCTAAATGATAAAGAGCCTACATTTCAGAGATTATGCATCTTCCTACCATTAGTAAATGACAGGGATACAAACAGTAGATTCTTTGATATTATAAATTCATCCCACCCATATTAGGGAATTTCTACTTCTTAACAGAAAGGATGGGTTCCTCTTAGCATGACTGAGTATTTTCATGACTCTCACATTCATTTGGCACTATTGTTTCCTCAGCTTGTCAGGCTTCTCTCCATCTTAACAGCCCTGAAGATGCCTCTTAACCTAGGCATGCTCAGTAGAAGGGGCACAAGATGAAGTCCTAAGAAAAGAGTAACACAAAATGTATCATGCACGCGAGTAGCTAATGAGTACTTTGCAGTTGCGTTAAACTGGAGACTTCAGAATTTCGCAGAGCCCAGGAAATTGCATTATTTCAGCCAAGTCATTAGAGAGGTCCCAAGCACCAGGCCACTTAGGAACCTCCCAGATGAGTCAATTCACTTTTCTTTTCGCAGATGAACCATGAGACTCCTGTTGATAACAACACAGGACACAATTAGCCCTGCCCTCTGCTCTGGTGGGGTAGATGCTGCAGAGGGAAAGGGACTCTGCCTAGGAAACCGGCTGGGCTCTGTCTTAGTGGGGTGGAGTGAGGTGGGTTGGAAAAGGAGTGGGTGCTGCAGAAAAACAAGCAGATGGGCAACATGCAGTGAAGAAGACATTCTGAAATCTGAATTCCACACTCCAGGGATGTCAGTGTTTATAAATTCCTTCATCTGTTGAACATAAAAAGACTCTTCTGTTTTGAACATGTTAAGTAATTAGGAGCCTGGGAGGATGAAATCCCAGGAAACCTGGTAGGGTACATTAATGAACCAACTTGCTGTAAGGATGCTGTTTTCCCTCTTTGTAGAGAGTGGTAGAAAAGAATAAATGAGTTTCTCCTATGAGCCCAAACCAGAACACTTTATCTGTCTCTGTAGCCCCATTTTCTATATGGCACTAACATAGTAGATGCTCAATAAATGTATGTGTATGGGTAAAGAAAGGAGTAAAATAATCTTGCCACTTCAAGAAATACATCTAGGCTTCTCCTTTCCTTCATTCTGCCTTCTATCCATTTGCTCAACAATCATTAAGCAGAGGAGTGCCAATCCCTGAACTGGATGAGTGTCTACTATGACACCTAAGACACAGGCCCCACCGTCAAGAGGGTCACTCCCTAGTAGAGGAGGCAGGAGGCAAACATTCCTGAGTACTTGTGCTGGGAGGCTCCTGGAGGAAGAAACGGTCAATCCCAGGGCCCAGATAACCCAGCAAGCGCCTCTGTATAAAGAACAATCTTCTTGGGTATTAGATTTCAATGAGGTGACTCTTTCTTGGTCAGCAGCAGTCCCTAGCGAGCCTCACCATTGCCGGGGAACAGGGGCTGGATTTCCATCCCACTCCCACTGGGTCCCAGGCACAACCAGCACTACTGTGCTGACTGGCCTTGGTCAGCTCTTCTTTCTGAGGGAGAGCACATCAGGGAAAGCTTCTTAGAGTCAGCGGGCCAGGAACTGACTCTGGGAGAGAAATGAATGTGTGTGTGGTGGGCGGGGGGGGGGGCTTTGTGGCAGACGGAATCTCAGAAGAAACGCCAGGCACTCTGTGGGGAGCAACAGACCAGCCTGGGCTCCAAGCCAAGACACCATTTGCAGCTCTGTGTGCTCCTGTACACGACTGATCCTTTCCCAGGCTCTTTGCTCCCTGAGAAACAATGACAACAATGTAGCAGCCCGGTAGCATCTGCTGAAGATTAACTGAGTGAGTGCACGTTAAGTGCTCAGCACAGGACCTGATAGATAACACAATATTGTGCTAAGTTTTGGGAGAGAAAAATTAATTAAAATTAGAACCTACCAGCAAAGAGCTTAAAGTCTGGTAGTTCAGAAAAGACACACAAAAATTATACTCCAGGTGGAATGTGAACATTTCACAGAGAAAACAGATGAATTTAGACTCCTATAATTTTGCTTAATTTCTAGGCAGGTGTGATGGTTAATTTTATGTGTCAATTTGACTAAATTATGGTGACCAGTTGTTTGGTCAAATACCAGTCTAGACATTGCTGTGAAGGTATTTTTTCGATGAGATTAACATTTAAATCAGTAGACTTTGAGTAAAGCAGATTATCTCCCACCCTGTGGGTGGGCCTCATTCAATCACATGAAGACCTTACAAGAAACATTTAGGTTCCTCAAAGTAGAAGAGATTCTTAAGACTATAACATAGAAACCAGGACCGAGTTTCCAGCTTGCTGTCTTGGAGAATTTGCACGCAAAACTATACAGTCAACTCTTACCAGAATGCCTACTAGGTTTTTCAGCCTGCTATGGTTTTCAAACAGGCCAGCATCCAAATTTGTGAGCTAATTCCTTAAAATAAATTTCTGTGTGCGTGTGGATGTGGATGTGTATCCCATTGGTTCTGTTTCTCTGGAAAATAGACTAATAGAGCAGGATTTGGGGAAGGTTTTGGGAAATTGTAACAAGGGCATAAACATATGAGAAATGAGTAGGAATTGTTATTACTGTTTGGCACTAGCAGAAGCTATGTAATATTTTTATATGTGATTTATGTCCTCTCTCCAACTAGATTATAAACTTTCCTAGGTACTCTCAGCATATAGCCTGCCATTCTAAACACAGTAGGTGCTCAGTAAATGTTGGTCAAATTGACTGGAGTTGAATATGTCTTCCCATGGACCTTAGATTGCTGCATTAGAGTATATAGTCAACCCTCCATACACACAGGTTCTATATCTGTGGATTCAACTAACAGCAGATCAAAAATATTCAGAAAAAAAGTTACATTGTTGCTGACATGTACTATGTAGTTAGGCCTATGATAGTTGCCTTGTACTGAACATGTACAGGCTTTTTGTGGCGTAATTTTCCCCTAAACAATACAGTATAACAACTATTTACATAGCATTTATACTGCATTAGGTATTACAAGTAAGTTAAAGATGATTTAAAGTATATGGGAGGATATATAGATTAAATGCAGATCCTATGTCATTTTATGAGAGACTTGATGTCCGTGGATTTCGGTATCTACGAGGGTCCTGGAACGAATCTCCCATGGATACTCAGAGGTGACTGTATTAAACTCTCACAAATGGCAGCATTATGGGCAGACCCAAAGGGATGGGAAATAATTTAGGAACTGCTGGCTCTTACCGCTCTTTCTTCCTCTTTCTCCATCCTGCACACACATCGCTAAATCCCATTTCTGTTCCCAGTTCCCCTCTGTACCTGGCCTCGTGCCCAACATTTAGTCAATAATTACCAAAGACCAATGGGATTTACAGCTTGATGCCTGGTGGGAGAGAAAAGGAACAGAACTCCAGCCTCTTGATTTTTCAGCCTCTAACTCCAGTGGTCACTTTCTCCACCCCACCTCTGCTGTCTGCCACCACACGGACAGCCTCAACTCTATCTTCACCATTAACCACAACGTCTCTAAATTACCTATTTCAAACATCCCGCTCATTATTGGCAAACACCGCCTTATCTCCTGATTCACTCACTCAAGTTCTCCTGCTCCAGCTATACTTCGAACTTGCAAGGCCCACTAATCCCGAGTACACATGTGCACACAGATGCAAGTGCACACACATACACCATACAAAGAGGCACTCAATAGACTCTCTCCTTTCCCAGCTTAGAGTCCCGGTCCAGCACTCTAGCCCCTCTCCTACTAAAACCCTTGGTCCCCTCTCTCACACTATTAAGTTCACCTGGCAAAATTCCAACCTTAATTTAACCTAAGTTTCTGCTTATTTCATGCCAGCATCCCAGCAGCCCAAATGAATGAAAACAATCAAACAATCCTACTGCTTGTTTTTGACTCTAAATTTATGGCAGCTCTTAAAGGGATGCTACAGTTCTCTACCAATCCAGTTCCCTCTCTCCAAGGAGACTATCTGGCAACTTCTTCCTCCTCAAACCTCCAAGAATCTTCTTTTTTCACTTTAGCTTATGCCTGTCTTGACATCTTGAATGCAGATGCTGCCTTGGATCACGAGGATAAAGGCCACACTGTGATGCCCTAGAGTGAGCTGTTAGCATGTGTATCATTCAGGGTCCAGGCTGAAATACATTTCGAACAGGCCAAGTTTAATATAAAGAATTACCAACTAGTTATAGGGGGTTAGGTACTAAAAGGGTTAAAATAGAACTTTAAAGAATACCTGAGGACTGAGCAAGAGTAGGCAAGGAAGGAAGAAATTTGAAAGGTGGAGGAGGGCTTGAACGTTGTTGACAAGGGGGCTTCTGCAGCCCACCAGAGGTGGAAAAGTTTGCCAGATTACCTTAGACCAGTTACGTCAGAGATGATTCACAGCCAGTAGAATCATAATTGGCAGGTAGGAAACTGTAGGCCAAAACTGGACAGTGAGGGCCATGAGATGCCCCACATTCATGTCACTGGCAGTCACTTTGGAGAAGCAAAAAGAAGAGAAGAAACACCATAACCAAGAAGAGATGCTCCTTCTTCCCGCAATATTTCTCCAACACCATCTGCTGACAAAGATAACATCATGCCAACTGGCAAAGGAAAAAACAAAGGGTCCAGCTCCAGTGCCACAAATGAGGCAATAAAGGTTGAATTTGGAGATTGGAGGCAAAATCTGTATTGGTTTGCTAGGCTGCCTTAACAAAATGGCACAGACTGGGGGGCTTAAACAACAGACATTTATTTTCTCACAGCTCTGGAAGCTAGAAGTCCAAGATCAAGGTGTTGGCAGATTTATTTTCTCCTGAGGCTTCTCTTCTTGGCTAGCAGATGGCTACCTTCTTGTTGTATCATCACATGACCTTTTCTCTCTGTGTGTGCACATATATCTCATGGCGTCTCTTGCTCTTCTTAAAAGAACACCAGTCATATTGATCAGGGCTCCATACTTATAACCTCATTTAACTGTAATTACCTCTTTAAAGCCCAATCTCCAAATACAGTCATATTAGGAGTTTGGGTTTCAATATATAAATTCAGGGAGAACACAATTTGGTCCACAACACAGGAATAAAGAATGGTAACAACTACATTCCTATCAATAAGTACCTTAAATGGAAAAGAATTAATTGCTCCAATCAAAAGATAGAGTAGCTGAAAGGATAAGAAAACAAGACCCCTACATATGAAAAGGAAGGGAATGGAAAAAGATATTGCTTTGATGGACCTAGAAGGTATTTAAGTCAGACAAAAATAAACAGTATATAATTTCACTTATATGCGGAATCTAAGGAATAAAAAAACAAATTAATCAAACTAATCAAAAACAGACTCACATATAGTAGACAATTTGGTGTCAGATAGAGGGGAGAGGAGTTTGGGGGCCTGAGAGAATAGAGTGAAGGGCTAAAGAAGTACAAATTAGTAGCTGATGAATGGTCATGGGGATGTTGAGAATTAATACGTTGAGTAGGTGGAGGGTCAGGGGAAGGAGGGTGCAATTGGGGCGATCGTTTTATGAACTATATAGCCGTCTAACCAACATACTGTATACTTGAAACTAAATAAAACAATAAAATAATAAAATACATAAATAAAGGGGAAATATCAAAAATATGAATAATAAAATGGTAATAACTACATATCTACCAACAATTACTTTCCATGTAAATGGATTAAATGCTTCAATCAAAAGACACAGGGTGATGATATGTAATTACAGGCCTATCTGAAGAAACAAGTAAAATCCCAAATAAAGAACCTGACATTTCATCTTAAAGAACTAGAAAAAGAAGAATGAATGAAGCACAAAGTCAGCAGAAGTAAAGAAATAATAATAATCAGAGTAGAATTAAATAAAATTGAGAACTAAATACAATAGGAAAAATTAATGTAACAGAAAGCTGGTTCTTTGAAAAGAACAATAAAATTGACAAACCCCTGGCTAGACTCACCAAGGAAAAAACAAAAGCCATAAATAAACAAACTCAGAAATCAAAGAGGAGAAGCTATAACAGATATTACAGAAATACAAAGGATTATACAAGAATACTATGAAAGATTATATGCCACCAAATTCAATAACCTAGAAGAAATGGATAAGTTATTAGAAATATAAAACCTTCCTATATTGAATCACAATGAACTGGAAAATCTAAATAGACCAATCAGCAGTATGGAAATTGAAACAATCATCAAAAACCTACCAAAAAGTAAAAGTCCAGAACCATATGGCTTCATCAATGAATTCTACCAAACATTCAAAGATTTAATACCTATTCTACTCAAAGTCTTCAAAAAAATTGAAGAGAATGTAATACTTCCCAACTCATTTTATGAGGCCAATATTACTCTGATACCAAAACCTGGTAAGGATAATGCAAAAAAAGAAACCACAGACCAATATCTCTCATGAACACAGGTGCAAAAATCCTAAATAAGATACTAGGAAACTGAATACAGCAACATATTAAAAAAAAATTATACACCACGATCAAGTTGGCTTCATCCCAGAGGCACAAGGATGGTTCAACATATGTAAATCAATTAATGTGATACATCATAGAAATAAATTAAAAATAAGAATCATATGATCATATCAATAGATGCAGAAAAAGCCTTCGATAAGATACAGCATTCATTTATGGTCAAAACACTTCACGAAATTGGTATAGAAGGAAAGTACCTTAACATAATAAAGGCCATCTATGACAAGCCCTCAGCCAACATTATACTTAATGGTGAAAAACTGAAAACCTTCCCTCTAAAATCAGGAACAAGGGAAGGCTGTCCACTATTGCCACTGTTATCCAATACAACATTGGAGGTCCTACAGAGTGCAATCAGACAAGAGAAAGATATAAAAGACATCCAAATAGGAAACAAAGAAGTCAAACTGTCAGTATTTGTGAATGACATGATTCTTTATATAGAAAACCATAAAGACTCCACAAGAACACTACTAGAAACAATAAGCAAATACAGTATAGTATCTGAATATAAAATCAACATTCAAAAATCCATAGCATTTCTGTACTCTAAGAACAAAGTGTCAGAAAAAGAAGTGGAAAAATAATTCCTTCCGCAATTGCAACAAAAAGAATAAAATACCTAGGAATAAATTTAACGAAA
>NW_011888979.1:1946782-1962911 GCF_000151845.1 Pteropus vampyrus | reverse complement strand
ACAAGACCAGAGGTGTCACACTGCCTGACTTCAAATTATACTGCAAAGCCACAATAATCATAACAGCATGGTATTGGTAGAAAAACAGACACACAGACCAGTGGAACAGAACTAATAGCCCAGAAATAAACTCACATATATACAGGCAAATAGTTTTTGACAAAAGAGCCAAAAACATAGAATGGAGGAAAGAAAGCCTCTTCAGTAAATGATGCTAGGAAATTGGAAAACTACATGCAAAAGAATGGACCTAAACTGCTATCTATCACCATGCACCAAAATTAACTCAAAATGGATCGAAGACCTAAATATAAAACCTGAAACAATAAATCATATAGAAGAAAACATAGATACTAAAGTTATGGACCTTGGTTTTAGAGATTTTATGGATTTGACCTCAAAAGCAAGGGAAGTAAAAGCAAGAATTAATGAATGGACTACATCAAACCAAAAAACTTCCACACAGAAAAAGAAACTATCAACAAAACAAAGAGGCAACCAACTGAATGGGAGAAGATATTTGCAAATAATGCCTCTGAAAAGGGGTTAATATCCAAAATCTATAAAGAACTCATTCAACTCGACACCAAAAAAATGAACAATCCAGTTAAATCTATTCAGGGCAGGGGACCTGAACAGACATTTCTCCAAAGAGGACATACAGATGGCCAATAGACATATGAAAAGATGCTCAGTGTCACTAATCTACAGAGAATTGCAAATCAGAACCACAATGAGATATCATCTCACACCTGTCACAATGGCTATCATCAATAAATCCCAAAACAACAAATGTTGGCAAGGATGTTGAAAAAAGGGAACTCTCGAGCATTGTTGGTGGGATTAAAAATTGGTGCAAGCACTATGGAAAACAGTATTGAGGTTCCTCAAAGAATTAAAAATCGAACTACCTAATGACCCAGCAATTCTACTTCTGGGTATTTATCCGAATAAATCCAAAACACTAATCCAAAAAGATATATGTACCCCTATGTTAATCACAGCGTTATTTTCAATAGCCAAGATATGGAAGCAACCTAAGTTTCCATCAAGACACAACTGGATGAAGAAGAGGTGGTACCTATATATAATGGAATATTACTCAGCTGTAAAAAAGAATAAAATCTTACCAAATGCAACAACATGGATGGGCTAAGAGGGTATTATGCTAAGTGAAAATATCAGACAAAGACAAATAGCATATGATTTCACTTACGTGTGGAATCTAAAAAGCAAAATAAACAAAGAAAACAAAAATAAACTCATAAGTACAGAGAACATTTTGATAGCTGCCAGATGGGAGAGTGGGCGGGTGAAAAAGGGGAAAGGATTAAGAAGTACAAATTGGTAGTTACAAAATAGTCATGGTGATGTAGAGTACAGCAGAGGGAATATACACAATAATATTGTAATACCTATTTATGGAGTCAGATGGGTACTAGATTTATCGGGGTGATTTCTTCTTAAGTTATAGAAATGTCTAACCACTATGTGTACATCTAAAACTAATACAATATTGAACATCAACTGTAATTGAAAAAAAAATTTAATGAACACCAAAAAATAGATGAATAAAATGTGATATATCCTTACAATGAAATATTATTTAGCAATAAAAAGAAATGAAGTACTAATATATGCTACACAACATGGCTGAACTTCAAAAATATTATGTTAAGTGAGAGAAACCATTCACAAAAAAAACATATAGTGTTTAATCCCATTTATCTGACATGTCCGTAATAGGCAAATCTATACAGACAGAAAATATATTAGTGGTTGCCTAGAGCTGGGGGGAATCAGGAGGTTTGCAGGGTGGGGAAGATGGCTGAGGAACGTGAAGTTCCTTTTTAGGGTAATAATATGATTCTAAAATTGATTGTGGTGATGGATATTCAATTTTGTAAATATATTAAAAGTCAGTAAGTTGTGGACTTTAAATGGGTAGACTGGATGGTATGTGATTATAACTCAAAAATATTTTTTAAAGTTGTTTTTTAAAAAAAGATAAAGATTGAGAAAACTTTCTGAAAGGCAAAAATGATTAGTGCAAAAAAGTCACATAGGTTAACCCTTTCCCATGTCTCCCAGCACTTGTTGGGCATCTTGCTGGCACCAGGCAATTCTTGTTCTAACTCTGCCAAGATCACACGACCAGAGGCCTGCTACCCTGCTCAAAGTTTATACTGTTATTCTTTATCACAGCCTGCCCCAAAGGGGCCTTGGCCTTTACCGAGGTGGCCACGCACTGGGGAAAGGAAACAGCAGATTCTAGGGATCACTGGGCGCTAGCTCTGACCTGGCATTGCTTCCAAGAATCCCAAAACATCACTGGGGTCCAGCAGTCAGAGCCTGGCTTAGGGACAGCAGGTGATCAATGACTAAGGTCCATCTCACAGTGGGTCCAGTGGGTGGGTCCCCAAAGCCATCCTGCGGTTATTTCCTCTTTACAGAATGCCTGATTGGAACAGACATACACAGCAGCTGGCAGAATTTCACATGGGTGGGATTCTGGACTGCAGTCTGGGTCTATCTGACTCCAGGGCCTGTGTTCTCTTTACTATGACAAATGTCATGAGGGCAAAAGATCAAATTACTAACAACAGGCCCCAGTAGCCCTGGAATTTATCCTACTTTCCGCATAATGAAGTTATGGCTAGTGATCTAGTTTTTTAGTACAGAGCAGATTAGAAGCAGCAAATTAGAAGGGTAGACAAATTAGACAGAGACATACTGATGAAAACTGTGAGGAATAAACACTGAAAACCCTCAGGGAGACAGAACCTACAGGAAGGAGGCAGGAACTCCTGCAAAGAGCAAGCAGCCTATGGCAATGGGGCAAAGATGCTGCCCTCACCATGGCCCCAAAGCCATCCCTTTATCAGCCCTTCTCAAACTTGAGTGGGCTTCAGAATCACCTGGAGGGCATGTTAAAACACGGATTTCTGGAATCTGCCCCCAGAGTTTCAGATTTTGTGGGCCTGGGTTGGGGCCTGAAAATACATATTTCTAACAGATTGCGGGCCTGGGGGTGGGGTGCTGATGCCGCTGGTCCAGGGACGCAGTTTGAGAACTGCTGGCCTATATTTTAGCCGCAGCCACCACCAGATGTCTCTATTAACGAATTCCCTGAATCTTTAGGAAAACTTTAAGAGTGATTATGCTGGATTCCTGTGTTATAAGGCAGAAATATACAATGCTTTTAAAGTAATTTTGGTCAAAACTAGTTAGAATAAAAGCTTTTTCAGCATTTAAAGAGGTAAGGTTTGGAAATTGGAAATTTTCATTCATTAGAAACACAGCTCACAGATCATTTGAGGTGAAAGACCTTCCTTGATTTCCTTATCTAGCCCCTCCCCCCACAATGTCCATCTCCTGTTCCCTGACCCTTGCTTTATTTCACTTCATAGCATTTATCACAACCAGACATTTTATTACATATTTTACATTTCTATTTATTTGTTTATATGTTCATGGGCTTTCTCCCCACAAAAAGTAAGCTTCCTGAAGGCAGGCCTTCTTTTCTTTTGTTCACCACAGAATTCGTGGAATCTAGAACATGCCTGGTACTTAATAGGGTCTTAAAAAATAATTTCTTCATTAAATGAACAAATGAATGAAGAAAACATATTGTATTGCTATAATTTTGGTTAAAGGAAGAGTGTGTGTGTGTAGTGCATATGTGTGGTGTGTATGTGTGTGTATGTGGTGTGTGTAGTTTATATGTGGTGCGTGTGTAGTATATGTAGTGTATAGGTGTGTGTGGTGTGCAATGTGCACTGTGTGTGTGTGTGTGTGCATGTGTGTGTATTTGGAGAGTGTTAGAGTATAGGAAAAAAGCTAATTTGTTCGGTGGTTACAATCAAGGAAAAAGACCCTCCTCTCTGAGCCTCCTTTAAAAAAATGGAATTCGAGGAGAGCAGTAAATGAGAAGAATGGAACTGCTATTTGTGAAGAAGCTGTTTTCTTTCTTGATCCAGATAGTATGGATCAAGAATGCAGTTCCTATCTTAGGAGAGGGCAGAAATCTACCACAAACATGATACTCACATGCAGACTCCAGTCTGCCTCTGCTCAAAGTCTGCTGGCTGAACTCACAGTGATCCTTGGACAATATGTTGCCAGGGCCTCGAAGCCCAGTTAGTTTATCTACCATCTGAGGCCAGTGATCATCGGCAAACAGAGGCAGCAACTCCATGGCAAACTGCCCACACAGCGACTCCCCCATACTACTGAGAAAAGAGGAAAGTTTCTGGTGGTGAAAACATACAGAGAAAACGAAACCACACTGATAACATTTTGCTCTCTGGCCTCCCTTTTACTCTGCATATCCGTCCTTTGATTGGCACATTCTTTCTTCAAACAAGGTACAAGCCAGTTGTAAGTTTCTTGGTTACACCCATCTTCCAGTCACTCTTGGTGGCTATATCTTGGCACGCTGATAACATTGCTTCAAAGTGGGTGAGCTGAAGTCTCCCCAACTGACCATTTGTATCTCTTTATGAATGTTCTATTCGGCACATGTTGATTCATCCTTGTTTATTCTGCAAAGGGCAACTGTGTTTCCAAGTTCATAGTCTATAGCAAGTATTCAGAGGGAGTAGTGAGGGT
Organism: Pteropus vampyrus; assembly: GCF_000151845.1. Taxonomy (NCBI): domain Eukaryota; kingdom Metazoa; phylum Chordata; class Mammalia; order Chiroptera; family Pteropodidae; genus Pteropus; species Pteropus vampyrus. The sequence goes on along the minus strand of NW_011888979.1, from coordinate 1,958,300 downwards.
GCAGGCAGCTAGGAAGTAAAAAATCCTGTACTCTGCTTCCAAACGTGGGATCCCCCTGAGCAACTAGCTGTCAGCTTTACCATTCACTGTTGATTCTAATTAACATAGTCATATACCTCACAGTACACTTACACATGATATCTCTTGATCTGATGCTCATAATAACCATCTGTCATAGATACAGCAGTTATGATAGAACCATTTCAGAGAGGAGGACATGGTGGCACTGAGTTCGATGACTAAGTTGGCACTGCGAATAAACCACAGAGCTGGAATTTGAGCTCATTTCACAGGACTCCAATCCAGAAATCTTCCATTATACCTTCTGCCTCTATGAACTGAGGATGTTATTAAGAGTCAGCTTGAAGGAGAGGGTAGTGATGGAACCCGGATCACATGGGATAAGCAGATCAGCAACAGGATAGAAACAAAACCACCAGGTAGCCCCAGTACTGAAACCCACACTGCATTCCTATCCCCACCAGCACTGCTCCCCAAAATTCTTCTTCTGCAAACCCCCACCAAAGTGACAATCAAGAAATTTAAAAAGTATACATCTACAAGGATAAAGAGAACACAAAAAGAAACAATGATGGACAAGAAATGTCAACATAATTTTAGAAAATGATAAAAGATTTTGGAGATTCACAGATTTTTTATTTGTACAGAACATTTGGAAGATAAAGGTAATATAATGTTAGAGAAAGTAGCACGATAAGACAAAGACATGTATAATTGGGAAGGGGTAAGAAAATTAGAACATCAATATCAGTAGGTATAATATCTGACCAAAAGGAGATCCGGAAAGGGAGAACTGAAAAAATAAAAAGGAAAAAAGAGGGAAGGAAATTTTAAGAGTACAATGCTGAAGAAACTAAGTCCGTGAACTAACGTCCAACACAACGAATGAAAAAGACCCGTCCCGCAGCATATCATCATGAAATTCAGACTTTCTAAGATAGAACACCTAAGACACTTCCATAAAGGAACCACGATCAAATATGAAAAACAGAATATCTTTAGACTTCTCGACAACACTAGAAGCTAGTATATGATAGAGAAGCCAATCTATCAATCAAATATGCAGAATTAAGACCTTTTCATATGCATAATGACATGAAAATTTATGTCTCATATATACTTTCTCAAGAAGCTACCAATCAAAAGAGTCAATAAGAGAAAAAAAGGTAAAGAGTGAATACATGAAGAAAGAGTATGACAGTGTATCCAGAAAACTAGCAGTCTACACAGGATAGCGGTCATGAGCAATGCCAGGAGGCTGGGAGTGGAACCACCTGGAAAAGATGAGACCACTCCATTTTCCAGCAGGAAGCATGAGGGCTCCAAGAGAGGGCTCCAGAGGGATGAAAGGAACAGATAAGATGCCAAATGCCTTTGATCATGTTCACAGATTATTTGGACTCTTTAGAAAGAATTAAGGAGTGCTACGAAAAGATAACTAAACAAATATTGAAAGTGAGGCAAATATTAACTTCTGGACAATCTAAATATTGTATAAGAAAGGAAAGTAATTGTTGGCTCAGGAGTGGACATCTCCCTAAGTGCTAGTAACAAAAATTCTAAATTTAGATATAATCAAAAATTATAACTCTAATGGTAGCTGGGGAAGAGCAGAGAACTACAGCAGCCAAATCTTCACCTACCGAAGCAAGACAATAGCTACTGTCTAAAACTGGCAAATCAGGAAATAGCCACGTGCGTATATTCCTTAGAAATACAGAGTCAAATACCAGAAACATAGAAGGGATTTGGAAGGGTTGAAAGTGATTGCTTTCAAGGAGCAGGAACGAGGCTCTAGAAAGGCAGAAATGTGAAGCAAAGAACCACTGTTATTTGTTTTAATCTTTCAGTGCTATTGACTTTATGTGTGTGCGTGTGTGTGTGAACACTCCACTGATGAAAGTTAAAAATGCACTGAGAAGGCTAAGTAATATGTGGCGCATTATAAAGAGATTTTCTTCAAAAATAGCTGGGTCAACAAACATCCAGGTAGTATTTAAGATGCACACTTCATCTTTTTGGAAAATGGCCTCTTGTGTCAGTGGCCCCCTTCGACCTTGACACCAAATCCAGCACAGCTGGCCACACCCCCAAGCTCTCACCACTAGGTCTCCCTTCTGACTCCACATGTTCGTTACCTAGGCAAACAGGGGCTGTTCACTCCATATCGCTGGCACCGAGGGTTTTTCCAGAAAAAGGCCTGTGCTTTTCCACAGCTGATACAGCTTCTCTCCTAAAACCCCGGGGACTTAAGTGGCTCAGGCCCTGGCCTTTCTCAAACGGCAGCGCCGCCGCCCAGCGGCTCTCTGAAGTGAGATCCGTAACCGGGGGAGCTGCATTACCACTCACTTCCGTGGGCTCAGCGCACTTTGCCTCCCTGGCTTCTTCCTCCACAAAGAAAATATTAAAAATTACATTTGATGACTGCGCTAGTATAAAGATTAATATAATGTAGACGGAATTCATTGTTACATAGTCATTAAATGTGTATTTTCTTATGATTTTAAGAAACATTAATACACTTTCATGAGCCCCTAAGAGTCTCAGGGGCCCGTGGCTCTGTGACCACTGTGCCTATGAGAAATTCAGTGGGAGACCCAAGGCAGGTAGAAGGGACAGCCCACTGAAGCGCTCTGCCACCCTCTGCAGGTTCTGGGAGAAAAGTGTCAAAAGCAAAGAAATTATAAACCCTAGATGTGACAAAGTCATGGTCACATATTACCTGGTATTTGTTATGCAGTTATTACGTGCTCTACCCTAAGCAATTTGCAGATACATCTCACTGAGCTCCCTCAGCCTTCCTGTGAGGCAAGCCTCATGTTCACTGACATTTAGTGGCCCCAGAGGTTAGATTTCATGCCCAACTTAACCCACACATTCAGTGGCAGCCTAGGGATATGTGATGGCCAAGTCTGGGTCTTCCCACCTACTCAGCAACATTTTAGGGGTGAGACCCCCACCTGTTCTTGCCACCCTCTCAGTCCACCCTTCTCCACTCACACTCTGCCTTGTATGGAAAATAAACATCAGTGACAGGTAAGTGCGAAGTCAAAATCCGATATACCATAAAACTCCATAAGTGTGTGTGAGGAGAAGGAAAGATGGCTGTAGTCAGGCTCCCTCCCACAGCCGTAGCTAACTTCACAGTGGAAGTGAGTCAGCACTTCTCCCCTCATGTAACCATGTGCCCGGTGCGCGTGCCCAGTGCACGTGCGCGGGCTTCCATCGTCTGGCAGTGTGCCGCTATGGTTTAACCTGTGTATAAAAGGTGCCACTGCCATGCGAGGCTGGCCGTGCCCTGGCTGGATCAGACTGCCACCCTGCGAGGAGGGCTGTTCCCATGCTGGAATAAAGAGCTATGTCACAGTTGCCTACAGCTTCCACATTTTCTTCCAACTGCCCGAATCTCGTACCCCTGACCTCAGAACTGCAAATCTGCAGCAACACACTTGGTGTCAGGAGCAGGATTTCCAGGTAAGGGAGCTGTCTGCCCTGCTGGAGGACAGGAGGAACATGTGGCCTCCAGAGAGCATGTGGTATCCCATGGCGGCGGCATTGATGACTTGGATGGGTCCCCAATAAGTATTGAGAAGGCACTCCGCTCCATGGAGGTGCAGCTGCTGGAAAAAAACCTGAGCTGCGGCCGGCCGAGTGGGCTGGGTGCAATTAATGGTTTTGAAGCAGAATACTGAACAAGCTATAGCAGAGGCCGCGCAGGTACAGGAACTTCGGCAAAAGGCAGATGCCTTGGACACAAGGGTGCAACAACTGGAAGCTGAGCTCCAAAGAAGTTCACCCTCAGAGTTACCCTCAGAGGCCGGGGAACCATATTCTGATGGAATGGCTTACTGCCACTGTGCGGACAGTTTGGAATAAAGCCGGAGAACTCCCAGAGCATCTGAGTAAATGGCAAACATATGCTGAATTAGTGCAGATTATTCATGAACTGTGCATGTGACAAGCTATGTTTAACTTGAATACGAGGAGACTGGATGATGAATGGTTTATAACTGATATGAGGGACCTAGTGTCAGAGACTGCCCCCTCTACCACTTTTAGCTCGTTGGTTGCTGTCCTGGCTCCTTATGTGGGGAGACATATACATGAAGTGACTACAGCAATGACTGCTCTGGGGGATGCAGAGGGGAGACACAGGAAGGGGGGCTCAGAAGTGTCCATGCAGTAACGCCCAGACACCAGAGGGGCAAGAAGAAAAAGGAAGGCCCTAGGCAGGGTCCTGTCTGGGTGACCCGAACACAAATGTGGACTGATTTGCTAGCTGCAGGAGTTGATCAAGATAAGATAGACTGCCAGCCTAATGCAGTGTTGCTAGAATTGTGGTGTCACTTGAAACCTGAATAGCAATTCAAGCATGGGCAGAAACCTCCCACTGAAAGTCCTAGGCCTGTGGCCTTGAAGGACTTTTTGCAACTCCAGAACTCTCTGTTGACCCTATATGATTAGGGAGATGGTCGAGGTGCCCATTAGGAGGGGAAAAGTGGGGACCGAAGGCCACACATGGAACTGGCAATCCACTGGTTCCCAAATAATGTACAAAGAGTCCTAATACTGGTAGATAACCGGGGCCGACTACAGTCTTACCTATGGAAATCCAAACAGATTCCCTGGACCAGCATCTAAATAGATGGCTATGGGAGTCAGACTATTAAGACCAAAGCTGTGACTTTGCCTCTTCGAATAGGACATTTGCCCCCATGTCCATATGAAGTGTATGTTTCTCCAGTGCCGGAATACATCCTATAGGTGGATGTGTTGCACGGGCTCAATCTGCAGATCTTCGCTGGTGAATTTTATGAGTCCAGGTGGCGAAGACTGTAGTGCAGGGTCTTACACATCATCTGCCACAGAAGGTGCCAGAACGAAGGTGCATTGTCAATGTTAAGCAATATTGCTTGCCTGGAGGACGTGATGAAATCGGGGCTACAATTTAGGATTTGGAGAAAGCTCCAATTGTGCACCCCACTCATAGTCCTTATAATGCCCCTGTGTAGCCAGTGATGAAGCCTGATGGCTCACGGAGAATGACTGTGGACTACTGGGAATTGAATGAAGTGACCCCCCCGCCGCTGGATGCAGCAGTACCATCCATCCATGATCTAATGGGTCAACTGACTACATGGCTGGGAACGTATCAGTATGTCTTGGAATTGGCTAATGCTGTTATCTCCATAAAGATAAAAGATAAAGACCAATTTGCCTTCACATAGGAAGGAAGACAATGGACTTTTGTGGTGTTACCCCAAGGTTAGCTACTTAGCCCAACAATTTGCCATGGGTTGGTAGCCCAGGATTTGGCAACCTGGACCCAACTGACAATGGCAGAATTGTTTCATTATATTGATGATGTCTCGTTAACCTCTGCTTTCCTCACAGATCTAGAATAAGCGGCATCGGTGCTGTTGCAGTACCTGAAAACATGTGGCTGGGCGTAAATGCAACCGAGGTTCAGGGACCTGCCTTATCTGTCAAATTCCTGGGTGTTGTCTGATCGGGTAAGACAAAAATTATCCTTCATGCTATCATTGATAAGACACAAGTGAACCCACGACCCACTACAATTAAAGAATTGCAGAGTTATGTGGGCCTTTGAGGTACTGGAGAGTGTTCATGCCCCATCTAGCACAGCCAGCATGGCCGTTATATGATGTGATCAAGAAGGGAGTTACTTGAGACTGGGATGAAACAGTAGAGAAAGTGTTTACTGCCACCAAGTGGATAGTGCAATAAGCCCAAGCCCCACAGGTAACAGATTCAGGTAAACTCTTCGAATTAGACATGCATGTAACAGCAGAAGGATATGGCTGGGGCCTATGGCAATGTTCGGAACGAACTAGGACCCCTGTGGGTTTTTGGTACCAATTGTGGAAAGGTGCAGAGAGCTGATACTCCCTAATAGAGAAGCAATTAGCAGCTGTATATGCAGCCTTACAGGCCACTGAGGCAGTGACTTGGTATGGCCAAAGTGCAGATGCGTACCACTTACCCTCTACGAGGTTGGTTATGCTCATGGATACAGGCTCCCAAAACAGGGGTGGCCCAAACCCCTACTCTGACAAAATGGGGTGTCTATCTGGAGCAACAGAGTGCCATCGATGCTAGGCACTTCATTGTTCCAAATGGCCATGGAATTACAGACAGTTTTCGGCACAGTTGAGTTTACCACTGACAATATACTGGATGCTGCAGTGCCTACAGATCTGGAAGTGTCCCCCTACAGAGAAGAGAAGCCCCCCATACCTGCTGATGTGTGGTACACAGATGGGTCTAGTAGGGGACAGGGAGTCAAGTGGGTAGTTATAGGGGTGCAACTAGCTACTGACCACATTTGGTATGATACAGGTGCAGGCCAAAGCAGCCAATGAGCTGAGCTACGGGCTGGATGGATGGATGGTTATAGCCCATGAAAATGGCCCCTTGACTATTTGTACTGACAGTTGGGCAGTGTCTAAAGGCCTAACATTATGGTTGCCTACGTGGAAATGGCAAAACTGTCTAGTGGGCCGTGGGCCCTTATGGGGACAAGCCGTGTGGCAAGATTTATGGGAGACAGGAAAAGAAAAGGACGTAACTGTGTATCATGTTATGGGTCATGTCCCCTTGACCCAGGAAATGATGAGGCGGATGTGCTCTCGTGTGTGCGATGGCTAGAAAAGGCTCCTGCCACTGATGTGCACACTGGCTCCACAGACGATTGCAGCACATGGTGCTAAAACTATGTGGACAGTGAAGCAACACTGGATCCTTCCCTTGGAGTGGGAAGATGTCACAGATGCCTGTGCCAAGTGTCCGGTGTGCAGACAGGACATTCTCGCCACGTGAAGCGGGAGCATGTACAAGTAACAGGGGAAGAGTCCCATTGGCCATGTGGCAGATAGATTATGTAGGACCACTTCCAAAGGCTTAAGGGGCAACGTATGCCCTTACGGCAGTAGACACGGCTACCAGGTTATTGTTCGCATGGCCCTGTGTGGCCACAGACCAAAAACATACTGTCCAAGCTCTTAAACATTTATGTGCTTTTTATGGTAGGCTGTTAGTAGTGGAAAGTGACCAAGGGACTCACCTTACTGGGCATGAGGTCCAAACATGGGCCAAGCAAATGGACATTCAATGGAAATTGCATGCCCCCTATAATCCCCAGGCAGCGGTACAATGGGCTGTTGAAACAGCACCTATGGGAAACCATCAATCCCTTGGGACTGTGAGGTTGGGTGGGATGTGTTGCAGGGCATGAATATGCAAACTAGAGCTGGAGGTCCCTCTCTGGTAGAGCTGTTATTATATAGGGCCGTGGCCCCAATTCAATTACAGGTAACTGCCACTGAAACTGTCAAAATCGGGTCATGGACTCAATAGTAACATATTCCTACCTGCTTGTCTGAAAAAGGGAGAAACAGGGCAATGGACTTGGCCGTGGAAAATAAAGACTCTGCATTGTCTATGGGTAGGCCTAATGGGGCAAGGGGCTAAAGGTGAACTTACAGGTCATTCCTTGGGTAATGGCCAACAGGCCACCACAAATAACTGTGAGATATCCCACAGGCGAGATGAGTGAAGAAAGTACCATCCTAAGGGGAACCTTTGTTTTGTCACTGTGGCCTATCACGAGTTCTCCCACGTTATGGCATGTGGACATGGTGGGAGCAATGCTGCAAGGGGAATGGGTATGGTACCGCTGGCCGGGCCGGCACCCCTCAGCGGCAACAGTCTTATCACAAGATAAGACGTTGGCATGCATCTTGCCTAATGGAAAAGATTTACCTGTATTGGTATCCTCGTCCTCCCTTTCTTTCCGACCTTAGGTTGCTTTACGCGAATACTGTGGTTTTTGGGCATGTACCTATGCCACGATCACATATGTCTCACATTGTTGGGTGCATGGAGTTTCCTGTCAGCGCCTCTGCAGGATTGCCTTGGCATATGCATGCAGCTGTTGTTACAGCATGGGATCGGCTGACCCACTGGGGACCTCAGTCACACAACTAGAACGTCATCCATACTCGAGTGGACACACAAAGAAGGACTTGGCATGAGCTGGACAAACCCTTAATGGGGTACTTGGTACAATATGGGTGGTCATGGCTGACTAGTGAAGGAGTAGAGGTGACTGGAGATGCACCACATTGTATTAAAATAAATACAGAAGGTCCAGCAGCTCGCTGGGGATCCTCTGCAGGAGTGGTGGGCAGGCCTAAGGTCCACTTGGTGCTGGGACTTAGCTCTCCTAGGAGGTGGAGCCTGCCTCCTAGTGGCATGTTGTTGTTCCCTGTATTGTTACAACATGGGCACGGAGATCTGCCTTCTTCAGCGATCACATGTCAAGCCTCCATAGGTGTAAGGGAGGAACGCTGAAAGGGTAGAGTGTGCGGAGAAAGAAAGGTAACTGTAGTCAGGCTCCCTCCCACACCTGTAGCTAACATCCTAGCGGAAATGAGTCAGCACTTCTCCCCTTACGTAACCATGCGCCCTGTGTGCGTGTGCAGGCTTCCATCTAACACTATTGCTTAACCTGTGTATAAAAGGCACCGCCGTCATGCGAGGCTGGCTGTGCCCTTGCTGGATGACACTGCCGCCCTGTGAGGCCGACTGTGCCTGTGCTAGAATAAAGAGTTGTGTCACAGTTGCCTATGGCTCCCTTCATTTCTTCTAACTGCTGGAGTCTCATAGCCCTTACCTCGGAACCGCGAATCTGCAGCAACAGTGTGTTCTCTTGTATATACAAAAGATCACAATTCTGTTGACATTTTCCCCTTCCGATCTAAGATTGGAACCCTGTGTTCCTATTTCATTAGTATGATGTCACCCTCCCCGGGGTCAAAGGCTGAGCCTTCACCTCAGGTGATTAGATTTTGCAAATGCCAGACTGTGACAATGGCATTTGCACAAGTCGTGCCAGCCCCCACTCCACATGAAATTCAGATGAAGTCACGGCCTGCCAGTAATTCCAACGCCACCTCATTTTCCTCAGCTGTTACCCATTTCCCTGCCTGAGAGGAACTCTGTAGGTGGGGAGGTGATCATTTGCATTTATATAGAACCCCAGCTTTCAGTCAATTAATCAAAACACTAAGCTACTCCAACAAATCCTTCAGTGAAAGCCAGAAAGCTAAATCCTGGTACACCTTGTTTGAAATAATTATCTGGGCTGCTGCAAAATCTCACCATAGGCCTCCTAAACCTCGCAACCTGAGGAAATCATTCTCTGTAGGAAGACTCATTCACTTATTCCAATGAGGTGATTTTGCTTCCTACTATTCCCATTCTCTACACACCTCTATACCCACTCCCCAAGCAAAAACATTTCGTGATTAAAAAGGAAAATAATCCTCAGTAAAAGATTGACAATTCCTGAAATAAATAAGAAACCATCGAAGGACGGGTTGAATACCCAGGTCTTTAGGCTCTCACATCACACTGTGGAAAGCTGTGAGATCACCATGTGGAGGAAAAGTAGGCCTGAGACAGGAGTTTGGTGAGAGAAGAAAGAACATCAAGAATTTATTATCCACAATAAATACTGGGATGGGGCCCCAAACTGTTCACGGGGTGGTTACTTCAGGGAAATAGTATGGAGAGGGAGGCCATCAGAGATGCAGATATCTCTATATTCTTCTGGGGGTTTGAAATATTTGTTAAACAAAGAACATATATTTGTTTTAACCCACACACACAAGATTATAGAAAATACATGATCACTTTCAGCTACTGCTTAAAAGCAATTAAATTATAGTCATGCGAATGCTCCAGGAGAAAAATATATGATGAGAACAGAGAAGCCAAAATTGAAGGACTTGAATTCCCCACTAAGCTTTCTGTGCCTCAGATTCTTCATGTGAGAAATGGAGGAAATTATAATACTTATCTGCCTTGGTCACCCCGAGAGAGCATGAGATGATAAGTAGAAACAAGTATAGGTTTTTTTCTTACTTAGCCCCTTATTTCCAAATCCCCTAACTTTATGCAATGGTGAAATTTAAATGCTATGCCCCCAAAAGGCCTTTCCTTTAGGCTGTGTCCTAGGCACAGGGCCGCTGTGAAGGCCACCAGCACTGGGCAGCTGCCAGAAGGCATGAGAACCAGCTTCTTGCCTGGCGGCCAGAATATAGCTTACGGATTCACAGACATATCACATAGACAGGTGTGCGCACACACTCAGAGACAAAGGCAAACGTGGAAGCAACACTTACCTGACACTCTCACCAGGGCCTGGAAGGAGGAAAAGGGAGACCAAAACAGGTGTCACAAAACCATGCACCAAAGGGGACCTGAAGCTCAGGGTCAGGGACAGAGTGTTTGCCCCAAGGCGAAATTCAGTCACTGAAACATCCTGCTGAGAGGTGGTCCTCTCTGAGTTCTTGACAACCCACACAGACTAACAACGCCCTCCCTCCACACACATACACAGGCCACCTCCCCGAGTGGGGGGAAGGGGAAGTAAGCCTACAGTGGGGTGAGGTGAGGACACTTCCCAAGGTCAGACCTACATACAATATTATTGGGCAAAAAGAAACCAGATATGGGAGAATAATTTACGCCATCCCTAGTCACTCCAAAGACCAGCACCACAAGAATCACTAGTTTTTAAAATACTTTTGCTGCTCTAGAAAAATGTGTACATCAAGGCTTGATGCATTAGTTCTTGGTGTTAAAGCAGATTTATTACTTAATCCTCTCACAAAAGGAGAACAGGCTGAGCAGCCCATCCAGACGGTCAGTACGCATTCTTCTACTCAGCGAAGGAGAAACCTCTCATAAATGAGGACTCTGCCTTCCAGGATGGACAAGACTGAAGCCTGCACTGAGTGTTCAGTCCATGGGTAAGAGTAAAAGCTGGGCAAAAATTCAGAGGTTGTGTTTTGAGGTATTGCTGGCATAGGGGTTGAAAAGTTCCTGACAAGTATTAGCACTCTAGCAACAGGGATGCTGGAAAAGGTGAAGCTCTGTGGAGTGTCACTGAATAAAACATCATGAGGCTGCTTCCACATTTCCATATATTACCCCAGAAGCTCTGTGCTGGGAGCTCTCCTCATCCTTGCTTGTCTTGGAGAAAATATGGGACGAATAAATTCTGAGAGTCAGCTGAAAAAGACTTCAAGAGACCATCCAGCCAGACTCCCTAACTTCAGACAGACAGGTGTTCTTGTCACCAATTTACAAGTGAATGGTAACGGGCTGGAGCAGTTCAAGGACTCACCTGAGTTCACATGGCCAGCGATGAAGAAGCTATAGTGAAAACCCTCCTCTCCGTCTCTGGCGCATGCTCTTTCTACTGTTCTGCTTTCTTCCTAGTCCAGGGAGGACTTAGAGGTGGTTTCCTGTTCAGTGTGGATTTCTGCCACTCAGCTATCATCCACATTCCATCCATTTATCCATCCATGCACCCATTCACCCACCCATCCATTTACCCATCCATTCAACTATCTATCCACCTACCTAGTTCAACAACAAATGTTTATTAAGGAACTACACTGTTCTA
>NW_011888979.1:1927448-1945309 GCF_000151845.1 Pteropus vampyrus | reverse complement strand
TTTTTTTATTTAAGAAAGTGAGATAAGTGGTGACAGAAATGGAACTGAAGAGGTGAAGACTGAAAAGCAATCGTTATATGCATCAGAGAAGAAAACAGACAAAACTTGGGACAGTCATTAATGAAAAACTGTATCTATTACATGTTATCAATAACTTTCAAGGGAGGGGGAGTGCATGTTCTTTTTAGGTAAGTAAAGTAGTTTGGGGTATGTAGTGTTATTTCCCGATATGAGGGATAAACAGGAAAAAAAAAACAAATAATCTAGTGGATATGAAAATTAGAACATTTGAATCTCTGTAGAGATTTGTCAACAAGATGCCCCATTCTATTCAGTTTTAAATAAATAATGAATTTTTTTTTTTAGCGTGCGTCCCAAATATTGTGTATCAAAAAATCATTGTTGTTTTCTGAAATTCAAATTTAATACCAAATTTCTTTAACTGTATTTGCTAAATCTGACAACCCTATTATTGCAGAAAGGATGAAAACTCTCATCAACCTTGGCATGAGAATGGCATTTAGAATATAAAAAAAGGTCAGTGAGAGGTCATCCAGAGAACACCACAAAGGGTTTTTACAGAGGATGTTGGAAAAACATGCGGTAAGAACCAGCTTCTTGCTCCTATGAAAGGCTGACTTTGTTTCTGCTCTCACCAACCCCAATTTACAGCCAGATTGGAAAACTCTCCTGGAGTAAAACTGGTTTCCATGGAAACACCTTGGCTGACAAATACTCAAGTGCCTGGCATGCAGAGCTTGGAGCAGGTGCTCAACGAAGAAGAGCAAGTTGGGTGAGAGACTTGGTAGATGAATTCTCTAAACTTTAGCATCTAAAGAATAGGTGACTCTTTAATAGACTAATTAGCAATCCAAAGTGTTTCTATCTTCACTCAACTTTTGTTCAACTTTTTAAGTGTAAAAATGGAAAGATCTTCAGGCAAAGTCACTCAACTGGTTAATGGCAGAGCTAGGACAAGAAACTCCCAGGCAAGAAATGGTTGTGCTGTGCCATACGCCTAGGCACACTTCCTTTCAAGAATTTGCTTTTCTACTTGATAGCTAAGGCTTTCATTCTTACAGGGTAAAATAAAACCACCCTCTTTTAGAGGCATAATTCTTTATGCATTGTTTATAAAACAATCTACACAGCGTAAGTTTTCTCAATTCTTTTGTTTGTCTAAGTTAATTTGTCGTGGAAAACCACTGCACTGCAGAACCATTCAGCTACTCTCTTGTTTATTTGCAGATTTATAAATATGTAAATGAGCTTAGTCGCTGCTAATTTACATATGATTTAGGTGGAACTTTTTCATCCCTTCTTCTATTTTTCATTTTTCCTGTCTCCATTAAATGATGGCACATGACCATCATTTAAATCTAAGCCACGTATTTAGTTGGGTTTTGGAAGATGCTTAGGGAGTGCCATAAAGTTTGATTTCTGTTTATTTTATTATGTTTCTGTGTCTTTGATAAAATTTGGAAACATTCCCCAAAAATGTTTGGGAATGTTTAAAAACTTGACATGTTTTAAATTTTTTCTGAACCAAAAAATAAATCTGGGTCTTGGGCAGAGGATCTCCCACAAGAGATGGGGAAAATTTATGATTCCAGATTGAGCTTCTTGGTTTTGCTTTGATACTCAGCACATCATCCCTGAACTCAGGTCTACTGACCTAGAAGCACCAGGCAGTGCTTTAGAAATGCCACCAAAGTGTGTCGTCATCCATGACAAAATCCCACTCCTGATTCACCCTCACAGGTGCCTTTTGCTGGAATTCCAGAAGCTACCAAGTTTCAGAACCCATCCTGTCACTCTTTAAATGTGTGATGAGAGGAAGCACATCCTTTATCTGAGGAAACCGAATCTGTATTTACTTGGCAATTGTATTTTATAAATGCACATAGCAGTAGTCCGGGATGGACCTGGGACCTGAAATACTTTGAGTATCTGCTTTTTACCAGATCTTGAGCTAGACAGCTGGGAAATATAAAGATAAATTTGCCTCTCTTCCCAAAGGGCCATGAGACACGTAGTTATATAATTATAGCCTAAGGCAAAATACAATACATGTCTTAAAAAGTACAGAATGTTACAGGATTAAGAGGAAGGAGAGAGGTTTATACTGGGGAATAATCAGGAAATAAGATTTCAGCCTTGAGAGAGGCTTTTGACAGACCAAGATGAGGGTCTAGGCAAGGAAGACAGAGGCAACAGCATAGGGCGTATGGGAAAGGATGCAGGAAAGACCAGTGCTGAGCCTACAGATGTAGGCTGGGGTCAGGTGTCACAGGACCTAGAATGCCTTCGTCTGGCATTTGGGGTGCATCGTGGCAGACAGTAGATCATCTTCACATCCTCCATCTCACCCTAGCCCTCGGGCTTAGTCACCTACGTCCACACCGGACATTTTGTTCAACTACCCACGAGATGGGAAATTTTTGACCCGTCAATATGAGGGAAGAACTGCTATAAGGTGACATTTACCTTTTGCTAAGTAGCTTCTGGGGACCAAAAGTTATCTTCAAGACCTCAAGAGAGACATAGAAGGAAGAGTTATTTTCCAGAAGGCCTAACCTTAAAAAACAGAGGCACATCACAGTCCTGCACTCTAGGGAACCCTGAAGGAAAGCCACTGTCAAAGGCCAGAGCAAGGGTGGAGGGATAAGAAGCCTCTCTTGAACATAAATGACTTCTTGGACCTTGGCTATGGTCCGAGTATGGCTCTCAGGTGGCTGTGTTCTTCGAGCGAATTAAGTCAGCCTGCACGTTGAAAGACATTATCCCTCAGTGCAGTCTGCAGAAGGGGCTTGCCACGCCCTCACCTCTGTTCCTGATACCAACTGCCTGAGTAAATGCCTGTGGTCTGCCCCTCCCCTCTTGTGACATCTCCCATTTCCCAATCTCCCTTCTCTCGCCTGACAAAGAAAGACACCTCATATCATCCGTCATCCTGCTAAATACACCATATGTAAGAACATGTACCAACAAAAAACACAATAAGAAAATTCAGGTCTAAGAGAGGAAAGTCCCAGGAGAGCAAAGCAGAGGGAGCTTTCTGGAAGGAAATCCCATAGGTTTTGCCATTGTCACCTGTGCTGCACCAGCCATCCCCTGCCTCGGAGTTAGAGTGCAGGAGAGCAATGGCGGCCACCGAAAGGTTTCATTGAATGCAAAACAAGCAAGTAAACTTTTTTCTGACAGGAAGCAATTCTAATTTGTTTGATTGCTTTGACAATGAGGGCTCATGATGAGTTGACCACGTGATGCAGAGGACATTTTTCATAAATTGGATAAGCTCAATCTGCAAGTACTTAAAACAGAAAATGTGGGAAATTCATCCCTTACAACTATTAAATTGATGACACAAATTTATGTCAAATTAAAAACATGTGAGGGGGCACATAATTGTTTGCAATTATTTTAGCGGGATTATCAATTCAGTCCAAGCACCCCTGGACCTTCAAATTCTCTCTAAACTAACGAAAGGGGCGTTTGTACAAATAGCTGAGTTGAGATTCCAGTTTTGCTCTGCAGAGGGCAGCATTGGTAAAACGTTATGAGGCTGTAAAAAGAATTTTTTTTTTCCTGATAATTTCCTGGAAGCTAACTTTCCTGTTTTGTCTTCAAGCAATTTAATTAGAATAAGAACAAGCTTCAGTATTTGTGACCTTGAGAGCTGTGTGATCAGAGCAGAAATACTAAAGGCCTCTGTTTCAGGCATATTTTTCCAAGGCCAAACAGTATTATTTTTTGCTTTTTGTTTTTTACTAATTTATTTCCAGAGTCTAATAGTGCCCAGAGTCAAGTGGGTGCTCAAAAGTATTTGATGGATGAACAGTTACACTATTTCCAGCTCCAGAGAAGCTGTGGGTTATAGATGCTGTACAACTGCTTGTCTGCGTGAATCCAGGGCAAGGCTCAGGCAAGTCCTGAAACTCCACCTCACTCAGAAGGCTTAGGTCCAACAGTCCTCAGAAAGGGCAGGCACCATCTGTGACTAAAAAGAACTTTGTCTCTGGCTGACACAAAATGACCTGAATGTGACTACAGCTGTTTACAGTTCTCAGTGACTCCAGGAAATTATTTTCTGGTGCCATTTCACTAAGGAAATTATGTGATTTCCTTATAGTGAGTTAATTATTGCCAGGCCTTGAATAAATGACTGAAAATTTAAATTTAAAGCACAGGTAGAACACATAAACGAATAATCCATAGTTCATATTAAACATTGTTGTGTCAAGATTGAAACTTTCTTCAAAGATGAGACAGGGAAGGGAGGTCAGCTTGAAAGAAAGAGCATGAAGTAATGAGTTTGGACTCTGAGGCTCCCAATTCCTCTTTCCAACAATGTGTATCCACTGCGTATGTTGTGTCCGCTTAGCTAAGTGGCTACCTACTTCTCTTTCTGGACGTAAAAACTGCCTCCGGGCACGTTTTAACATGTGGGCGTTGGTTTTAACATGTGGGCTTTTGAAAACTTGTTTAATTGGAATTGAAATAAAAGGTTATGCTCCCAGCAGAAGGAACCCCAGCATCAGGGACAGGTGGCGGGGAGGGGGTTTCTTCCAGATGGTGGGCTTTGCAGCAGCTGCTGAGCCCTGTAGGCAGGTGTAAATATAGCCCCATGGGCTCCACTAAGCCCTTCTTCCAACTTGTCTTCACCATCATCAAAACAGAGTGTCAATGACAAGGGATGTGGTACTTTCAAGGGATTGAAAATTACAAATATAATATACAAAAATGAAAACCACAGATTATCATTTACTACCAGTTTTCTTGTTTTTTCCTAAAATTGGGAGCATCTAAAAATACTTACAGGTGTGCATGTGTGTATGTATGTATATATATATAATATGTATAGTATATTAGATGTACATATTATAGATCTATGTATAAATACATAGATTTAAACAAACAATTAACTGCAAAAATATAAGGTTTACTATATCAGGAACTTTATAACCTATCAGGAAACAGTCTATCATCATCATCACCAAAGGCAAAGAGTTATTGATTAAATGCCTATATTCACATGTCATTTCCTCAAGCAAACAAAACAACAGGCAGCTCTCACTGAGTTTACCAGTGTAGGCTCTTCCATAGAAGGAAAGGCAGACTGAGAAATGAATAGAGAGGGCTGGACAGTTAACACTCTCGCTCTGTGGTTGAATCTACGGGAGACCTGTGTACACACGAGATGACAGCACAGCCTTAGCTATGCCTATTTGTTTACTTTCTCAAAGACATAGACTAGTTATGATCCTGACCCACTGGCAAGCTGGCTTATTCAGGCACTGGCTCATTCCAGACAAAACCACTGGCTCCCTATTTCCAGATGATAACACCAGGACCCTTGCCTCAAAGTGCAATTTATGCCCTCCTCCCCCACCCGCCCCAAATTCATACGTTGAAATTCTAATTCTCCATGTGATGGTATTAGGATGTGGGGCCTTCGGGAGATGGCATTTTTCCTACATGGTCATGAGGGTAGAACCCTCAAGGATGAGATTAGTGCTTTTATAAAAGGGACCTTAGAGAACTCCCTTACTTCTTCCACCATGTGAGGACACAGTGAGAAGATGGCCATCTGTGAACTAGGAAGTGGGCCCTCAGACACTGAATCTGTGGCACTCTGACCTTGGGCTTCCAGCCTCCAGAACTGTGAGAAGTAAATGCCTGTTGTTTAACCACCCAGTCTGTGGTATTTCTGTTATAGCAGCCCGAACGGTCTCAGATACAGGTAAAGGCAGTGTTTATTACATATAGGCTCCAGGGTCCCAGAAACCCCTGCTGTTCCCCTGGTCCTGAAGATAGTGATCAGGAAACTGGTGAGCTGGAAGTTTACTGGAAAGTTGCTTCCAGTTAACTATTTACTAGAAAACTCAGCCCTAACCCATCCTAAACTGGTGGTGCTGCCTACGTGTTCTGTGAGTCAGGAGCGTGGGAGAGCAGAAGGTCTGACACCACGTTCAGTGAGGCACTTACTTCCTCTCTTCACTCCCAGTAAGCAGAGGATTATCACCAGAAATGTCAGAGTGATAGCATGTAAGGCTCTCAGGAGGGAACTGTGAAGGTTAAAACCTACATCCTAAGACTCAGCAGCAACAGGTAGGGGCCACCCAGGATGATATGTGCCCCTTGAAGGGGCAGCGCCTGCCTAGGAGCCCAGGAGCCCAGGAGCCCAGGAGCCCACCTTCCAGGCACTTCCTCATGGATCAGACCCAGGGATGTGTGGCAGGTGACCCTTGGGTTTTGAAGCTGTGGGGATAAAAAATTAGTTGAAAAGGAAAATTGCCACCCTCATACACCCCACCCCAGAGGAATTTAAGGTCTTAGAATGAGCTCTAAAGAATACACATATCGAAGAGATGATAAGCCACAGAGTTTTACCTTAGTGTTTTGATTCTTATTTTGTTTTTTTTTCCAGACATCCGTGGTTTCCTTTACAATCTCAAAGGGAGTCTGAAATTCACCCAAATTCTTGAAACCCTTTTAGAAAAATTAATGTATGTCTTAACAATATTTTCAGAAGGAGACAGGGGAGGGCCTTTCTCACCCCCCAAAACAATAATAAAGTGATTGAATTCACCAAAGGCCAGGAATAATCACATATATATAGTATATACACATATATGTTATATATACATGTATATACTTAGATACATAATATGCCTATATATTATATAGTATATCTTAACCAGCTCTGCTATACCTACTCCCAGGACTCGCTCAGTAAATGTTTGCTGAGTAAAAGAAAAAATAATCCCATGAAAAGCTTCAAAAAGAAGAAAAGGATATTGCATCCTGTTGATAATAGCCTCTGTAAATAAATAGCACTGGTAAATATAACATCCATGGTTACAGTTAATGTATTATTTCCATCTGTGTCTTAAAGGGAACAAGGGAAGAGGGAGGAAAGGAAAGAGGAAAGGACAGGAGCTAAAACAGCTTTGAGACCTTCGACACATGTTCACCTCTCCTTCCCACTAGGCAAATGGAGAACATGCTCTCTGGGAGAAAGGTCAAGCCGCTCCCTACAACGTATCTCTTCCCCAAGAAGAGTTTCTTCTTTCAGAGGGAGATGTGTTGCCCCTGCGAAGGTTAAACTCCTGGCTTCAGGAGGGATTTGGAATTGGAAGATGTAATCTACCTCATTCAGAAGACCTCTGGCAGGACAGCTGTATGAGGCAGTTCATTGCTCCACAAACCCTGAGGACTTGAAAGGCAGCCAGGGGCTTTCCTCTTTCCTAATGGTGTGGCTGAGTTCCCTTACTGCAGGGATTCTGGCAGCCTGGCTTCTTGGTCAGATGTTTCTCATCCATACCTGTGACCTTAGGAAATCAAGGATGAACTCAGTAAGTGCCTTGTTTCCTTCCCATCGCCACCTTTGAGATGCGGAAATTTGGTGAACATCCACACCAGGAGCATCCACTCAAACAAGCAAGCCGGGGAAGAGACCTTCGTCCCTTTGTGGTCAGCAAGTCAGGGGTTGGGCTGACTCCTGATGGATCTAGTCAAAGAACCAGTCATCCATCCAGTGGATAAAGCTGTGTTCTTGCAACACGGTGTGGTTGGGCTTCTATTTCATGGCTCATCCAGAAAGAGATGGTTTTGATTCTCAAGCAGTAACCCCAGAACCTGTGCTAGAGCAAGAAAGCCAGTGCTTTAGGGTCTTTGGATGTTGGGTTAAGCCAGACCATTGGAGGGCTGCCTTTGTGCTTTACATTACCTTGGCTATTTCTGTGCTACCTTTTCGAATATTGCCACTTTTTGCATTGAGAGACATTACATCAGCTATAGGAATGTTTCTGTGATAGCCACTGTACAGATGCTACTGACGATGTGACCTGATGCAGCTAACAGCATTGATCCCTATTTTCTTTGGCCTTTTAGGAGAACTGTGTCTCAGTTTGAAGAACCAGAAAAAAAAATGTGTATTTCTTTTGAGTGTTAGCATGTTTTTCTTTTCTGGGCATTATTAATCTTGTAGCTCATAGAATTCCCCTCTTTGTTTTGGATGCTAGAAAGCTCAAAGCCAAATATGTTGCCCACTTCCAAAACCTGTACAGTAACCACAGCATGCATTTTCTGTATGTACTTTGTGCTTGAGTTTATCTTATTTTCTTACCCTTGCTTTCCTTTTGCCCTAATTGCTTCATCTAAGTTGTTTACCACCTTAGATGTATTCTAAAGGTTCCCTGTATTAGAGTAGGCTAACTACAGTAACAAATGACTCCAAAATATGAATACTGTAAGAGAGTTTGCTGTGGATATTACTTGGTGATTCCCCTCCAAGTGCGGGACATGGGAACCCAAGTTCTTTAGCTATGCCATCTTCAACGTATAGCCCCACAGTGGCTATAAGAGGTAAAAAGATACTCAGGTATTTAAACCTTTCAGCCTGGAAATGACACACACCATTTTCTCTCACATTTAATTGGCCAGAATCAGTCACCCAGATGCCAAGCTGCCAAGAAACAGTGTTCCCAATTAGGCAACCACTTCCCAAAAACAACTCTACATGGGACAGGAACACAAATTCTTGATGGTCAGCTACTGTCTCTGCCACATTCCCTAAATTTCTTCTTGGAACAGGAAAATTAAACTAACTCAATAGACTAGATAAATAGGAATATCTCTTCTCCTTGCCAAACAACAGCACTATCAATCAAGAAATAAACAAAATTGCGACGATCTATGGCTGGACTCTGTGCTGGGTATTGTAGGAGATACAAAAATGTGAGTTATACTTCTTGCCTTCAGGTTGATTTTAGTGTTTTGTATACACCTTCCACACTTCTACTTCCATGGTTAGGTAGAGCTGTGGCAGCTCCCCAAGTCATTCTGTGGTAGAGACATCATTCTACCAGGCCTCTTCTCAGCCCTCACTGAACTCTGTAATGGCAAGTGTCAGAAGCAGCTAGGAGCTAGCTCTGCCTAGAATAAAAGAAAGCCCTTCTGTAGTTACCTTTAGAATGGCCAGTGGACAGTAAAGAGTCAGGGACTCTTTATTTCTGATATTCACTCTGAGATGGCCTTGGGTAAAGGACCTAATTTCTTCCTGCCTTGCTTCCTAGCCTGTAAATTAGAGATAATGATACTTGCCTACTTTGCCTTCAGATTTAATTAGTGGTTGTGTTGTACTTTGAGTCTATAGATGAAAGGTTTCTGTGTGATCTCAGTGCATCGCCATCATCCTCATCACCATCATTACTGTGTGTCCTGAAGATAATGTGATGGAATTTCCACACAAAGCTTCCAAGAGATTTGACTTTCCAAGAGATTTGACTTCCTCCTCAATGAGTTTTTAAAGGATTAACCTATTTTCCCCTTCTTCATGACTTTGCTGTCAAGAACTGAGAAAGTGAAAGCTAGCCATAATTTCTGAAACACCCATGATTCATGCACCCCAAATTGACATTGCCTTTCTCCCAGCAATCAAGCCTGGACATTTCGACTCTACTCCAAATTTAGAATATAAGGGATATATCAGAAGCAGAGGGGAAGGAAAACTTTTAAAGGACTCTTTTTAAATCTCATAACTCCTCAAAAGTTATTTTGTTTTCTCCCAGAACATCTCACTAAATAAATTGACCTTTTCTGCTTACTAGATGACATTGTAAAAAGGAATATTATTTTCTTTTAATTTAGTACTCTGGGCTGGATCCCACATATTTGGGAATTGGTCAGTCACTGAACTCAGTAGAAGTTCAAATTCTGATGCAAAAACTGGAATCTTTTTCTGAGGAGATTTAGCAGGGCTTTGGGTGAAATCCTGCTTTTGAATGTGGGAGCTGGGACCAGAGGAACTATAGATTCTGAAGTGATAGGAACAGAGCCAAACAAGTAGGGTCGGGTTATCACAGAACCCGAAGTTTCCCGGGCATGCAGCTTTTGTGTTCCTGATCTAGTATCAGGGATAGCAAAATCAAAAGGTGACCTTACAAAGCAGTCCTAGTCCCTGGGACAAGTATAATTGAAGTGTCGATACTCCTAGGACCACTAAAATAGAATAGTTTGCTAAGCCAGTATAAGCTTTTTCACTTATCAGCGATGTAGGTACCTCTTCATTCTAAATTAGTGTCGAAATGTGACAGCTGATCAGAATTGGGAGAGCTGGAATGACTCAGCCACTCTCATGATTCCAGCCCCAGCTTGTCTTCAAATGAACACTGACAAATTTCACAAGAGGATTGAAGTCCTGATGTGGAGTTTTTTGGTGACTCATATAGTCAAGCAACAGTGATGATAGCAAACATGTTTACAACTCTTCCTGTGTGCTAAGTATTGTTCTATTCTCTAATCCCAAATGGCTATAATAAACAATTTCTCTTATTACCTGTGCTTTAGAGATAAGAAAACTACAGGAAGGCTTTAAATGTCTTATCCAAGGCCTCATGGCCAGTCAGAGGCAGAGATGGGATTTGAACTTTGTCTGTGCTGGAATCACTAAACTATCTGTGACTCCGTGAGTGCCCTTTACTGTGTCATCTAGCAATTCTCTGTGACAGGAAGCCAATCCCTATTCCTGGACTGAATTTAAATCAATTATTTTCTCTGCACATTTCATCCCTAGAAAAGACCTGCAGATATGATTGACCACAAAGCAGGAAATAGGGTGGAGGTCAGTAGGACGGAAGCCACCTAATGACCAGGAGATGCAGATAGAAATATATGTTGTTGCTGGGAGGTTAAAAGAGGGTGCTGAGAGCATGGGTCCAGTCCTCCCATGGCCACGACAGTGGTTTTTTGTTTTTTAAAACTACTCTAACTCAAGATGAATAACTGAAAGAGATTTCTGCTGCTGATGAGAAAGACATCTCAGAAAGTAGGACAATGAGACCAAGAGGTCTTTTCAACAGACGGTGCTGGAACAACTGAACATAAACATGCAAAAAAGTTAATCTAGGTATAGATTGTACACTTTGCTCAAAAATTGACTCAAAATTCGTCATAAACCTAAATGAAAATGTAAAATTATAAACTTTTAGAAGGTAACATAGGAGAAAATCTAGGTGACCTAGGGTTAGGCAAAACTTTGTAAATAGAACGCCAAAGGCACAATCCAAATAGATGTCAGACTTTATTTAAATCGAAATCTTCTACTCCACCGAAAATGCCACTAAGAATAAGAAGACAGCCCACAGACTGAGAGAAAATATTTGCCATTTTCCTTTTATCTAAAAAAATACAAAAACTCTTAAAACCCAACAATAAGAAAACAAACAACCCAATTTAAAATAGGCAAAAGATCTGAACAAACACTTCAAAGAAGATATACAGATGGCAAATACGTATATGAAAAGATGCTCCATATCATATATCACTAGGGAATTGCAAATTAAAACAACTAAGAAATACTACCACACATTTATTAGAATGTCTAATAAATTAAAAAAAAAAAAACACTACCAAATTCTGGCAAGGATGCAGAAACTCTCATTCATTGTTGGTAGGAATGCAAAATGGTACAGCCACTTTAGAAGACAGTTTAGCAGTTTTTTAAAAAGCTAAACATAGTCATATGTCATTTATATCTCAATAAAGCTGGGGAAAAAAATCACAGTCTTGCCATACAATCCAGCAGTAACATTACTAGATATTTACCCAAATGATTTGAAAACTTCTATCTACACAAAAACTTGCACACAAATGTTGCATCGGCTTTATTCATAATTGCCAAAAGCTGGAAGCAAGCAAGGTGTCCCTCAGTGGGTGAATGAATAAACAAAGTGTAGTATGTCCAGACAATATTTTTCAGCATAAAAAGAAGTGAGCTATCAAGCCATAAAAGGACATGAAGGAATCTTGAATACATATTACTAAGTGAAAGAACCCAGTCTGAAAGGTTACGTACTGTATAATTCCAACTATATGACATTCTGGAAAAGACAAAACTAGAGATAATAAAAATAATTAGTGATTGCCAAGAGCCGTCAGAGGGAAAGAGGAATGAATAAATGGAGCACAGTAATTTTTATGACAGTGACATTATTCTGTATGATACTGTATTGGTGGGTATATTACATGTATTTGTCAAAACTCATAAATCTGTGCTATATGAAGAGTGAACTCTAATGTAAACCATAGACTTTAGTTGACAATAATGTATCAATATTGGTTCATCAATTATAACAAATGTATTGCACTAATTAGAACTGCTAATAGGCAAACCGAGACAGAAAACAGACAGGAAAAGAGTGCATAGGGGAACCCTTTAAGCAATTTGCTCAATTTCTCTGTAAATAAAATTGCTTTTAAAAATAAAGTCTGTTAATTAAAAAAAAAAAGAAAGAAAAAAGAAAGAAGGGAAATATAAAAGATAAGATAAGAAAGAGGATCAATTCAGAAAGTCCAACATCTGACCCATCACTGTAAGGATAAAAGTTCCATGAGGACAGGGATTTTATCTCTCTGGTTCCCTGATATGTCCCAAAACCCTAGAAGTGTTCTTGTCATAAAATAGAGCTCTACAAAATATAAAACAATATTATGCATTCCAAAACAAAGGACAGAGAAAATGAAAAGGACAAATTTATTAAGGAAATAATAACAAGAATATTTTCCAGAGCTGAAGTACATTCAGATACCGAAAAATTAAAGAGAAAAAAACCCAACAAGTAATGTCACTAAGGAGCTTCAGAATATTAGAAATAAAGAAAAGATCCTGAAATTTACAGAGAGGACTAAGAAAGCATAGAATTGGATTTCTCAGAAACATAAAAAACTATAATATAATGGAAGAATGTCTTCACAATTTTGAAAGAACTTTTTTCCAAACTAGAACACTATGCCTTGCTAAACTATCAAACGTGAAGGTAAAATAGCGTCATTTTTAGACAAACAAGGTATTCAAAATTTCCTTCCACCACTCTTTCTCAGGAAGTTCCCTGAAGGATGTGTTCCACCAAAGTAAGGAATTAAACCATGAAATGGGAAGAGACAGTTTCCAGGAAACAGGACCTCCAACCCAGAGCGTGGGTGGAGGGAATTCTCAGGGTGGTGGCGAGAGAAGTCTGGAGTCACCCCTGGTCAGCAGACCTAGTGAGCAAGCAGCCCAGATTGGAGCAGGAGGGCAGAGAGGTCTGTTTGTAAAAAATGATTATACTTACTACACATAATAAAGTAAACACCAAATATCGATATAACCCCAATTTGAGAAAGGTCTATATTGAGAGGTAGAGAGTGGGGAGGGGGAGGTAGAAGAGAGCTAAAGTCTGTTATTATACAGTAAAAAAAAGCTAACAGAAAAAGCTTACAATTGAAAAATTAATAAACTGCAGGATAGTATATTCTGTTGAAGTATAGAGATAAATACCTGGAAAAAAAATGAGCAGTTTCCTCAAGACAGGGACCGAGAGACCAGAAAGCTGCTGTTTCTCATTATAACCTCACAGTGCTAAGTGCCTTTTAAAGCTATGGCACTTATTATATTGTAAAAACACAAATTCGATTTAACAACAAAAGAAGGGGGAAAAGGGGAAGAAAGGGAAGTTGTGATGGCAACTCAGGTAGGTTCCCTCAGGCTGCCTGTTGGTCACACTGAGGATAGAGAGGGAGTGTGCAGGTGACCTGTCCGAATCCCCCAGGTTGTGTCTTGGTGGCTTAGTAGGGCCATTTGGAGCATCAGCAACAGCATTCTTAGTTTCCATTTTCTGTGCTCTTGAATCTCTAGCTTTGAGTCATTTGCGTGTTTGGAAAATGCTTTAAGTGATATATTAGCACCATGGGAAGATCCATGTGATAAAATTTTGTCATTATCTGTAGAGAGAATAGAAACATAATTCAGTCTATCCTCTAGCAGGGTTGAATGAAATCTATTTTCCACAATTGGTTGCTTAGAAAACTTTCTCTCTGGTTTCCAAGTCCTTATTGGTGAAGTCATGTACATTTTTAAGATTGTTGTACTGTATTTTAAAACTCTTCTATTTTTGTCCTTTTCAGTTATAAACTGCTGTAGATACCTTGCATTTGCAGCACTGCTTCATGCTGTTACTTGCAAACTCGGGAAGTCTGATGAATGTTGTTGCATGTGATTCCCTTCAATGCATGCAAGAAAAAAAAAAGTGTTATAAGTGCGTTATAAGTGTCTATGCTGCGTTTTGGAGTGCATTCCTGACAGGAAAGGACTTGTGTTTTGACTAGGTGTCACTGAGAACTGAATCTTCCATTTACTGATGATTGGAAGAATGTTCCACAGACTGTCTTCTGGCTCTGAACATTTCAAACCTTGTTTCTCCTCCACTCTCCTCACTTCCAGAGCCAGATGCGCAGAACATGTCCGTGTCTGGAAATGACCTCTGTCCCAGCACCTTCCTGTCACGACTCCCAGTGAGTGAGCGATAGCTTAACTGCATGGAAGAGACAATGGCAGACATAAACACCTCTCACTGGACTCAAATTAACTCAACTGCCCCTAAAATGCCCATGGACATACCCAGTGCCACTGACAGATGGGGCAGAATTGATGGAAGGGAAATCAGAGTAGAAGAAATAGGGTCTTCACTGATTGTGGTTAAAATATCTCTTGCAAATTTTATAAAAATCACATGACTATGATAACCAATGTCAAGTCCTTAGAAAGGCCAGCGTAAGGGAGGCGTCCCCAGCTTAAGCTTCATTCCCTCTGCCTGGCACTCTAGTCCACCAGACCTGAGGCGAAAGGTTGTAACCTCTGCCCTGAGGAAGGTGGGGGTGAGGAGGTGACCAGGCTCAGATCAGGGTAGGTCTGGCACCTGCTCACCTAGGTTAATAGTGTTGAGTCAGATGAGCAAAAATAAATTCTTTCATTTGTGAGCCATTGTAAACATATAGAGGCATATTTTTCCACTCTATACCCCTAGGAAACACTCAGCCAAACATTTGCTTCATCTCTGAGTTCATTTATCTGAAAGAAAAGCTGCTTGTGTGACTGGTTGTTTCAAAATGAAACCAGAACATTCCTGGCCTTCAGGCAGCTCTGGTAGCCACAGACAGCTGGAAATTCTGCAACCACAGTGAAGAAGGTTAGAGAGCATATCCCAGCACTCCCACACAAATGGGGGTGGGATATTTTTCTCTTTTTTTAATGAAGCACAAAATGAAGCCTTAGAGAACCATGACTGTGTTATAGTGAACTACTCTCCCAGTCCTGAGTTTGTAGTCTGCTGGGCCAGTGGTGTTGGGGCCGAGGAGAGGACAGGGCCAGGAGCACAAGCCCTTTGATTCTGTCAAAGCCTTAGAGTTGTTTCTCGGAAAATTAACAGACTGTCTTCTTTTTCTCTTAAAAAAAAAAAAAATGACATGAAACATATGGTAAGGAATGGAGACTGTTGCTTTTCTTCCACAATCACATAAAGCTATCTTAATCTTGGCGGCAGAAGGAATGTCTTCGACCTGAGTGTTGTCCCATAAAAGAATAAAGGCAATCGTGATGCCTGCTAGTTTTGAATGACTTCAAATAACAACAATAATCTCGTTTGTGTGACATATTTCTCAAAGGGATCACAAAGAGTTATAGTCTATCTTTAACTCTGCCCTTCCCTTCTGAGACCCTAAATCTCACTGTCCACAGAACTTTGAGGCATCTGGTCCTGTCTCCTCCATTCTAAGGATCCTCTCTCCTTCCTTCTCTAGTGCCCCCTCATCCCAGTAGATGCTCAAAGCTCTCCAACGAGTCTGGATTGTTCGGAGTCCCCAGAGCAGGACATGGGACCACCTGCAGCCTGCTACTCCAGGCCCTGCAGCATCAGCCTCACCTGGAAGCTGGTTAGAAACACAGACCTGGACCCCAACCCAGACCTGCTGAATCAGATCCTGCATTCTAACAAGACTCCTGGTGACTTGTGTGCACATGTATGTCTCTGAAATACCCATCTACACCATTCTCGTGGGGCACATGAGCTTTGTCACCAACTTGTGTAACCTGGGACAGACCAGGACACATCTCTGGGACTCAGTTTTCTCATTTGTGAAATGAAGAAGTAAAGCCATCTCCAGGTGGCAGTGTGATTGAGAGAGCCAGCTCTGGAGTCAGGCGGCCCGCTCGCTTCTGGGTCAAGTGAGTCAATCTCTCCAAGCATCTGTCTACTCATATACAAAATAGCAATATTAAGCACCGACCTGATAGGGCTGCTGTGAAGGTAAAGTGAGAAAAACCTGTGTCTGTCTCCGATTTCTGCTGTACCAAATTACCCCAAAATTAGTGGATTAAAACAACACACGTTTTTTATCTTTCAGTTCTGAAGGTTATAAGTCTGAAACTGGTCTCACTAGGCTAAAATCAAGGTGTCAGCAGGGCCCGAGGCTCTAGAGGAGAATCTGTTTTCCTGCTTTCCCAGCTTCTAGAATCTGCTCACATTCTTTGGCTCATGGCCTCCTTCCTCCTTCAAATTCAGCAACAGCCATTGGAGCCCTCATATCACGTGACTCCAGCCTCTGCTTCTGTAGTAACTTCTCCTTCTCTGACACTGACTCCTGCCTCTCACTTTCACTTATAAAGACTCCTGGGATTATACGAGGCTCACCAGATGGTCCAGGGTAATCTCCCCAGCTGAAAGTCAGCTGGTTAGTAAACTTAATTCCTTCTGCAATGATAATTCTGCCATTGCCATCTAACATAACATAGTCACAGCCTTCAGGAACTGGGACACAGACGTCTTTGGGGGAACATTATTCTATCCACTACACAGAGTAAAGGGCTTATTACTGTGCTTGGCAAGCAGTCAGCACCCAGTAAATGCTGGCTTTTTTATTGTGGTCTGCGATTCTGAAGACAGCCTGCCCTTCTTTGTAAGAGAAGGGATATGGGCTGGCTGTGCTTTCATAATGAAATAACCAAGATATTTTCCATAGAAGTGTCCTCTGGTTCTGACTTGTCTTACCCTCTACAACTTTGATTCCTGTGACTGGACACACACTCCTGACCAGGGAGCTCTCCAACCTCTGGCAAGCTAGCCACTGTGATCCAACCACCAGTCCATGTCTAAAGCCTGAGACACCTTTATGTATAAACCAGGCATAGATGGTTAAGTTACAGCCTTACAATGTAGTGACAGAATCCACTGAACTCATTATCTAAATTCTCTCCCAAAGACCACCTACTCTCTATCTCATTCATGCATTCATTGTTCAGGAAATACTGAGCACCTAACATGTGCGAGGCACAAAAGCTATAACAAAGATGAATAGTCCTATCTCTGTCTCTCAATGGAGCCCAGACTCCCTGCAAAGGTGTCTCAGGAGCAGCCAACAGGATTCAGAGAGAAACTGAGTGGGCCTGGGACCTCCAAACCTCACTTCAACAAAGCAGCTTCAATTTCTTCAGCTTTACACAATGAGATCCTGTGTAACATTTCATTTAAAAACAGGGTCCCGTTTCTTATACTTGGCACACAGTAGACACTCATAAATCAGTAAATTTTAAGTGTCTGAAAACCACTGGTCTAGGACATCAAGCCCCTTTCCAGCTGATTTTCCAGGTTTGGCCTATGCGTTGTTGGTTCCTTTGCTTCTAAGCCAGGAAGGGCCTTCCCCGCTCCTTTCCCTCAGCTGTAGGCTCCCACGAGAGCCCCAGGCAGAGCCCCTCCTCTGCCCTGTCACGGGCTCAGCTTCTCTATTTTCCTTCCCCCTCTGGGCCACATCTTTTGATCCACTTCTGGTATTTCTAGAGCACACTTGGTCCCTCCTGCCATCTTTCTGTCTCCGTTTTGTTGAATCCTGATTCATCCTCACAGTGGCATTCTCAAAACCCGAAGTGTTTCTTGCTTTCTCCAGAAAGTGGTCCATGAGACCATTTACCTGGGGAGACAAGAATGCACCATCTTCCACAAGCCAGCCCTGCCTTCTCTTCCTTTACCACAGGGAAATAAAAATATCTA